>NW_027208301.1:613722-919333 GCF_964237555.1 Oryctolagus cuniculus
TAGGAACAGCCCTGCCCTACCAGCTCTTAGCACAGGGAGTCCTGGTCTGCACATGCATGAGCCAGGGAGCCAGAGAGCCAGAGGAGGACGCTGCCGTGGGCTCGAACTGTCCTCAGAGAATGTTGGTATGACCCGGGGATCCAAGGGAGGTGGGGGGAACCTCGGAGGCGCCCAGGAACGCAGGAGGGCCCAGACTGCGGCCCTGCCGGCCCTCGGAGAGGGCCCACGCGTGTCCGCTCGGGCTCAGGAGGCCACGGTGGGACAGCCAGTACCCCAGCACCGAGCTCATCTCGCGTGGACCACCCAGTGGGCGTCAGGAGTAGGTGTGTCCCAGCAGCAGCCGCCCCCCACCCCGGGCATGGCCCCTCCCTAGACAAGCCTTCCCTGTGAGGAGTCCTGGACTGCGCACGCGCGAGCCGGCGAGCCCGCCAGCCAGAGGGAGATGATGCCTGGGGCTCCTCTTGCCTCAGAGAATGCTTGTGCGGCCTGGGGGCGCCCGCAGGTGTGCTCCGAGGCCTGCCGCTGCCTCTAGCTAGCACCTGGGGCCAGTTGGCAGTGCCGGCTGGCCAGCCTCCTAGAGCCAGGGCTGGCTGCAGCAGGCTCCGCGGGCGGGCGGGCGGGCGAAGGGCAGATGGAAGCCGAAGGGGGCCCGCCCGCCCGCTCCGCTCCGAAGCGCGCCCGCCCTGGAGGCCAGGACCCCAGGGGGCAGAAGTGGGTCTGGCTTTGCATTGCCCGACCAGCGGGAGGGAGCCAGCCAGGGGCAGCCAGTTGCATCCTCCCGGGAACTGCCAGCGGAGGCTTTTGGGGAGCGCGCTGCCAACTCTTGGCTTGGCCGGGGGAGACCTGCCGTCTCTGTGGCTCCAGCCGGCCAGCAGGCTGCAGGGTCGGGCGCAGCGGCCGTGGGGCTCTGGAGCTTGCTGCCCTGCCCGTGGGCGGGGCCTCCACGGGCCAGCCAGGTGGCACAGGGTTCCTGGGGCTGCGCCTCGTCCCGGCCCGGCCCGGCCCAAGGGAGGTGGGGGGAACCTCGGAGGCGCCCAGGAACGCAAGAGGGCCCAGACTGCGGCCCTGCCGGCCCTCGGAGAGGGCCCACGCGTGTCTGCTCGGGCTCAGGAGGCCACGGTGGGACAGCCAGTACCCCAGCACCGAGCTCATCTCGCGTGGACCACCCAGTGCGCGTCAGGAGTAGGTGTGTCCCAGCAGGAGCCCCTAGGAACAGCCCTGCCCTACCAGCTCTTAGCACAGGGAGTCCTGGTCTGCACATGCATGAGCCAGGGAGCCAGAGAGCCAGAGGAGGACGCTGCCGTGGGCTCGAACTGTCCTCAGAGAATGTTGGTATGACCCGGGGATCCAAGGGAGGTGGGGGGAACCTCGGAGGCGCCCAGGAACGCAGGAGGGCCCAGACTGCGGCCCTGCCGGCCCTCGGAGAGGGCCCACGCGTGTCCGCTCGGGCTCAGGAGGCCACGGTGGGACAGCCAGTACCCCAGCACCGAGCTCATCTCGCGTGGACCACCCAGTGGGCGTCAGGAGTAGGTGTGTCCCAGCAGCAGCCGCCCCCCACCCCGGGCACGGCCCCTCCCTAGACAAGCCTTCCCTGTGAGGAGTCCTGGACTGCGCACGCGCGAGCCGGCGAGCCCGCCAGCCAGAGGGAGATGATGCCTGGGGCTCCTCTTGCCTCAGAGAATGCTTGTGCGGCCTGGGGGCGCCCGCAGGTGTGCTCCGAGGCCTGCCGCTGCCTCTAGCTAGCACCTGGGGCCAGTTGGCAGTGCCGGCTGGCCAGCCTCCTAGAGCCAGGGCTGGCTGCAGCAGGCTCCGCGGGCGGGCGAAGGGCAGACGGAAGCCGAAGGGGGCCCGCCCGCCCTGGAGGCCAGGACCCCAGGGGGCAGAAGTGGGTCTGGCTTTGCATTGCCCGACCAGCGGGAGGGAGCCAGCCAGGGGCAGCCAGTTGCATCCTCCCGGGAACTGCCAGCGGAGGCTTTTGGGGAGCGCGCTGCCAACTCTTGGCTTGGCCGGGGGAGACCTGCCGTCTCTGTGGCTCCAGCCGGCCAGCAGGCTGCAGGGTCGGGCGCAGCGGCCGTGGGGCTCTGGAGCTTGCTGCCCTGCCCGTGGGCGGGGCCTCCACGGGCCAGCCAGGTGGCACAGGGTTCCTGGGGCTGCGCCTCGTCCCGGCCCGGCCCGGCCCAAGGGAGGTGGGGGGAACCTCGGAGGCGCCCAGGAACGCAAGAGGGCCCAGACTGCGGCCCTGCCGGCCCTCGGAGAGGGCCCACGCGTGTCTGCTCGGGCTCAGGAGGCCACGGTGGGACAGCCAGTACCCCAGCACCGAGCTCATCTCGCGTGGACCACCCAGTGCGCGTCAGGAGTAGGTGTGTCCCAGCAGGAGCCCCTAGGAACAGCCCTGCCCTACCAGCTCTTAGCACAGGGAGTCCTGGTCTGCACATGCATGAGCCAGGGAGCCAGAGAGCCAGAGGAGGACGCTGCCGTGGGCTCGAACTGTCCTCAGAGAATGTTGGTATGACCCGGGGATCCAAGGGAGGTGGGGGGAACCTCGGAGGCGCCCAGGAACGCAGGAGGGCCCAGACTGCGGCCCTGCCGGCCCTCGGAGAGGGCCCACGCGTGTCCGCTCGGGCTCAGGAGGCCACGGTGGGACAGCCAGTACCCCAGCACCGAGCTCATCTCGCGTGGACCACCCAGTGGGCGTCAGGAGTAGGTGTGTCCCAGCAGCAGCCGCCCCCCACCCCGGGCACGGCCCCTCCCTAGACAAGCCTTCCCTGTGAGGAGTCCTGGACTGCGCACGCGCGAGCCGGCGAGCCCGCCAGCCAGAGGGAGATGATGCCTGGGGCTCCTCTTGCCTCAGAGAATGCTTGTGCGGCCTGGGGGCGCCCGCAGGTGTGCTCCGAGGCCTGCCGCTGCCTCTAGCTAGCACCTGGGGCCAGTTGGCAGTGCCGGCTGGCCAGCCTCCTAGAGCCAGGGCTGGCTGCAGCAGGCTCCGCGGGCGGGCGGGCGGGCGGGCGAAGGGCAGACGGAAGCCGAAGGGGGCCCGCCCGCCCTGGAGGCCAGGACCCCAGGGGGCAGAAGTGGGTCTGGCTTTGCATTGCCCGACCAGCGGGAGGGAGCCAGCCAGGGGCAGCCAGTTGCATCCTCCCGGGAACTGCCAGCGGAGGCTTTTGGGGAGCGCGCTGCCAACTCTTGGCTTGGCCGGGGGAGACCTGCCGTCTCTGTGGCTCCAGCCGGCCAGCAGGCTGCAGGGTCGGGCGCAGCGGCCGTGGGGCTCTGGAGCTTGCTGCCCTGCCCGTGGGCGGGGCCTCCACGGGCCAGCCAGGTGGCACAGGGTTCCTGGGGCTGCGCCTCGTCCCGGCCCGGCCCGGCCCAAGGGAGGTGGGGGGAACCTCGGAGGCGCCCAGGAACGCAAGAGGGCCCAGACTGCGGCCCTGCCGGCCCTCGGAGAGGGCCCACGCGTGTCTGCTCGGGCTCAGGAGGCCACGGTGGGACAGCCAGTACCCCAGCACTGAGCTCATCTCGCGTGGACCACCCAGTGCGCGTCAGGAGTAGGTGTGTCCCAGCAGGAGCCCCTAGGAACAGCCCTGCCCTACCAGCTCTTAGCACAGGGAGTCCTGGTCTGCACATGCATGAGCCAGGGAGCCAGAGAGCCAGAGGAGGACGCTGCCGTGGGCTCGAACTGTCCTCAGAGAATGTTGGTATGACCCGGGGATCCAAGGGAGGTGGGGGGAACCTCGGAGGCGCCCAGGAACGCAGGAGGGCCCAGACTGCGGCCCTGCCGGCCCTCGGAGAGGGCCCACGCGTGTCCGCTCGGGCTCAGGAGGCCACGGTGGGACAGCCAGTACCCCAGCACCGAGCTCATCTCGCGTGGACCACCCAGTGGGCGTCAGGAGTAGGTGTGTCCCAGCAGCAGCCGCCCCCCACCCCGGGCATGGCCCCTCCCTAGACAAGCCTTCCCTGTGAGGAGTCCTGGACTGCGCACGCGCGAGCCGGCGAGCCCGCCAGCCAGAGGGAGATGATGCCTGGGGCTCCTCTTGCCTCAGAGAATGCTTGTGCGGCCTGGGGGCGCCCGCAGGTGTGCTCCGAGGCCTGCCGCTGCCTCTAGCTAGCACCTGGGGCCAGTTGGCAGTGCCGGCTGGCCAGCCTCCTAGAGCCAGGGCTGGCTGCAGCAGGCTCCGCGGGCGGGCGGGCGGGCGAAGGGCAGATGGAAGCCGAAGGGGGCCCGCCCGCCCGCTCCGCTCCGAAGCGCGCCCGCCCTGGAGGCCAGGACCCCAGGGGGCAGAAGTGGGTCTGGCTTTGCATTGCCCGACCAGCGGGAGGGAGCCAGCCAGGGGCAGCCAGTTGCATCCTCCCGGGAACTGCCAGCGGAGGCTTTTGGGGAGCGCGCTGCCAACTCTTGGCTTGGCCGGGGGAGACCTGCCGTCTCTGTGGCTCCAGCCGGCCAGCAGGCTGCAGGGTCGGGCGCAGCGGCCGTGGGGCTCTGGAGCTTGCTGCCCTGCCCGTGGGCGGGGCCTCCACGGGCCAGCCAGGTGGCACAGGGTTCCTGGGGCTGCGCCTCGTCCCGGCCCGGCCCGGCCCAAGGGAGGTGGGGGGAACCTCGGAGGCGCCCAGGAACGCAAGAGGGCCCAGACTGCGGCCCTGCCGGCCCTCGGAGAGGGCCCACGCGTGTCTGCTCGGGCTCAGGAGGCCACGGTGGGACAGCCAGTACCCCAGCACCGAGCTCATCTCGCGTGGACCACCCAGTGCGCGTCAGGAGTAGGTGTGTCCCAGCAGGAGCCCCTAGGAACAGCCCTGCCCTACCAGCTC
This sequence comes from Oryctolagus cuniculus, assembly GCF_964237555.1. NCBI lineage: Eukaryota > Metazoa > Chordata > Mammalia > Lagomorpha > Leporidae > Oryctolagus > Oryctolagus cuniculus. The sequence continues at coordinate 618,523 of NW_027208301.1, forward strand.
TTAGCACAGGGAGTCCTGGTCTGCACATGCATGAGCCAGGGAGCCAGAGAGCCAGAGGAGGACGCTGCCGTGGGCTCGAACTGTCCTCAGAGAATGTTGGTATGACCCGGGGATCCAAGGGAGGTGGGGGGAACCTCGGAGGCGCCCAGGAACGCAGGAGGGCCCAGACTGCGGCCCTGCCGGCCCTCGGAGAGGGCCCACGCGTGTCCGCTCGGGCTCAGGAGGCCACGGTGGGACAGCCAGTACCCCAGCACCGAGCTCATCTCGCGTGGACCACCCAGTGGGCGTCAGGAGTAGGTGTGTCCCAGCAGCAGCCGCCCCCCACCCCGGGCACGGCCCCTCCCTAGACAAGCCTTCCCTGTGAGGAGTCCTGGACTGCGCACGCGCGAGCCGGCGAGCCCGCCAGCCAGAGGGAGATGATGCCTGGGGCTCCTCTTGCCTCAGAGAATGCTTGTGCGGCCTGGGGGCGCCCGCAGGTGTGCTCCGAGGCCTGCCGCTGCCTCTAGCTAGCACCTGGGGCCAGTTGGCAGTGCCGGCTGGCCAGCCTCCTAGAGCCAGGGCTGGCTGCAGCAGGCTCCGCGGGCGGGCGAAGGGCAGACGGAAGCCGAAGGGGGCCCGCCCGCCCTGGAGGCCAGGACCCCAGGGGGCAGAAGTGGGTCTGGCTTTGCATTGCCCGACCAGCGGGAGGGAGCCAGCCAGGGGCAGCCAGTTGCATCCTCCCGGGAACTGCCAGCGGAGGCTTTTGGGGAGCGCGCTGCCAACTCTTGGCTTGGCCGGGGGAGACCTGCCGTCTCTGTGGCTCCAGCCGGCCAGCAGGCTGCAGGGTCGGGCGCAGCGGCCGTGGGGCTCTGGAGCTTGCTGCCCTGCCCGTGGGCGGGGCCTCCACGGGCCAGCCAGGTGGCACAGGGTTCCTGGGGCTGCGCCTCGTCCCGGCCCGGCCCGGCCCAAGGGAGGTGGGGGGAACCTCGGAGGCGCCCAGGAACGCAAGAGGGCCCAGACTGCGGCCCTGCCGGCCCTCGGAGAGGGCCCACGCGTGTCTGCTCGGGCTCAGGAGGCCACGGTGGGACAGCCAGTACCCCAGCACCGAGCTCATCTCGCGTGGACCACCCAGTGCGCGTCAGGAGTAGGTGTGTCCCAGCAGGAGCCCCTAGGAACAGCCCTGCCCTACCAGCTCTTAGCACAGGGAGTCCTGGTCTGCACATGCATGAGCCAGGGAGCCAGAGAGCCAGAGGAGGACGCTGCCGTGGGCTCGAACTGTCCTCAGAGAATGTTGGTATGACCCGGGGATCCAAGGGAGGTGGGGGGAACCTCGGAGGCGCCCAGGAACGCAGGAGGGCCCAGACTGCGGCCCTGCCGGCCCTCGGAGAGGGCCCACGCGTGTCCGCTCGGGCTCAGGAGGCCACGGTGGGACAGCCAGTACCCCAGCACCGAGCTCATCTCGCGTGGACCACCCAGTGGGCGTCAGGAGTAGGTGTGTCCCAGCAGCAGCCGCCCCCCACCCCGGGCACGGCCCCTCCCTAGACAAGCCTTCCCTGTGAGGAGTCCTGGACTGCGCACGCGCGAGCCGGCGAGCCCGCCAGCCAGAGGGAGATGATGCCTGGGGCTCCTCTTGCCTCAGAGAATGCTTGTGCGGCCTGGGGGCGCCCGCAGGTGTGCTCCGAGGCCTGCCGCTGCCTCTAGCTAGCACCTGGGGCCAGTTGGCAGTGCCGGCTGGCCAGCCTCCTAGAGCCAGGGCTGGCTGCAGCAGGCTCCGCGGGCGGGCGGGCGGGCGGGCGAAGGGCAGACGGAAGCCGAAGGGGGCCCGCCCGCCCTGGAGGCCAGGACCCCAGGGGGCAGAAGTGGGTCTGGCTTTGCATTGCCCGACCAGCGGGAGGGAGCCAGCCAGGGGCAGCCAGTTGCATCCTCCCGGGAACTGCCAGCGGAGGCTTTTGGGGAGCGCGCTGCCAACTCTTGGCTTGGCCGGGGGAGACCTGCCGTCTCTGTGGCTCCAGCCGGCCAGCAGGCTGCAGGGTCGGGCGCAGCGGCCGTGGGGCTCTGGAGCTTGCTGCCCTGCCCGTGGGCGGGGCCTCCACGGGCCAGCCAGGTGGCACAGGGTTCCTGGGGCTGCGCCTCGTCCCGGCCCGGCCCGGCCCAAGGGAGGTGGGGGGAACCTCGGAGGCGCCCAGGAACGCAAGAGGGCCCAGACTGCGGCCCTGCCGGCCCTCGGAGAGGGCCCACGCATGTCTGCTCGGGCTCAGGAGGCCACGGTGGGACAGCCAGTACCCCAGCACCGAGCTCATCTCGCGTGGACCACCCAGTGCGCGTCAGGAGTAGGTGTGTCCCAGCAGGAGCCCCTAGGAACAGCCCTGCCCTACCAGCTCTTAGCACAGGGAGTCCTGGTCTGCACATGCATGAGCCAGGGAGCCAGAGAGCCAGAGGAGGACGCTGCCGTGGGCTCGAACTGTCCTCAGAGAATGTTGGTATGACCCGGGGATCCAAGGGAGGTGGGGGGAACCTCGGAGGCGCCCAGGAACGCAGGAGGGCCCAGACTGCGGCCCTGCCGGCCCTCGGAGAGGGCCCACGCGTGTCCGCTCGGGCTCAGGAGGCCACGGTGGGACAGCCAGTACCCCAGCACCGAGCTCATCTCGCGTGGACCACCCAGTGGGCGTCAGGAGTAGGTGTGTCCCAGCAGCAGCCGCCCCCCACCCCGGGCACGGCCCCTCCCTAGACAAGCCTTCCCTGTGAGGAGTCCTGGACTGCGCACGCGCGAGCCGGCGAGCCCGCCAGCCAGAGGGAGATGATGCCTGGGGCTCCTCTTGCCTCAGAGAATGCTTGTGCGGCCTGGGGGCGCCCGCAGGTGTGCTCCGAGGCCTGCCGCTGCCTCTAGCTAGCACCTGGGGCCAGTTGGCAGTGCCGGCTGGCCAGCCTCCTAGAGCCAGGGCTGGCTGCAGCAGGCTCCGCGGGCGGGCGGGCGGGCGAAGGGCGAAGGGCAGACGGGAGCCGAAGGGGGCCCGCCCACCCGCTCCGCTCCGAAGCGCGCCCGCCCTGGAGGCCAGGACCCCAGGGGGCAGAAGTGGGTCTGGCTTTGCATTGCCCGACCAGCGGGAGGGAGCCAGCCAGGGGCAGCCAGTTGCATCCTCCCGGGAACTGCCAGCGGAGGCTTTTGGGGAGCGCGCTGCCAACTCTTGGCTTGGCCGGGGGAGACCTGCCGTCTCTGTGGCTCCAGCCGGCCAGCAGGCTGCAGGGTCGGGCGCAGCGGCCGTGGGGCTCTGGAGCTTGCTGCCCTGCCCGTGGGCGGGGCCTCCACGGGCCAGCCAGGTGGCACAGGGTTCCTGGGGCTGCGCCTCGTCCCGGCCCGGCCCGGCCCAAGGGAGGTGGGGGGAACCTCGGAGGCGCCCAGGAACGCAAGAGGGCCCAGACTGCGGCCCTGCCGGCCCTCGGAGAGGGCCCACGCGTGTCTGCTCGGGCTCAGGAGGCCACGGTGGGACAGCCAGTACCCCAGCACCGAGCTCATCTCGCGTGGACCACCCAGTGCGCGTCAGGAGTAGGTGTGTCCCAGCAGGAGCCCCTAGGAACAGCCCTGCCCTACCAGCTCTTAGCACAGGGAGTCCTGGTCTGCACATGCATGAGCCAGGGAGCCAGAGAGCCAGAGGAGGACGCTGCCGTGGGCTCGAACTGTCCTCAGAGAATGTTGGTATGACCCGGGGATCCAAGGGAGGTGGGGGGAACCTCGGAGGCGCCCAGGAACGCAGGAGGGCCCAGACTGCGGCCCTGCCGGCCCTCGGAGAGGGCCCACGCGTGTCCGCTCGGGCTCAGGAGGCCACGGTGGGACAGCCAGTACCCCAGCACCGAGCTCATCTCGCGTGGACCACCCAGTGGGCGTCAGGAGTAGGTGTGTCCCAGCAGCAGCCGCCCCCCACCCCGGGCACGGCCCCTCCCTAGACAAGCCTTCCCTGTGAGGAGTCCTGGACTGCGCACGCGCGAGCCGGCGAGCCCGCCAGCCAGAGGGAGATGATGCCTGGGGCTCCTCTTGCCTCAGAGAATGCTTGTGCGGCCTGGGGGCGCCCGCAGGTGTGCTCCGAGGCCTGCCGCTGCCTCTAGCTAGCACCTGGGGCCAGTTGGCAGTGCCGGCTGGCCAGCCTCCTAGAGCCAGGGCTGGCTGCAGCAGGCTCCGCGGGCGGGCGAAGGGCAGACGGAAGCCGAAGGGGGCCCGCCCGCCCTGGAGGCCAGGACCCCAGGGGGCAGAAGTGGGTCTGGCTTTGCATTGCCCGACCAGCGGGAGGGAGCCAGCCAGGGGCAGCCAGTTGCATCCTCCCGGGAACTGCCAGCGGAGGCTTTTGGGGAGCGCGCTGCCAACTCTTGGCTTGGCCGGGGGAGACCTGCCGTCTCTGTGGCTCCAGCCGGCCAGCAGGCTGCAGGGTCGGGCGCAGCGGCCGTGGGGCTCTGGAGCTTGCTGCCCTGCCCGTGGGCGGGGCCTCCACGGGCCAGCCAGGTGGCACAGGGTTCCTGGGGCTGCGCCTCGTCCCGGCCCGGCCCGGCCCAAGGGAGGTGGGGGGAACCTCGGAGGCGCCCAGGAACGCAAGAGGGCCCAGACTGCGGCCCTGCCGGCCCTCGGAGAGGGCCCACGCGTGTCTGCTCGGGCTCAGGAGGCCACGGTGGGACAGCCAGTACCCCAGCACCGAGCTCATCTCGCGTGGACCACCCAGTGCGCGTCAGGAGTAGGTGTGTCCCAGCAGGAGCCCCTAGGAACAGCCCTGCCCTACCAGCTCTTAGCACAGGGAGTCCTGGTCTGCACATGCATGAGCCAGGGAGCCAGAGAGCCAGAGGAGGACGCTGCCGTGGGCTCGAACTGTCCTCAGAGAATGTTGGTATGACCCGGGGATCCAAGGGAGGTGGGGGGAACCTCGGAGGCGCCCAGGAACGCAGGAGGGCCCAGACTGCGGCCCTGCCGGCCCTCGGAGAGGGCCCACGCGTGTCCGCTCGGGCTCAGGAGGCCACGGTGGGACAGCCAGTACCCCAGCACCGAGCTCATCTCGCGTGGACCACCCAGTGGGCGTCAGGAGTAGGTGTGTCCCAGCAGCAGCCGCCCCCCACCCCGGGCACGGCCCCTCCCTAGACAAGCCTTCCCTGTGAGGAGTCCTGGACTGCGCACGCGCGAGCCGGCGAGCCCGCCAGCCAGAGGGAGATGATGCCTGGGGCTCCTCTTGCCTCAGAGAATGCTTGTGCGGCCTGGGGGCGCCCGCAGGTGTGCTCCGAGGCCTGCCGCTGCCTCTAGCTAGCACCTGGGGCCAGTTGGCAGTGCCGGCTGGCCAGCCTCCTAGAGCCAGGGCTGGCTGCAGCAGGCTCCGCGGGCGGGCGGGCGGGCGGGCGAAGGGCAGACGGAAGCCGAAGGGGGCCCGCCCGCCCTGGAGGCCAGGACCCCAGGGGGCAGAAGTGGGTCTGGCTTTGCATTGCCCGACCAGCGGGAGGGAGCCAGCCAGGGGCAGCCAGTTGCATCCTCCCGGGAACTGCCAGCGGAGGCTTTTGGGGAGCGCGCTGCCAACTCTTGGCTTGGCCGGGGGAGACCTGCCGTCTCTGTGGCTCCAGCCGGCCAGCAGGCTGCAGGGTCGGGCGCAGCGGCCGTGGGGCTCTGGAGCTTGCTGCCCTGCCCGTGGGCGGGGCCTCCACGGGCCAGCCAGGTGGCACAGGGTTCCTGGGGCTGCGCCTCGTCCCGGCCCGGCCCGGCCCAAGGGAGGTGGGGGGAACCTCGGAGGCGCCCAGGAACGCAAGAGGGCCCAGACTGCGGCCCTGCCGGCCCTCGGAGAGGGCCCACGCATGTCTGCTCGGGCTCAGGAGGCCACGGTGGGACAGCCAGTACCCCAGCACCGAGCTCATCTCGCGTGGACCACCCAGTGCGCGTCAGGAGTAGGTGTGTCCCAGCAGGAGCCCCTAGGAACAGCCCTGCCCTACCAGCTCTTAGCACAGGGAGTCCTGGTCTGCACATGCATGAGCCAGGGAGCCAGAGAGCCAGAGGAGGACGCTGCCGTGGGCTCGAACTGTCCTCAGAGAATGTTGGTATGACCCGGGGATCCAAGGGAGGTGGGGGGAACCTCGGAGGCGCCCAGGAACGCAGGAGGGCCCAGACTGCGGCCCTGCCGGCCCTCGGAGAGGGCCCACGCGTGTCCGCTCGGGCTCAGGAGGCCACGGTGGGACAGCCAGTACCCCAGCACCGAGCTCATCTCGCGTGGACCACCCAGTGGGCGTCAGGAGTAGGTGTGTCCCAGCAGCAGCCGCCCCCCACCTCGGGCACGGCCCCTCCCTAGACAAGCCTTCCCTGTGAGGAGTCCTGGACTGCGCACGCGCGAGCCGGCGAGCCCGCCAGCCAGAGGGAGATGATGCCTGGGGCTCCTCTTGCCTCAGAGAATGCTTGTGCGGCCTGGGGGCGCCCGCAGGTGTGCTCCGAGGCCTGCCGCTGCCTCTAGCTAGCACCTGGGGCCAGTTGGCAGTGCCGGCTGGCCAGCCTCCTAGAGCCAGGGCTGGCTGCAGCAGGCTCCGCGGGCGGGCGGGCGGGCGAAGGGCGAAGGGCAGACGGGAGCCGAAGGGGGCCCGCCCACCCGCTCCGCTCCGAAGCGCGCCCGCCCTGGAGGCCAGGACCCCAGGGGGCAGAAGTGGGTCTGGCTTTGCATTGCCCGACCAGCGGGAGGGAGCCAGCCAGGGGCAGCCAGTTGCATCCTCCCGGGAACTGCCAGCGGAGGCTTTTGGGGAGCGCGCTGCCAACTCTTGGCTTGGCCGGGGGAGACCTGCCGTCTCTGTGGCTCCAGCCGGCCAGCAGGCTGCAGGGTCGGGCGCAGCGGCCGTGGGGCTCTGGAGCTTGCTGCCCTGCCCGTGGGCGGGGCCTCCACGGGCCAGCCAGGTGGCACAGGGTTCCTGGGGCTGCGCCTCGTCCCGGCCCGGCCCGGCCCAAGGGAGGTGGGGGGAACCTCGGAGGCGCCCAGGAACGCAAGAGGGCCCAGACTGCGGCCCTGCCGGCCCTCGGAGAGGGCCCACGCGTGTCTGCTCGGGCTCAGGAGGCCACGGTGGGACAGCCAGTACCCCAGCACCGAGCTCATCTCGCGTGGACCACCCAGTGCGCGTCAGGAGTAGGTGTGTCCCAGCAGGAGCCCCTAGGAACAGCCCTGCCCTACCAGCTCTTAGCACAGGGAGTCCTGGTCTGCACATGCATGAGCCAGGGAGCCAGAGAGCCAGAGGAGGACGCTGCCGTGGGCTCGAACTGTCCTCAGAGAATGTTGGTATGACCCGGGGATCCAAGGGAGGTGGGGGGAACCTCGGAGGCGCCCAGGAACGCAGGAGGGCCCAGACTGCGGCCCTGCCGGCCCTCGGAGAGGGCCCACGCGTGTCCGCTCGGGCTCAGGAGGCCACGGTGGGACAGCCAGTACCCCAGCACCGAGCTCATCTCGCGTGGACCACCCAGTGGGCGTCAGGAGTAGGTGTGTCCCAGCAGCAGCCGCCCCCCACCCCGGGCACGGCCCCTCCCTAGACAAGCCTTCCCTGTGAGGAGTCCTGGACTGCGCACGCGCGAGCCGGCGAGCCCGCCAGCCAGAGGGAGATGATGCCTGGGGCTCCTCTTGCCTCAGAGAATGCTTGTGCGGCCTGGGGGCGCCCGCAGGTGTGCTCCGAGGCCTGCCGCTGCCTCTAGCTAGCACCTGGGGCCAGTTGGCAGTGCCGGCTGGCCAGCCTCCTAGAGCCAGGGCTGGCTGCAGCAGGCTCCGCGGGCGGGCGAAGGGCAGACGGAAGCCGAAGGGGGCCCGCCCGCCCTGGAGGCCAGGACCCCAGGGGGCAGAAGTGGGTCTGGCTTTGCATTGCCCGACCAGCGGGAGGGAGCCAGCCAGGGGCAGCCAGTTGCATCCTCCCGGGAACTGCCAGCGGAGGCTTTTGGGGAGCGCGCTGCCAACTCTTGGCTTGGCCGGGGGAGACCTGCCGTCTCTGTGGCTCCAGCCGGCCAGCAGGCTGCAGGGTCGGGCGCAGCGGCCGTGGGGCTCTGGAGCTTGCTGCCCTGCCCGTGGGCGGGGCCTCCACGGGCCAGCCAGGTGGCACAGGGTTCCTGGGGCTGCGCCTCGTCCCGGCCCGGCCCGGCCCAAGGGAGGTGGGGGGAACCTCGGAGGCGCCCAGGAACGCAAGAGGGCCCAGACTGCGGCCCTGCCGGCCCTCGGAGAGGGCCCACGCGTGTCTGCTCGGGCTCAGGAGGCCACGGTGGGACAGCCAGTACCCCAGCACCGAGCTCATCTCGCGTGGACCACCCAGTGCGCGTCAGGAGTAGGTGTGTCCCAGCAGGAGCCCCTAGGAACAGCCCTGCCCTACCAGCTCTTAGCACAGGGAGTCCTGGTCTGCACATGCATGAGCCAGGGAGCCAGAGAGCCAGAGGAGGACGCTGCCGTGGGCTCGAACTGTCCTCAGAGAATGTTGGTATGACCCGGGGATCCAAGGGAGGTGGGGGGAACCTCGGAGGCGCCCAGGAACGCAGGAGGGCCCAGACTGCGGCCCTGCCGGCCCTCGGAGAGGGCCCACGCGTGTCCGCTCGGGCTCAGGAGGCCACGGTGGGACAGCCAGTACCCCAGCACCGAGCTCATCTCGCGTGGACCACCCAGTGGGCGTCAGGAGTAGGTGTGTCCCAGCAGCAGCCGCCCCCCACCCCGGGCACGGCCCCTCCCTAGACAAGCCTTCCCTGTGAGGAGTCCTGGACTGCGCACGCGCGAGCCGGCGAGCCCGCCAGCCAGAGGGAGATGATGCCTGGGGCTCCTCTTGCCTCAGAGAATGCTTGTGCGGCCTGGGGGCGCCCGCAGGTGTGCTCCGAGGCCTGCCGCTGCCTCTAGCTAGCACCTGGGGCCAGTTGGCAGTGCCGGCTGGCCAGCCTCCTAGAGCCAGGGCTGGCTGCAGCAGGCTCCGCGGGCGGGCGGGCGGGCGAAGGGCGAAGGGCAGACGGGAGCCGAAGGGGACCCGCCCGCCCGCTCCGCTCCGAAGCGCGCCCGCCCTGGAGGCCAGGACCCCAGGGGGCAGAAGTGGGTCTGGCTTTGCATTGCCCGACCAGCGGGAGGGAGCCAGCCAGGGGCAGCCAGTTGCATCCTCCCGGGAACTGCCAGCGGAGGCTTTTGGGGAGCGCGCTGCCAACTCTTGGCTTGGCCGGGGGAGACCTGCCGTCTCTGTGGCTCCAGCCGGCCAGCAGGCTGCAGGGTCGGGCGCAGCGGCCGTGGGGCTCTGGAGCTTGCTGCCCTGCCCGTGGGCGGGGCCTCCACGGGCCAGCCAGGTGGCACAGGGTTCCTGGGGCTGCGCCTCGTCCCGGCCCGGCCCGGCCCAAGGGAGGTGGGGGGAACCTCGGAGGCGCCCAGGAACGCAAGAGGGCCCAGACTGCGGCCCTGCCGGCCCTCGGAGAGGGCCCACGCGTGTCTGCTCGGGCTCAGGAGGCCACGGTGGGACAGCCAGTACCCCAGCACCGAGCTCATCTCGCGTGGACCACCCAGTGCGCGTCAGGAGTAGGTGTGTCCCAGCAGGAGCCCCTAGGAACAGCCCTGCCCTACCAGCTCTTAGCACAGGGAGTCCTGGTCTGCACATGCATGAGCCAGGGAGCCAGAGAGCCAGAGGAGGACGCTGCCGTGGGCTCGAACTGTCCTCAGAGAATGTTGGTATGACCCGGGGATCCAAGGGAGGTGGGGGGAACCTCGGAGGCGCCCAGGAACGCAGGAGGGCCCAGACTGCGGCCCTGCCGGCCCTCGGAGAGGGCCCACGCGTGTCCGCTCGGGCTCAGGAGGCCACGGTGGGACAGCCAGTACCCCAGCACCGAGCTCATCTCGCGTGGACCACCCAGTGGGCGTCAGGAGTAGGTGTGTCCCAGCAGCAGCCGCCCCCCACCCCGGGCACGGCCCCTCCCTAGACAAGCCTTCCCTGTGAGGAGTCCTGGACTGCGCACGCGCGAGCCGGCGAGCCCGCCAGCCAGAGGGAGATGATGCCTGGGGCTCCTCTTGCCTCAGAGAATGCTTGTGCGGCCTGGGGGCGCCCGCAGGTGTGCTCCGAGGCCTGCCGCTGCCTCTAGCTAGCACCTGGGGCCAGTTGGCAGTGCCGGCTGGCCAGCCTCCTAGAGCCAGGGCTGGCTGCAGCAGGCTCCGCGGGCGGGCGGGCGGGCGAAGGGCAGATGGAAGCCGAAGGGGGCCCGCCCGCCCGCTCCACTGCGAAGCGCGCCCGCCCTGGAGGCCAGGACCCCAGGGGGCAGAAGTGGGTCTGGCTTTGCATTGCCCGACCAGCGGGAGGGAGCCAGCCAGGGGCAGCCAGTTGCATCCTCCCAGGAACTGCCAGCGGAGGCTTTTGGGGAGCGCGCTGCCAACTCTTGGCTTGGCCGGGGGAGACCTGCCGTCTCTGTGGCTCCAGCCGGCCAGCAGGCTGCAGGGTCGGGCGCAGCGGCCGTGGGGCTCTGGAGCTTGCTGCCCTGCCCGTGGGCGGGGCCTCCACGGGCCAGCCAGGTGGCACAGGGTTCCTGGGGCTGCGCCTCGTCCCGGCCCGGCCCGGCCCAAGGGAGGTGGGGGGAACCTCGGAGGCGCCCAGGAACGCAAGAGGGCCCAGACTGCGGCCCTGCCGGCCCTCGGAGAGGGCCCACGCGTGTCTGCTCGGGCTCAGGAGGCCACGGTGGGACAGCCAGTACCCCAGCACCGAGCTCATCTCGCGTGGACCACCCAGTGCGCGTCAGGAGTAGGTGTGTCCCAGCAGGAGCCCCTAGGAACAGCCCTGCCCTACCAGCTCTTAGCACAGGGAGTCCTGGTCTGCACATGCATGAGCCAGGGAGCCAGAGAGCCAGAGGAGGACGCTGCCGTGGGCTCGAACTGTCCTCAGAGAATGTTGGTATGACCCGGGGATCCAAGGGAGGTGGGGGGAACCTCGGAGGCGCCCAGGAACGCAGGAGGGCCCAGACTGCGGCCCTGCCGGCCCTCGGAGAGGGCCCACGCGTGTCCGCTCGGGCTCAGGAGGCCACGGTGGGACAGCCAGTACCCCAGCACCGAGCTCATCTCGCGTGGACCACCCAGTGGGCGTCAGGAGTAGGTGTGTCCCAGCAGCAGCCGCCCCCCACCCCGGGCACGGCCCCTCCCTAGACAAGCCTTCCCTGTGAGGAGTCCTGGACTGCGCACGCGCGAGCCGGCGAGCCCGCCAGCCAGAGGGAGATGATGCCTGGGGCTCCTCTTGCCTCAGAGAATGCTTGTGCGGCCTGGGGGCGCCCGCAGGTGTGCTCCGAGGCCTGCCGCTGCCTCTAGCTAGCACCTGGGGCCAGTTGGCAGTGCCGGCTGGCCAGCCTCCTAGAGCCAGGGCTGGCTGCAGCAGGCTCCGCGGGCGGGCGGGCGGGCGAAGGGCAGATGGAAGCCGAAGGGGGCCCGCCCGCCCGCTCCGCTCCGAAGCGCGCCCGCCCTGGAGGCCAGGACCCCAGGGGGCAGAAGTGGGTCTGGCTTTGCATTGCCCGACCAGCGGGAGGGAGCCAGCCAGGGGCAGCCAGTTGCATCCTCCCGGGAACTGCCAGCGGAGGCTTTTGGGGAGCGCGCTGCCAACTCTTGGCTTGGCCGGGGGAGACCTGCCGTCTCTGTGGCTCCAGCCGGCCAGCAGGCTGCAGGGTCGGGCGCAGCGGCCGTGGGGCTCTGGAGCTTGCTGCCCTGCCCGTGGGCGGGGCCTCCACGGGCCAGCCAGGTGGCACAGGGTTCCTGGGGCTGCGCCTCGTCCCGGCCCGGCCCGGCCCAAGGGAGGTGGGGGGAACCTCGGAGGCGCCCAGGAACGCAAGAGGGCCCAGACTGCGGCCCTGCCGGCCCTCGGAGAGGGCCCACGCGTGTCTGCTCGGGCTCAGGAGGCCACGGTGGGACAGCCAGTACCCCAGCACCGAGCTCATCTCGCGTGGACCACCCAGTGCGCGTCAGGAGTAGGTGTGTCCCAGCAGGAGCCCCTAGGAACAGCCCTGCCCTACCAGCTCTTAGCACAGGGAGTCCTGGTCTGCACATGCATGAGCCAGGGAGCCAGAGAGCCAGAGGAGGACGCTGCCGTGGGCTCGAACTGTCCTCAGAGAATGTTGGTATGACCCGGGGATCCAAGGGAGGTGGGGGGAACCTCGGAGGCGCCCAGGAACGCAGGAGGGCCCAGACTGCGGCCCTGCCGGCCCTCGGAGAGGGCCCACGCGTGTCCGCTCGGGCTCAGGAGGCCACGGTGGGACAGCCAGTACCCCAGCACCGAGCTCATCTCGCGTGGACCACCCAGTGGGCGTCAGGAGTAGGTGTGTCCCAGCAGCAGCCGCCCCCCACCCCGGGCACGGCCCCTCCCTAGACAAGCCTTCCCTGTGAGGAGTCCTGGACTGCGCACGCGCGAGCCGGCGAGCCCGCCAGCCAGAGGGAGATGATGCCTGGGGCTCCTCTTGCCTCAGAGAATGCTTGTGCGGCCTGGGGGCGCCCGCAGGTGTGCTCCGAGGCCTGCCGCTGCCTCTAGCTAGCACCTGGGGCCAGTTGGCAGTGCCGGCTGGCCAGCCTCCTAGAGCCAGGGCTGGCTGCAGCAGGCTCCGCGGGCGGGCGAAGGGCAGACGGAAGCCGAAGGGGGCCCGCCCGCCCTGGAGGCCAGGACCCCAGGGGGCAGAAGTGGGTCTGGCTTTGCATTGCCCGACCAGCGGGAGGGAGCCAGCCAGGGGCAGCCAGTTGCATCCTCCCGGGAACTGCCAGCGGAGGCTTTTGGGGAGCGCGCTGCCAACTCTTGGCTTGGCCGGGGGAGACCTGCCGTCTCTGTGGCTCCAGCCGGCCAGCAGGCTGCAGGGTCGGGCGCAGCGGCCGTGGGGCTCTGGAGCTTGCTGCCCTGCCCGTGGGCGGGGCCTCCACGGGCCAGCCAGGTGGCACAGGGTTCCTGGGGCTGCGCCTCGTCCCGGCCCGGCCCGGCCCAAGGGAGGTGGGGGGAACCTCGGAGGCGCCCAGGAACGCAAGAGGGCCCAGACTGCGGCCCTGCCGGCCCTCGGAGAGGGCCCACGCGTGTCTGCTCGGGCTCAGGAGGCCACGGTGGGACAGCCAGTACCCCAGCACCGAGCTCATCTCGCGTGGACCACCCAGTGCGCGTCAGGAGTAGGTGTGTCCCAGCAGGAGCCCCTAGGAACAGCCCTGCCCTACCAGCTCTTAGCACAGGGAGTCCTGGTCTGCACATGCATGAGCCAGGGAGCCAGAGAGCCAGAGGAGGACGCTGCCGTGGGCTCGAACTGTCCTCAGAGAATGTTGGTATGACCCGGGGATCCAAGGGAGGTGGGGGGAACCTCGGAGGCGCCCAGGAACGCAGGAGGGCCCAGACTGCGGCCCTGCCGGCCCTCGGAGAGGGCCCACGCGTGTCCGCTCGGGCTCAGGAGGCCACGGTGGGACAGCCAGTACCCCAGCACCGAGCTCATCTCGCGTGGACCACCCAGTGGGCGTCAGGAGTAGGTGTGTCCCAGCAGCAGCCGCCCCCCACCCCGGGCACGGCCCCTCCCTAGACAAGCCTTCCCTGTGAGGAGTCCTGGACTGCGCACGCGCGAGCCGGCGAGCCCGCCAGCCAGAGGGAGATGATGCCTGGGGCTCCTCTTGCCTCAGAGAATGCTTGTGCGGCCTGGGGGCGCCCGCAGGTGTGCTCCGAGGCCTGCCGCTGCCTCTAGCTAGCACCTGGGGCCAGTTGGCAGTGCCGGCTGGCCAGCCTCCTAGAGCCAGGGCTGGCTGCAGCAGGCTCCGCGGGCGGGCGGGCGGGCGAAGGGCAGACGGAAGCCGAAGGGGACCCGCCCGCCCGCTCCGCTCCGAAGCGCGCCCGCCCTGGAGGCCAGGACCCCAGGGGGCAGAAGTGGGTCTGGCTTTGCATTGCCCGACCAGCGGGAGGGAGCCAGCCAGGGGCAGCCAGTTGCATCCTCCCGGGAACTGCCAGCGGAGGCTTTTGGGGAGCGCGCTGCCAACTCTTGGCTTGGCCGGGGGAGACCTGCCGTCTCTGTGGCTCCAGCCGGCCAGCAGGCTGCAGGGTCGGGCGCAGCGGCCGTGGGGCTCTGGAGCTTGCTGCCCTGCCCGTGGGCGGGGCCTCCACGGGCCAGCCAGGTGGCACAGGGTTCCTGGGGCTGCGCCTCGTCCCGGCCCGGCCCGGCCCAAGGGAGGTGGGGGGAACCTCGGAGGCGCCCAGGAACGCAAGAGGGCCCAGACTGCGGCCCTGCCGGCCCTCGGAGAGGGCCCACGCGTGTCTGCTCGGGCTCAGGAGGCCACGGTGGGACAGCCAGTACCCCAGCACCGAGCTCATCTCGCGTGGACCACCCAGTGCGCGTCAGGAGTAGGTGTGTCCCAGCAGGAGCCCCTAGGAACAGCCCTGCCCTACCAGCTCTTAGCACAGGGAGTCCTGGTCTGCACATGCATGAGCCAGGGAGCCAGAGAGCCAGAGGAGGACGCTGCCGTGGGCTCGAACTGTCCTCAGAGAATGTTGGTATGACCCGGGGATCCAAGGGAGGTGGGGGGAACCTCGGAGGCGCCCAGGAACGCAGGAGGGCCCAGACTGCGGCCCTGCCGGCCCTCGGAGAGGGCCCACGCGTGTCCGCTCGGGCTCAGGAGGCCACGGTGGGACAGCCAGTACCCCAGCACCGAGCTCATCTCGCGTGGACCACCCAGTGGGCGTCAGGAGTAGGTGTGTCCCAGCAGCAGCCGCCCCCCACCCCGGGCACGGCCCCTCCCTAGACAAGCCTTCCCTGTGAGGAGTCCTGGACTGCGCACGCGCGAGCCGGCGAGCCCGCCAGCCAGAGGGAGATGATGCCTGGGGCTCCTCTTGCCTCAGAGAATGCTTGTGCGGCCTGGGGGCGCCCGCAGGTGTGCTCCGAGGCCTGCCGCTGCCTCTAGCTAGCACCTGGGGCCAGTTGGCAGTGCCGGCTGGCCAGCCTCCTAGAGCCAGGGCTGGCTGCAGCAGGCTCCGCGGGCGGGCGGGCGGGCGAAGGGCAGACGGAAGCCGAAGGGGACCCGCCCGCCCGCTCCGCTCCGAAGCGCGCCCGCCCTGGAGGCCAGGACCCCAGGGGGCAGAAGTGGGTCTGGCTTTGCATTGCCCGACCAGCGGGAGGGAGCCAGCCAGGGGCAGCCAGTTGCATCCTCCCGGGAACTGCCAGCGGAGGCTTTTGGGGAGCGCGCTGCCAACTCTTGGCTTGGCCGGGGGAGACCTGCCGTCTCTGTGGCTCCAGCCGGCCAGCAGGCTGCAGGGTCGGGCGCAGCGGCCGTGGGGCTCTGGAGCTTGCTGCCCTGCCCGTGGGCGGGGCCTCCACGGGCCAGCCAGGTGGCACAGGGTTCCTGGGGCTGCGCCTCGTCCCGGCCCGGCCCGGCCCAAGGGAGGTGGGGGGAACCTCGGAGGCGCCCAGGAACGCAAGAGGGCCCAGACTGCGGCCCTGCCGGCCCTCGGAGAGGGCCCACGCGTGTCTGCTCGGGCTCAGGAGGCCACGGTGGGACAGCCAGTACCCCAGCACCGAGCTCATCTCGCGTGGACCACCCAGTGCGCGTCAGGAGTAGGTGTGTCCCAGCAGGAGCCCCTAGGAACAGCCCTGCCCTACCAGCTCTTAGCACAGGGAGTCCTGGTCTGCACATGCATGAGCCAGGGAGCCAGACAGCCAGAGGAGGACGCTGCCGTGGGCTCGAACTGTCCTCAGAGAATGTTGGTATGACCCGGGGATCCAAGGGAGGTGGGGGGAACCTCGGAGGCGCCCAGGAACGCAGGAGGGCCCAGACTGCGGCCCTGCCGGCCCTCGGAGAGGGCCCACGCGTGTCCGCTCGGGCTCAGGAGGCCACGGTGGGACAGCCAGTACCCCAGCACCGAGCTCATCTCGCGTGGACCACCCAGTGGGCGTCAGGAGTAGGTGTGTCCCAGCAGCAGCCGCCCCCCACCCCGGGCACGGCCCCTCCCTAGACAAGCCTTCCCTGTGAGGAGTCCTGGACTGCGCACGCGCGAGCCGGCGAGCCCGCCAGCCAGAGGGAGATGATGCCTGGGGCTCCTCTTGCCTCAGAGAATGCTTGTGCGGCCTGGGGGCGCCCGCAGGTGTGCTCCGAGGCCTGCCGCTGCCTCTAGCTAGCACCTGGGGCCAGTTGGCAGTGCCGGCTGGCCAGCCTCCTAGAGCCAGGGCTGGCTGCAGCAGGCTCCGCGGGCGGGCGGGCGGGCGAAGGGCAGACGGAAGCCGAAGGGGACCCGCCCGCCCGCTCTGCTCCGAAGCGCGCCCGCCCTGGAGGCCAGGACCCCAGGGGGCAGAAGTGGGTCTGGCTTTGCATTGCCCGACCAGCGGGAGGGAGCCAGCCAGGGGCAGCCAGTTGCATCCTCCCGGGAACTGCCAGCGGAGGCTTTTGGGGAGCGCGCTGCCAACTCTTGGCTTGGCCGGGGGAGACCTGCCGTCTCTGTGGCTCCAGCCGGCCAGCAGGCTGCAGGGTCGGGCGCAGCGGCCGTGGGGCTCTGGAGCTTGCTGCCCTGCCCGTGGGCGGGGCCTCCACGGGCCAGCCAGGTGGCACAGGGTTCCTGGGGCTGCGCCTCGTCCCGGCCCGGCCCGGCCCAAGGGAGGTGGGGGGAACCTCGGAGGCGCCCAGGAACGCAAGAGGGCCCAGACTGCGGCCCTGCCGGCCCTCGGAGAGGGCCCACGCGTGTCTGCTCGGGCTCAGGAGGCCACGGTGGGACAGCCAGTACCCCAGCACCGAGCTCATCTCGCGTGGACCACCCAGTGCGCGTCAGGAGTAGGTGTGTCCCAGCAGGAGCCCCTAGGAACAGCCCTGCCCTACCAGCTCTTAGCACAGGGAGTCCTGGTCTGCACATGCATGAGCCAGGGAGCCAGAGAGCCAGAGGAGGACGCTGCCGTGGGCTCGAACTGTCCTCAGAGAATGTTGGTATGACCCGGGGATCCAAGGGAGGTGGGGGGAACCTCGGAGGCGCCCAGGAACGCAGGAGGGCCCAGACTGCGGCCCTGCCGGCCCTCGGAGAGGGCCCACGCGTGTCCGCTCGGGCTCAGGAGGCCACGGTGGGACAGCCAGTACCCCAGCACCGAGCTCATCTCGCGTGGACCACCCAGTGGGCGTCAGGAGTAGGTGTGTCCCAGCAGCAGCCGCCCCCCACCCCGGGCACGGCCCCTCCCTAGACAAGCCTTCCCTGTGAGGAGTCCTGGACTGCGCACGCGCGAGCCGGCGAGCCCGCCAGCCAGAGGGAGATGATGCCTGGGGCTCCTCTTGCCTCAGAGAATGCTTGTGCGGCCTGGGGGCGCCCGCAGGTGTGCTCCGAGGCCTGCCGCTGCCTCTAGCTAGCACCTGGGGCCAGTTGGCAGTGCCGGCTGGCCAGCCTCCTAGAGCCAGGGCTGGCTGCAGCAGGCTCCGCGGGCGGGCGAAGGGCAGACGGAAGCCGAAGGGGGCCCGCCCGCCCTGGAGGCCAGGACCCCAGGGGGCAGAAGTGGGTCTGGCTTTGCATTGCCCGACCAGCGGGAGGGAGCCAGCCAGGGGCAGCCAGTTGCATCCTCCCGGGAACTGCCAGCGGAGGCTTTTGGGGAGCGCGCTGCCAACTCTTGGCTTGGCCGGGGGAGACCTGCCGTCTCTGTGGCTCCAGCCGGCCAGCAGGCTGCAGGGTCGGGCGCAGCGGCCGTGGGGCTCTGGAGCTTGCTGCCCTGCCCGTGGGCGGGGCCTCCACGGGCCAGCCAGGTGGCACAGGGTTCCTGGGGCTGCGCCTCGTCCCGGCCCGGCCCGGCCCAAGGGAGGTGGGGGGAACCTCGGAGGCGCCCAGGAACGCAAGAGGGCCCAGACTGCGGCCCTGCCGGCCCTCGGAGAGGGCCCACGCGTGTCTGCTCGGGCTCAGGAGGCCACGGTGGGACAGCCAGTACCCCAGCACCGAGCTCATCTCGCGTGGACCACCCAGTGCGCGTCAGGAGTAGGTGTGTCCCAGCAGGAGCCCCTAGGAACAGCCCTGCCCTACCAGCTCTTAGCACAGGGAGTCCTGGTCTGCACATGCATGAGCCAGGGAGCCAGAGAGCCAGAGGAGGACGCTGCCGTGGGCTCGAACTGTCCTCAGAGAATGTTGGTATGACCCGGGGATCCAAGGGAGGTGGGGGGAACCTCGGAGGCGCCCAGGAACGCAGGAGGGCCCAGACTGCGGCCCTGCCGGCCCTCGGAGAGGGCCCACGCGTGTCCGCTCGGGCTCAGGAGGCCACGGTGGGACAGCCAGTACCCCAGCACCGAGCTCATCTCGCGTGGACCACCCAGTGGGCGTCAGGAGTAGGTGTGTCCCAGCAGCAGCCGCCCCCCACCCCGGGCACGGCCCCTCCCTAGACAAGCCTTCCCTGTGAGGAGTCCTGGACTGCGCACGCGCGAGCCGGCGAGCCCGCCAGCCAGAGGGAGATGATGCCTGGGGCTCCTCTTGCCTCAGAGAATGCTTGTGCGGCCTGGGGGCGCCCGCAGGTGTGCTCCGAGGCCTGCCGCTGCCTCTAGCTAGCACCTGGGGCCAGTTGGCAGTGCCGGCTGGCCAGCCTCCTAGAGCCAGGGCTGGCTGCAGCAGGCTCCGCGGGCGGGCGGGCGGGCGAAGGGCAGACGGAAGCCGAAGGGGGCCCGCCCGCCCTGGAGGCCAGGACCCCAGGGGGCAGAAGTGGGTCTGGCTTTGCATTGCCCGACCAGCGGGAGGGAGCCAGCCAGGGGCAGCCAGTTGCATCCTCCCGGGAACTGCCAGCGGAGGCTTTTGGGGAGCGCGCTGCCAACTCTTGGCTTGGCCGGGGGAGACCTGCCGTCTCTGTGGCTCCAGCCGGCCAGCAGGCTGCAGGGTCGGGCGCAGCGGCCGTGGGGCTCTGGAGCTTGCTGCCCTGCCCGTGGGCGGGGCCTCCACGGGCCAGCCAGGTGGCACAGGGTTCCTGGGGCTGCGCCTCGTCCCGGCCCGGCCCGGCCCAAGGGAGGTGGGGGGAACCTCGGAGGCGCCCAGGAACGCAAGAGGGCCCAGACTGCGGCCCTGCCGGCCCTCGGAGAGGGCCCACGCGTGTCTGCTCGGGCTCAGGAGGCCACGGTGGGACAGCCAGTACCCCAGCACCGAGCTCATCTCGCGTGGACCACCCAGTGCGCGTCAGGAGTAGGTGTGTCCCAGCAGGAGCCCCTAGGAACAGCCCTGCCCTACCAGCTCTTAGCACAGGGAGTCCTGGTCTGCACATGCATGAGCCAGGGAGCCAGAGAGCCAGAGGAGGACGCTGCCGTGGGCTCGAACTGTCCTCAGAGAATGTTGGTATGACCCGGGGATCCAAGGGAGGTGGGGGGAACCTCGGAGGCGCCCAGGAACGCAGGAGGGCCCAGACTGCGGCCCTGCCGGCCCTCGGAGAGGGCCCACGCGTGTCCGCTCGGGCTCAGGAGGCCACGGTGGGACAGCCAGTACCCCAGCACCGAGCTCATCTCGCGTGGACCACCCAGTGGGCGTCAGGAGTAGGTGTGTCCCAGCAGCAGCCGCCCCCCACCCCGGGCACGGCCCCTCCCTAGACAAGCCTTCCCTGTGAGGAGTCCTGGACTGCGCACGCGCGAGCCGGCGAGCCCGCCAGCCAGAGGGAGATGATGCCTGGGGCTCCTCTTGCCTCAGAGAATGCTTGTGCGGCCTGGGGGCGCCCGCAGGTGTGCTCCGAGGCCTGCCGCTGCCTCTAGCTAGCACCTGGGGCCAGTTGGCAGTGCCGGCTGGCCAGCCTCCTAGAGCCAGGGCTGGCTGCAGCAGGCTCCGCGGGCGGGCGAAGGGCAGATGGAAGCCGAAGGGGGCCCGCCCGCCCTGGAGGCCAGGACCCCAGGGGGCAGAAGTGGGTCTGGCTTTGCATTGCCCGACCAGCGGGAGGGAGCCAGCCAGGGGCAGCCAGTTGCATCCTCCCGGGAACTGCCAGCGGAGGCTTTTGGGGAGCGCGCTGCCAACTCTTGGCTTGGCCGGGGGAGACCTGCCGTCTCTGTGGCTCCAGCCGGCCAGCAGGCTGCAGGGTCGGGCGCAGCGGCCGTGGGGCTCTGGAGCTTGCTGCCCTGCCCGTGGGCGGGGCCTCCACGGGCCAGCCAGGTGGCACAGGGTTCCTGGGGCTGCGCCTCGTCCCGGCCCGGCCCGGCCCAAGGGAGGTGGGGGGAACCTCGGAGGCGCCCAGGAACGCAAGAGGGCCCAGACTGCGGCCCTGCCGGCCCTCGGAGAGGGCCCACGCGTGTCTGCTCGGGCTCAGGAGGCCACGGTGGGACAGCCAGTACCCCAGCACCGAGCTCATCTCACGTGGACAACCCAGTGCGCGTCAGGAGTAGGTGTGTCCCAGCAGGAGCCCCTAGGAACAGCCCTGCCCTACCAGCTCTTAGCACAGGGAGTCCTGGTCTGCACATGCATGAGCCAGGGAGCCAGAGAGCCAGAGGAGGACGCTGCCGTGGGCTCGAACTGTCCTCAGAGAATGTTGGTATGACCCGGGGATCCAAGGGAGGTGGGGGGAACCTCGGAGGTGCCCAGGAACGCAGGAGGGCCCAGACTGCGGCCCTGCCGGCCCTCGGAGAGGGCCCACGCGTGTCCGCTCGGGCTCAGGAGGCCACGGTGGGACAGCCAGTACCCCAGCACCGAGCTCATCTCGCGTGGACCACCCAGTGGGCGTCAGGAGTAGGTGTGTCCCAGCAGCAGCCGCCCCCCACCCCGGGCACGGCCCCTCCCTAGACAAGCCTTCCCTGTGAGGAGTCCTGGACTGCGCACGCGCGAGCCGGCGAGCCCGCCAGCCAGAGGGAGATGATGCCTGGGGCTCCTCTTGCCTCAGAGAATGCTTGTGCGGCCTGGGGGCGCCCGCAGGTGTGCTCCGAGGCCTGCCGCTGCCTCTAGCTAGCACCTGGGGCCAGTTGGCAGTGCCGGCTGGCCAGCCTCCTAGAGCCAGGGCTGGCTGCAGCAGGCTCCGCGGGCGGGCGAAGGGCAGACGGAAGCCGAAGGGGGCCCGCCCGCCCTGGAGGCCAGGACCCCAGGGGGCAGAAGTGGGTCTGGCTTTGCATTGCCCGACCAGCGGGAGGGAGCCAGCCAGGGGCAGCCAGTTGCATCCTCCCGGGAACTGCCAGCGGAGGCTTTTGGGGAGCGCGCTGCCAACTCTTGGCTTGGCCGGGGGAGACCTGCCGTCTCTGTGGCTCCAGCCGGCCAGCAGGCTGCAGGGTCGGGCGCAGCGGCCGTGGGGCTCTGGAGCTTGCTGCCCTGCCCGTGGGCGGGGCCTCCACGGGCCAGCCAGGTGGCACAGGGTTCCTGGGGCTGCGCCTCGTCCCGGCCCGGCCCGGCCCAAGGGAGGTGGGGGGAACCTCGGAGGCGCCCAGGAACGCAAGAGGGCCCAGACTGCGGCCCTGCCGGCCCTCGGAGAGGGCCCACGCGTGTCTGCTCGGGCTCAGGAGGCCACGGTGGGACAGCCAGTACCCCAGCACCGAGCTCATCTCGCGTGGACCACCCAGTGCGCGTCAGGAGTAGGTGTGTCCCAGCAGGAGCCCCTAGGAACAGCCCTGCCCTACCAGCTCTTAGCACAGGGAGTCCTGGTCTGCACATGCATGAGCCAGGGAGCCAGAGAGCCAGAGGAGGACGCTGCCGTGGGCTCGAACTGTCCTCAGAGAATGTTGGTATGACCCGGGGATCCAAGGGAGGTGGGGGGAACCTCGGAGGCGCCCAGGAACGCAGGAGGGCCCAGACTGCGGCCCTGCCGGCCCTCGGAGAGGGCCCACGCGTGTCCGCTCGGGCTCAGGAGGCCACGGTGGGACAGCCAGTACCCCAGCACCGAGCTCATCTCGCGTGGACCACCCAGTGGGCGTCAGGAGTAGGTGTGTCCCAGCAGCAGCCGCCCCCCACCCCGGGCACGGCCCCTCCCTAGACAAGCCTTCCCTGTGAGGAGTCCTGGACTGCGCACGCGCGAGCCGGCGAGCCCGCCAGCCAGAGGGAGATGATGCCTGGGGCTCCTCTTGCCTCAGAGAATGCTTGTGCGGCCTGGGGGCGCCCGCAGGTGTGCTCCGAGGCCTGCCGCTGCCTCTAGCTAGCACCTGGGGCCAGTTGGCAGTGCCGGCTGGCCAGCCTCCTAGAGCCAGGGCTGGCTGCAGCAGGCTCCGCGGGCGGGCGGGCGGGCGAAGGGCAGATGGAAGCCGAAGGGGGCCCGCCCGCCCTGGAGGCCAGGACCCCAGGGGGCAGAAGTGGGTCTGGCTTTGCATTGCCCGACCAGCGGGAGGGAGCCAGCCAGGGGCAGCCAGTTGCATCCTCCCGGGAACTGCCAGCGGAGGCTTTTGGGGAGCGCGCTGCCAACTCTTGGCTTGGCCGGGGGAGACCTGCCGTCTCTGTGGCTCCAGCCGGCCAGCAGGCTGCAGGGTCGGGCGCAGCGGCCGTGGGGCTCTGGAGCTTGCTGCCCTGCCCGTGGGCGGGGCCTCCACGGGCCAGCCAGGTGGCACAGGGTTCCTGGGGCTGCGCCTCGTCCCGGCCCGGCCCGGCCCAAGGGAGGTGGGGGGAACCTCGGAGGCGCCCAGGAACGCAAGAGGGCCCAGACTGCGGCCCTGCCGGCCCTCGGAGAGGGCCCACGCGTGTCTGCTCGGGCTCAGGAGGCCACGGTGGGACAGCCAGTACCCCAGCACCGAGCTCATCTCGCGTGGACCACCCAGTGCGCGTCAGGAGTAGGTGTGTCCCAGCAGGAGCCCCTAGGAACAGCCCTGCCCTACCAGCTCTTAGCACAGGGAGTCCTGGTCTGCACATGCATGAGCCAGGGAGCCAGAGAGCCAGAGGAGGACGCTGCCGTGGGCTCGAACTGTCCTCAGAGAATGTTGGTATGACCCGGGGATCCAAGGGAGGTGGGGGGAACCTCGGAGGCGCCCAGGAACGCAGGAGGGCCCAGACTGCGGCCCTGCCGGCCCTCGGAGAGGGCCCACGCGTGTCCGCTCGGGCTCAGGAGGCCACGGTGGGACAGCCAGTACCCCAGCACCGAGCTCATCTCGCGTGGACCACCCAGTGGGCGTCAGGAGTAGGTGTGTCCCAGCAGCAGCCGCCCCCCACCCCGGGCACGGCCCCTCCCTAGACAAGCCTTCCCTGTGAGGAGTCCTGGACTGCGCACGCGCGAGCCGGCGAGCCCGCCAGCCAGAGGGAGATGATGCCTGGGGCTCCTCTTGCCTCAGAGAATGCTTGTGCGGCCTGGGGGCGCCCGCAGGTGTGCTCCGAGGCCTGCCGCTGCCTCTAGCTAGCACCTGGGGCCAGTTGGCAGTGCCGGCTGGCCAGCCTCCTAGAGCCAGGGCTGGCTGCAGCAGGCTCCGCGGGCGGGCGAAGGGCAGATGGAAGCCGAAGGGGGCCCGCCCGCCCTGGAGGCCAGGACCCCAGGGGGCAGAAGTGGGTCTGGCTTTGCATTGCCCGACCAGCGGGAGGGAGCCAGCCAGGGGCAGCCAGTTGCATCCTCCCGGGAACTGCCAGCGGAGGCTTTTGGGGAGCGCGCTGCCAACTCTTGGCTTGGCCGGGGGAGACCTGCCGTCTCTGTGGCTCCAGCCGGCCAGCAGGCTGCAGGGTCGGGCGCAGCGGCCGTGGGGCTCTGGAGCTTGCTGCCCTGCCCGTGGGCGGGGCCTCCACGGGCCAGCCAGGTGGCACAGGGTTCCTGGGGCTGCGCCTCGTCCCGGCCCGGCCCGGCCCAAGGGAGGTGGGGGGAACCTCGGAGGCGCCCAGGAACGCAAGAGGGCCCAGACTGCGGCCCTGCCGGCCCTCGGAGAGGGCCCACGCGTGTCTGCTCGGGCTCAGGAGGCCACGGTGGGACAGCCAGTACCCCAGCACCGAGCTCATCTCACGTGGACAACCCAGTGCGCGTCAGGAGTAGGTGTGTCCCAGCAGGAGCCCCTAGGAACAGCCCTGCCCTACCAGCTCTTAGCACAGGGAGTCCTGGTCTGCACATGCATGAGCCAGGGAGCCAGAGAGCCAGAGGAGGACGCTGCCGTGGGCTCGAACTGTCCTCAGAGAATGTTGGTATGACCCGGGGATCCAAGGGAGGTGGGGGGAACCTCGGAGGTGCCCAGGAACGCAGGAGGGCCCAGACTGCGGCCCTGCCGGCCCTCGGAGAGGGCCCACGCGTGTCCGCTCGGGCTCAGGAGGCCACGGTGGGACAGCCAGTACCCCAGCACCGAGCTCATCTCGCGTGGACCACCCAGTGGGCGTCAGGAGTAGGTGTGTCCCAGCAGCAGCCGCCCCCCACCCCGGGCACGGCCCCTCCCTAGACAAGCCTTCCCTGTGAGGAGTCCTGGACTGCGCACGCGCGAGCCGGCGAGCCCGCCAGCCAGAGGGAGATGATGCCTGGGGCTCCTCTTGCCTCAGAGAATGCTTGTGCGGCCTGGGGGCGCCCGCAGGTGTGCTCCGAGGCCTGCCGCTGCCTCTAGCTAGCACCTGGGGCCAGTTGGCAGTGCCGGCTGGCCAGCCTCCTAGAGCCAGGGCTGGCTGCAGCAGGCTCCGCGGGCGGGTGGGCGGGCGAAGGGCAGATGGAAGCCGAAGGGGGCCCGCCCGCCCGCTCCGCTCCGAAGCGCGCCCGCCCTGGAGGCCAGGACCCCAGGGGGCAGAAGTGGGTCTGGCTTTGCATTGCCCGACCAGCGGGAGGGAGCCAGCCAGGGGCAGCCAGTTGCATCCTCCCGGGAACTGCCAGCGGAGGCTTTTGGGGAGCGCGCTGCCAACTCTTGGCTTGGCCGGGGGAGACCTGCCGTCTCTGTGGCTCCAGCCGGCCAGCAGGCTGCAGGGTCGGGCGCAGCGGCCGTGGGGCTCTGGAGCTTGCTGCCCTGCCCGTGGGCGGGGCCTCCACGGGCCAGCCAGGTGGCACAGGGTTCCTGGGGCTGCGCCTCGTCCCGGCCCGGCCCGGCCCAAGGGAGGTGGGGGGAACCTCGGAGGCGCCCAGGAACGCAAGAGGGCCCAGACTGCGGCCCTGCCGGCCCTCGGAGAGGGCCCACGCGTGTCTGCTCGGGCTCAGGAGGCCACGGTGGGACAGCCAGTACCCCAGCACCGAGCTCATCTCGCGTGGACAACCCAGTGCGCGTCAGGAGTAGGTGTGTCCCAGCAGGAGCCCCTAGGAACAGCCCTGCCCTACCAGCTCTTAGCACAGGGAGTCCTGGTCTGCACATGCATGAGCCAGGGAGCCAGAGAGCCAGAGGAGGACGCTGCCGTGGGCTCGAACTGTCCTCAGAGAATGTTGGTATGACCCGGGGATCCAAGGGAGGTGGGGGGAACCTCGGAGGCGCCCAGGAACGCAGGAGGGCCCAGACTGCGGCCCTGCCGGCCCTCGGAGAGGGCCCACGCGTGTCCGCTCGGGCTCAGGAGGCCACGGTGGGACAGCCAGTACCCCAGCACCGAGCTCATCTCGCGTGGACCACCCAGTGGGCGTCAGGAGTAGGTGTGTCCCAGCAGCAGCCGCCCCCCACCCCGGGCACGGCCCCTCCCTAGACAAGCCTTCCCTGTGAGGAGTCCTGGACTGCGCACGCGCGAGCCGGCGAGCCCGCCAGCCAGAGGGAGATGATGCCTGGGGCTCCTCTTGCCTCAGAGAATGCTTGTGCGGCCTGGGGGCGCCCGCAGGTGTGCTCCGAGGCCTGCCGCTGCCTCTAGCTAGCACCTGGGGCCAGTTGGCAGTGCCGGCTGGCCAGCCTCCTAGAGCCAGGGCTGGCTGCAGCAGGCTCCGCGGGCGGGCGAAGGGCAGATGGAAGCCGAAGGGGGCCCGCCCGCCCTGGAGGCCAGGACCCCAGGGGGCAGAAGTGGGTCTGGCTTTGCATTGCCCGACCAGCGGGAGGGAGCCAGCCAGGGGCAGCCAGTTGCATCCTCCCGGGAACTGCCAGCGGAGGCTTTTGGGGAGCGCGCTGCCAACTCTTGGCTTGGCCGGGGGAGACCTGCCGTCTCTGTGGCTCCAGCCGGCCAGCAGGCTGCAGGGTCGGGCGCAGCGGCCGTGGGGCTCTGGAGCTTGCTGCCCTGCCCGTGGGCGGGGCCTCCACGGGCCAGCCAGGTGGCACAGGGTTCCTGGGGCTGCGCCTCGTCCCGGCCCGGCCCGGCCCAAGGGAGGTGGGGGGAACCTCGGAGGTGCCCAGGAACGCAAGAGGGCCCAGACTGCGGCCCTGCCGGCCCTCGGAGAGGGCCCACGCGTGTCTGCTCGGGCTCAGGAGGCCACGGTGGGACAGCCAGTACCCCAGCACCGAGCTCATCTCGCGTGGACCACCCAGTGCGCGTCAGGAGTAGGTGTGTCCCAGCAGGAGCCCCTAGGAACAGCCCTGCCCTACCAGCTCTTAGCACAGGGAGTCCTGGTCTGCACATGCATGAGCCAGGGAGCCAGAGAGCCAGAGGAGGACGCTGCCGTGGGCTCGAACTGTCCTCAGAGAATGTTGGTATGACCCGGGGATCCAAGGGAGGTGGGGGGAACCTCGGAGGCGCCCAGGAACGCAGGAGGGCCCAGACTGCGGCCCTGCCGGCCCTCGGAGAGGGCCCACGCGTGTCCGCTCGGGCTCAGGAGGCCACGGTGGGACAGCCAGTACCCCAGCACCGAGCTCATCTCGCGTGGACCACCCAGTGGGCGTCAGGAGTAGGTGTGTCCCAGCAGCAGCCGCCCCCCACCCCGGGCACGGCCCCTCCCTAGACAAGCCTTCCCTGTGAGGAGTCCTGGACTGCGCACGCGCGAGCCGGCGAGCCCGCCAGCCAGAGGGAGATGATGCCTGGGGCTCCTCTTGCCTCAGAGAATGCTTGTGCGGCCTGGGGGCGCCCGCAGGTGTGCTCCGAGGCCTGCCGCTGCCTCTAGCTAGCACCTGGGGCCAGTTGGCAGTGCCGGCTGGCCAGCCTCCTAGAGCCAGGGCTGGCTGCAGCAGGCTCCGCGGGCGGGCGGGCGGGCGAAGGGCAGACGGAAGCCGAAGGGGGCCCGCCCGCCCTGGAGGCCAGGACCCCAGGGGGCAGAAGTGGGTCTGGCTTTGCATTGCCCGACCAGCGGGAGGGAGCCAGCCAGGGGCAGCCAGTTGCATCCTCCCGGGAACTGCCAGCGGAGGCTTTTGGGGAGCGCGCTGCCAACTCTTGGCTTGGCCGGGGGAGACCTGCCGTCTCTGTGGCTCCAGCCGGCCAGCAGGCTGCAGGGTCGGGCGCAGCGGCCGTGGGGCTCTGGAGCTTGCTGCCCTGCCCGTGGGCGGGGCCTCCACGGGCCAGCCAGGTGGCACAGGGTTCCTGGGGCTGCGCCTCGTCCCGGCCCGGCCCGGCCCAAGGGAGGTGGGGGGAACCTCGGAGGCGCCCAGGAACGCAAGAGGGCCCAGACTGCGGCCCTGCCGGCCCTCGGAGAGGGCCCACGCGTGTCTGCTCGGGCTCAGGAGGCCACGGTGGGACAGCCAGTACCCCAGCACCGAGCTCATCTCGCGTGGACCACCCAGTGCGCGTCAGGAGTAGGTGTGTCCCAGCAGGAGCCCCTAGGAACAGCCCTGCCCTACCAGCTCTTAGCACAGGGAGTCCTGGTCTGCACATGCATGAGCCAGGGAGCCAGAGAGCCAGAGGAGGACGCTGCCGTGGGCTCGAACTGTCCTCAGAGAATGTTGGTATGACCCGGGGATCCAAGGGAGGTGGGGGGAACCTCGGAGGCGCCCAGGAACGCAGGAGGGCCCAGACTGCGGCCCTGCCGGCCCTCGGAGAGGGCCCACGCGTGTCCGCTCGGGCTCAGGAGGCCACGGTGGGACAGCCAGTACCCCAGCACCGAGCTCATCTCGCGTGGACCACCCAGTGGGCGTCAGGAGTAGGTGTGTCCCAGCAGCAGCCGCCCCCCACCCCGGGCACGGCCCCTCCCTAGACAAGCCTTCCCTGTGAGGAGTCCTGGACTGCGCACGCGCGAGCCGGCGAGCCCGCCAGCCAGAGGGAGATGATGCCTGGGGCTCCTCTTGCCTCAGAGAATGCTTGTGCGGCCTGGGGGCGCCCGCAGGTGTGCTCCGAGGCCTGCCGCTGCCTCTAGCTAGCACCTGGGGCCAGTTGGCAGTGCCGGCTGGCCAGCCTCCTAGAGCCAGGGCTGGCTGCAGCAGGCTCCGCGGGCGGGCGGGCGGGCGAAGGGCAGACGGAAGCCGAAGGGGGCCCGCCCGCCCTGGAGGCCAGGACCCCAGGGGGCAGAAGTGGGTCTGGCTTTGCATTGCCCGACCAGCGGGAGGGAGCCAGCCAGGGGCAGCCAGTTGCATCCTCCCGGGAACTGCCAGCGGAGGCTTTTGGGGAGCGCGCTGCCAACTCTTGGCTTGGCCGGGGGAGACCTGCCGTCTCTGTGGCTCCAGCCGGCCAGCAGGCTGCAGGGTCGGGCGCAGCGGCCGTGGGGCTCTGGAGCTTGCTGCCCTGCCCGTGGGCGGGGCCTCCACGGGCCAGCCAGGTGGCACAGGGTTCCTGGGGCTGCGCCTCGTCCCGGCCCGGCCCGGCCCAAGGGAGGTGGGGGGAACCTCGGAGGTGCCCAGGAACGCAAGAGGGCCCAGACTGCGGCCCTGCCGGCCCTCGGAGAGGGCCCACGCGTGTCTGCTCGGGCTCAGGAGGCCACGGTGGGACAGCCAGTACCCCAGCACCGAGCTCATCTCGCGTGGACCACCCAGTGCGCGTCAGGAGTAGGTGTGTCCCAGCAGGAGCCCCTAGGAACAGCCCTGCCCTACCAGCTCTTAGCACAGGGAGTCCTGGTCTGCACATGCATGAGCCAGGGAGCCAGAGAGCCAGAGGAGGACGCTGCCGTGGGCTCGAACTGTCCTCAGAGAATGTTGGTATGACCCGGGGATCCAAGGGAGGTGGGGGGAACCTCGGAGGCGCCCAGGAACGCAGGAGGGCCCAGACTGCGGCCCTGCCGGCCCTCGGAGAGGGCCCACGTGTGTCCGCTCGGGCTCAGGAGGCCACGGTGGGACAGCCAGTACCCCAGCACCGAGCTCATCTCGCGTGGACCACCCAGTGGGCGTCAGGAGTAGGTGTGTCCCAGCAGCAGCCGCCCCCCACCCCGGGCACGGCCCCTCCCTAGACAAGCCTTCCCTGTGAGGAGTCCTGGACTGCGCACGCGCGAGCCGGCGAGCCCGCCAGCCAGAGGGAGATGATGCCTGGGGCTCCTCTTGCCTCAGAGAATGCTTGTGCGGCCTGGGGGCGCCCGCAGGTGTGCTCCGAGGCCTGCCGCTGCCTCTAGCTAGCACCTGGGGCCAGTTGGCAGTGCCGGCTGGCCAGCCTCCTAGAGCCAGGGCTGGCTGCAGCAGGCTCCGCGGGCGGGCGGGCGGGCGAAGGGCAGACGGAAGCCGAAGGGGGCCCGCCCGCCCTGGAGGCCAGGACCCCAGGGGGCAGAAGTGGGTCTGGCTTTGCATTGCCCGACCAGCGGGAGGGAGCCAGCCAGGGGCAGCCAGTTGCATCCTCCCGGGAACTGCCAGCGGAGGCTTTTGGGGAGCGCGCTGCCAACTCTTGGCTTGGCCGGGGGAGACCTGCCGTCTCTGTGGCTCCAGCCGGCCAGCAGGCTGCAGGGTCGGGCGCAGCGGCCGTGGGGCTCTGGAGCTTGCTGCCCTGCCCGTGGGCGGGGCCTCCACGGGCCAGCCAGGTGGCACAGGGTTCCTGGGGCTGCGCCTCGTCCCGGCCCGGCCCGGCCCAAGGGAGGTGGGGGGAACCTCGGAGGCGCCCAGGAACGCAAGAGGGCCCAGACTGCGGCCCTGCCGGCCCTCGGAGAGGGCCCACGCGTGTCTGCTCGGGCTCAGGAGGCCACGGTGGGACAGCCAGTACCCCAGCACCGAGCTCATCTCGCGTGGACCACCCAGTGCGCGTCAGGAGTAGGTGTGTCCCAGCAGGAGCCCCTAGGAACAGCCCTGCCCTACCAGCTCTTAGCACAGGGAGTCCTGGTCTGCACATGCATGAGCCAGGGAGCCAGAGAGCCAGAGGAGGACGCTGCCGTGGGCTCGAACTGTCCTCAGAGAATGTTGGTATGACCCGGGGATCCAAGGGAGGTGGGGGGAACCTCGGAGGCGCCCAGGAACGCAGGAGGGCCCAGACTGCGGCCCTGCCGGCCCTCGGAGAGGGCCCACGCGTGTCCGCTCGGGCTCAGGAGGCCACGGTGGGACAGCCAGTACCCCAGCACCGAGCTCATCTCGCGTGGACCACCCAGTGGGCGTCAGGAGTAGGTGTGTCCCAGCAGCAGCCGCCCCCCACCCCGGGCACGGCCCCTCCCTAGACAAGCCTTCCCTGTGAGGAGTCCTGGACTGCGCACGCGCGAGCCGGCGAGCCCGCCAGCCAGAGGGAGATGATGCCTGGGGCTCCTCTTGCCTCAGAGAATGCTTGTGCGGCCTGGGGGCGCCCGCAGGTGTGCTCCGAGGCCTGCCGCTGCCTCTAGCTAGCACCTGGGGCCAGTTGGCAGTGCCGGCTGGCCAGCCTCCTAGAGCCAGGGCTGGCTGCAGCAGGCTCCGCGGGCGGGCGGGCAAAGGGCAGACGGGAGCGGAAGGGGGCCCGCCCGCACCGCTTCTAAGGGCGCCCTGGAGGCCAGGACCCCAGGGGGCAGAAGTGGGTCTGGCTTTGCATTGCCCGACCAGCGGGAGGGAGCCAGCCAGGGGCAGCCAGTTGCATCCTCCCGGGAACTGCCAGCGGAGGCTTTTGGGGAGCGCGCTGCCAACTCTTGGCTTGGCCGGGGGAGACCTGCCGTCTCTGTGGCTCCAGCCGGCCAGCAGGCTGCAGGGTCGGGCGCAGCGGCCGTGGGGCTCTGGAGCTTGCTGCCCTGCCCGTGGGCGGGGCCTCCACGGGCCAGCCAGGTGGCACAGGGTTCCTGGGGCTGCGCCTCGTCCCGGCCCGGCCCGGCCCAAGGGAGGTGGGGGGAACCTCGGAGGTGCCCAGGAACGCAAGAGGGCCCAGACTGCGGCCCTGCCGGCCCTCGGAGAGGGCCCACGCGTGTCTGCTCGGGCTCAGGAGGCCACGGTGGGACAGCCAGTACCCCAGCACCGAGCTCATCTCGCGTGGACCACCCAGTGCGCGTCAGGAGTAGGTGTGTCCCAGCAGGAGCCCCTAGGAACAGCCCTGCCCTACCAGCTCTTAGCACAGGGAGTCCTGGTCTGCACATGCATGAGCCAGGGAGCCAGAGAGCCAGAGGAGGACGCTGCCGTGGGCTCGAACTGTCCTCAGAGAATGTTGGTATGACCCGGGGATCCAAGGGAGGTGGGGGGAACCTCGGAGGCGCCCAGGAACGCAGGAGGGCCCAGACTGCGGCCCTGCCGGCCCTCGGAGAGGGCCCACGCGTGTCCGCTCGGGCTCAGGAGGCCACGGTGGGACAGCCAGTACCCCAGCACCGAGCTCATCTCGCGTGGACCACCCAGTGGGCGTCAGGAGTAGGTGTGTCCCAGCAGCAGCCGCCCCCCACCCCGGGCACGGCCCCTCCCTAGACAAGCCTTCCCTGTGAGGAGTCCTGGACTGCGCACGCGCGAGCCGGCGAGCCCGCCAGCCAGAGGGAGATGATGCCTGGGGCTCCTCTTGCCTCAGAGAATGCTTGTGCGGCCTGGGGGCGCCCGCAGGTGTGCTCCGAGGCCTGCCGCTGCCTCTAGCTAGCACCTGGGGCCAGTTGGCAGTGCCGGCTGGCCAGCCTCCTAGAGCCAGGGCTGGCTGCAGCAGGCTCCGCGGGCGGGCGGGCGGGCGAAGGGCAGACGGAAGCCGAAGGGGGCCCGCCCGCCCTGGAGGCCAGGACCCCAGGGGGCAGAAGTGGGTCTGGCTTTGCATTGCCCGACCAGCGGGAGGGAGCCAGCCAGGGGCAGCCAGTTGCATCCTCCCGGGAACTGCCAGCGGAGGCTTTTGGGGAGCGCGCTGCCAACTCTTGGCTTGGCCGGGGGAGACCTGCCGTCTCTGTGGCTCCAGCCGGCCAGCAGGCTGCAGGGTCGGGCGCAGCGGCCGTGGGGCTCTGGAGCTTGCTGCCCTGCCCGTGGGCGGGGCCTCCACGGGCCAGCCAGGTGGCACAGGGTTCCTGGGGCTGCGCCTCGTCCCGGCCCGGCCCGGCCCAAGGGAGGTGGGGGGAACCTCGGAGGCGCCCAGGAACGCAAGAGGGCCCAGACTGCGGCCCTGCCGGCCCTCGGAGAGGGCCCACGCGTGTCTGCTCGGGCTCAGGAGGCCACGGTGGGACAGCCAGTACCCCAGCACCGAGCTCATCTCGCGTGGACCACCCAGTGCGCGTCAGGAGTAGGTGTGTCCCAGCAGGAGCCCCTAGGAACAGCCCTGCCCTACCAGCTCTTAGCACAGGGAGTCCTGGTCTGCACATGCATGAGCCAGGGAGCCAGAGAGCCAGAGGAGGACGCTGCCGTGGGCTCGAACTGTCCTCAGAGAATGTTGGTATGACCCGGGGATCCAAGGGAGGTGGGGGGAACCTCGGAGGCGCCCAGGAACGCAGGAGGGCCCAGACTGCGGCCCTGCCGGCCCTCGGAGAGGGCCCACGCGTGTCCGCTCGGGCTCAGGAGGCCACGGTGGGACAGCCAGTACCCCAGCACCGAGCTCATCTCGCGTGGACCACCCAGTGGGCGTCAGGAGTAGGTGTGTCCCAGCAGCAGCCGCCCCCCACCCCGGGCACGGCCCCTCCCTAGACAAGCCTTCCCTGTGAGGAGTCCTGGACTGCGCACGCGCGAGCCGGCGAGCCCGCCAGCCAGAGGGAGATGATGCCTGGGGCTCCTCTTGCCTCAGAGAATGCTTGTGCGGCCTGGGGGCGCCCGCAGGTGTGCTCCGAGGCCTGCCGCTGCCTCTAGCTAGCACCTGGGGCCAGTTGGCAGTGCCGGCTGGCCAGCCTCCTAGAGCCAGGGCTGGCTGCAGCAGGCTCCGCGGGCGGGCGGGCGGGCAAAGGGCAGACGGGAGCGGAAGGGGGCCCGCCCGCACCGCTTCTAAGGGCGCCCTGGAGGCCGGGACCCCAGGGGGCAGAAGTGGGTCTGGCTTTGCATTGCCCGACCAGCGGGAGGGAGCCAGCCAGGGGCAGCCAGTTGCATCCTCCCGGGAACTGCCAGCGGAGGCTTTTGGGGAGCGCGCTGCCAACTCTTGGCTTGGCCGGGGGAGACCTGCCGTCTCTGTGGCTCCAGCCGGCCAGCAGGCTGCAGGGTCGGGCGCAGCGGCCGTGGGGCTCTGGAGCTTGCTGCCCTGCCCGTGGGCGGGGCCTCCACGGGCCAGCCAGGTGGCACAGGGTTCCTGGGGCTGCGCCTCGTCCCGGCCCGGCCCAAGGGAGGTGGGGGGAACCTCGGAGGCGCCCAGGAACGCAAGAGGGCCCAGACTGCGGCCCTGCCGGCCCTCGGAGAGGGCCCACGCGTGTCCGCTCGGGCTCAGGAGGCCACGGCGGGACAGCCCGTACCCCAGCACCGAGCTCATCTCGCGTGGACCACCCAGTGCGCGTCAGGAGTAGGTGTGTCCCAGCAGGAGCCCCTAGGAACAGCCCCGCCCTACCAGCTCTTAGCACAGGGAGTCCTGGTCTGCACATGCATGAGCCAGGGAGCCAGGGAGCCAGAGGAGGACGCTGCCGTGGGCTCGAACTGTCCTCAGAGAATGTTTGTATGACCCGGGGATCCAAGGGAGGTGGGGGGAACCTCAGAGGCGGTCAGGAATGCAGGAGGGCCCAGACTGCGGCCCTGCCGGCCCTGGCAGAGGGCCCACGCGTGTCCGCTCGGGCTCAGGAGGCCACGGCGGGACAGCCCGTACCCCAGCACCGAGCTCATCTCGCGTGGACCACCCAGTGGGCGTCAGGAGTAGGTGTGTCCCAGCAGCAGCCGCCCCCCACCCCGGGAACGGCCCCTCCCTAGACAAGCCTTTCCTGTGAGGAGTCCTGGACTGCGCACGCGCGAGCCGGCGAGCCCGCCAGCCAGAGGCAGATGAGGCCTGGGGCTCCTCTTCCCTCAGAGAATGCTGGTGCGGGCTGGGGGCGCCCGCAGGTGTGCTCCGAGGCCTGCCGCTGCCTCTAGCTAGCACGTGGGGCCAGTTGGCAGTGCCGGCTGGCCAGCCTCCTAGAGCCAGGGCTGGCTGCAGCAGGCTCCGCGGGCGGGCGGGCGGGCGAAGGGCAGACAGAAGCCGAAGGGGGCCCGCCCGCTCCGCTCCTAAGCATGCCCTGGAGGCCAGGACCCCAGGGGGCAGAAGTGGGTCTGGCTTTGCATTGCCCGACCAGCGGGAGGGAGCCAGCCAGGGGCAGCCAGTTGCATCCTCCCGGGAACTGCCAGCGGAGGCTTTTGGGGAGCGCGCTGCCAACTCTTGGCTTGGCCGGGGGAGACCTGCCGTGTCTGTGGCTCCAGCCGGCCAGCAGGCTGCAGGGTCGGGTGCAGCGGCCGTGGGGCTCTGGAGCTTGCTGCCCTGCCCGTGGGCGGGGCCTCCACGGGCCAGCCAGGTGGCACAGGGTTCCTGGGGCTGCGCCTCGTCCCGGCCCGGCCCAAGGGAGGTGCGGGGAACCTCGGAGGCGCCCAGGAACGCAGGAGGGCCCAGACTGCGGCCCTGCCGGCCCTCGGAGAGGGCCCACGCGTGTCCGCTCGGGCTCAGGAGGCCACGGCGGGACAGCCCGTACCCCAGCACCGAGCTCATGTCGCGTGGACCACCCAGTGCGCGTCAGGAGTAGGTGTGTCCCAGCAGGAGCCCCTAGGAACAGCCCCGCCCTACCAGCTCTTAGCACAGGGAGTCCTGGTCTGCACATGCATGAGCCAGGGAGCCAGGGAGCCAGAGGAGGACGCAGCCGTGGGCTCGAACTGTCCTCAGAGAATGTTTGTATGACCCGGGGATCCAAGGGAGGTGGGGGGAACCTCAGAGGCGGTCAGGAATGCAGGAGGGCCCAGACTGCGGCCCTGCCGGCCCTCGGAGAGGGCCCACGCGTGTCCGCTCGGGCTCAGGAGGCCACGGCGGGACAGCCCGTACCCCAGCACCGAGCTCATCTCGCGTGGACCACCCAGTGGGCGTCAGGAGTAGGTGTGTCCCAGCAGCAGCCGCCCCCCACCCCGGGCACGGCCCCTCCCTAGACAAGCCTTCCCTGTGAGGAGTCCTGGACTGCGCACGCGCGAGCCGGCGAGCCCGCCAGCCAGAGGGAGATGATGCCTGGGGCTCCTCTTGCCTCAGAGAATGCTTGTGCGGCCTGGGGGCGCCCGCAGGTGTGCTCCGAGGCCTGCCGCTGCCTCTAGCTAGCACCTGGGGCCAGTTGGCAGTGCCGGCTGGCCAGCCTCCTAGAGCCAGGGCTGGCTGCAGCAGGCTCCGCGGGCGGGCGGGCGGGCGAAGGGCAGACGGAAGCCGAAGGGGGCCCGCCCGCCCTGGAGGCCAGGACCCCAGGGGGCAGAAGTGGGTCTGGCTTTGCATTGCCCGACCAGCGGGAGGGAGCCAGCCAGGGGCAGCCAGTTGCATCCTCCCGGGAACTGCCAGCGGAGGCTTTTGGGGAGCGCGCTGCCAACTCTTGGCTTGGCCGGGGGAGACCTGCCGTCTCTGTGGCTCCAGCCGGCCAGCAGGCTGCAGGGTCGGGCGCAGCGGCCGTGGGGCTCTGGAGCTTGCTGCCCTGCCCGTGGGCGGGGCCTCCACGGGCCAGCCAGGTGGCACAGGGTTCCTGGGGCTGCGCCTCGTCCCGGCCCGGCCCGGCCCAAGGGAGGTGGGGGGAACCTCGGAGGTGCCCAGGAACGCAAGAGGGCCCAGACTGCGGCCCTGCCGGCCCTCGGAGAGGGCCCACGCGTGTCTGCTCGGGCTCAGGAGGCCACGGTGGGACAGCCAGTACCCCAGCACCGAGCTCATCTCGCGTGGACCACCCAGTGCGCGTCAGGAGTAGGTGTGTCCCAGCAGGAGCCCCTAGGAACAGCCCTGCCCTACCAGCTCTTAGCACAGGGAGTCCTGGTCTGCACATGCATGAGCCAGGGAGCCAGAGAGCCAGAGGAGGACGCTGCCGTGGGCTCGAACTGTCCTCAGAGAATGTTGGTATGACCCGGGGATCCAAGGGAGGTGGGGGGAACCTCGGAGGCGCCCAGGAACGCAGGAGGGCCCAGACTGCGGCCCTGCTGGCCCTCGGAGAGGGCCCACGCGTGTCCGCTCGGGCTCAGGAGGCCACGGTGGGACAGCCAGTACCCCAGCACCGAGCTCATCTCGCGTGGACCACCCAGTGGGCGTCAGGAGTAGGTGTGTCCCAGCAGCAGCCGCCCCCCACCCCGGGCACGGCCCCTCCCTAGACAAGCCTTCCCTGTGAGGAGTCCTGGACTGCGCACGCGCGAGCCGGCGAGCCCGCCAGCCAGAGGGAGATGATGCCTGGGGCTCCTCTTGCCTCAGAGAATGCTTGTGCGGCCTGGGGGCGCCCGCAGGTGTGCTCCGAGGCCTGCCGCTGCCTCTAGCTAGCACCTGGGGCCAGTTGGCAGTGCCGGCTGGCCAGCCTCCTAGAGCCAGGGCTGGCTGCAGCAGGCTCCGCGGGCGGGCGGGCGGGCGAAGGGCAGACGGAAGCCGAAGGGGGCCCGCCCGCCCTGGAGGCCAGGACCCCAGGGGGCAGAAGTGGGTCTGGCTTTGCATTGCCCGACCAGCGGGAGGGAGCCAGCCAGGGGCAGCCAGTTGCATCCTCCCGGGAACTGCCAGCGGAGGCTTTTGGGGAGCGCGCTGCCAACTCTTGGCTTGGCCGGGGGAGACCTGCCGTCTCTGTGGCTCCAGCCGGCCAGCAGGCTGCAGGGTCGGGCGCAGCGGCCGTGGGGCTCTGGAGCTTGCTGCCCTGCCTGTGGGCGGGGCCTCCACGGGCCAGCCAGGTGGCACAGGGTTCCTGGGGCTGCGCCTCGTCCCGGCCCGGCCCGGCCCAAGGGAGGTGGGGGGAACCTCGGAGGCGCCCAGGAACGCAAGAGGGCCCAGACTGCGGCCCTGCCGGCCCTCGGAGAGGGCCCACGCGTGTCTGCTCGGGCTCAGGAGGCCACGGTGGGACAGCCAGTACCCCAGCACCGAGCTCATCTCGCGTGGACCACCCAGTGCGCGTCAGGAGTAGGTGTGTCCCAGCAGGAGCCCCTAGGAACAGCCCTGCCCTACCAGCTCTTAGCACAGGGAGTCCTGGTCTGCACATGCATGAGCCAGGGAGCCAGAGAGCCAGAGGAGGACGCTGCCGTGGGCTCGAACTGTCCTCAGAGAATGTTGGTATGACCCGGGGATCCAAGGGAGGTGGGGGGAACCTCGGAGGCGCCCAGGAACGCAGGAGGGCCCAGACTGCGGCCCTGCCGGCCCTCGGAGAGGGCCCACGCGTGTCCGCTCGGGCTCAGGAGGCCACGGTGGGACAGCCAGTACCCCAGCACCGAGCTCATCTCGCGTGGACCACCCAGTGGGCGTCAGGAGTAGGTGTGTCCCAGCAGCAGCCGCCCCCCACCCCGGGCACGGCCCCTCCCTAGACAAGCCTTCCCTGTGAGGAGTCCTGGACTGCGCACGCGCGAGCCGGCGAGCCCGCCAGCCAGAGGGAGATGATGCCTGGGGCTCCTCTTGCCTCAGAGAATGCTTGTGCGGCCTGGGGGCGCCCGCAGGTGTGCTCCGAGGCCTGCCGCTGCCTCTAGCTAGCACCTGGGGCCAGTTGGCAGTGCCGGCTGGCCAGCCTCCTAGAGCCAGGGCTGGCTGCAGCAGGCTCCGCGGGCGGGCGGGCGGGCAAAGGGCAGACGGGAGCGGAAGGGGGCCCGCCCGCACCGCTTCTAAGGGCGCCCTGGAGGCCGGGACCCCAGGGGGCAGAAGTGGGTCTGGCTTTGCATTGCCCGACCAGCGGGAGGGAGCCAGCCAGGGGCAGCCAGTTGCATCCTCCCGGGAACTGCCAGCGGAGGCTTTTGGGGAGCGCGCTGCCAACTCTTGGCTTGGCCGGGGGAGACCTGCCGTCTCTGTGGCTCCAGCCGGCCAGCAGGCTGCAGGGTCGGGCGCAGCGGCCGTGGGGCTCTGGAGCTTGCTGCCCTGCCCGTGGGCGGGGCCTCCACGGGCCAGCCAGGTGGCACAGGGTTCCTGGGGCTGCGCCTCGTCCCGGCCCGGCCCGGCCCAAGGGAGGTGGGGGGAACCTCGGAGGTGCCCAGGAACGCAAGAGGGCCCAGACTGCGGCCCTGCCGGCCCTCGGAGAGGGCCCACGCGTGTCTGCTCGGGCTCAGGAGGCCACGGTGGGACAGCCAGTACCCCAGCACCGAGCTCATCTCGCGTGGACCACCCAGTGCGCGTCAGGAGTAGGTGTGTCCCAGCAGGAGCCCCTAGGAACAGCCCTGCCCTACCAGCTCTTAGCACAGGGAGTCCTGGTCTGCACATGCATGAGCCAGGGAGCCAGAGAGCCAGAGGAGGACGCTGCCGTGGGCTCGAACTGTCCTCAGAGAATGTTGGTATGACCCGGGGATCCAAGGGAGGTGGGGGGAACCTCGGAGGCGCCCAGGAACGCAGGAGGGCCCAGACTGCGGCCCTGCCGGCCCTCGGAGAGGGCCCACGCGTGTCCGCTCGGGCTCAGGAGGCCACGGTGGGACAGCCAGTACCCCAGCACCGAGCTCATCTCGCGTGGACCACCCAGTGGGCGTCAGGAGTAGGTGTGTCCCAGCAGCAGCCGCCCCCCACCCCGGGCACGGCCCCTCCCTAGACAAGCCTTCCCTGTGAGGAGTCCTGGACTGCGCACGCGCGAGCCGGCGAGCCCGCCAGCCAGAGGGAGATGATGCCTGGGGCTCCTCTTGCCTCAGAGAATGCTTGTGCGGCCTGGGGGCGCCCGCAGGTGTGCTCCGAGGCCTGCCGCTGCCTCTAGCTAGCACCTGGGGCCAGTTGGCAGTGCCGGCTGGCCAGCCTCCTAGAGCCAGGGCTGGCTGCAGCAGGCTCCGCGGGCGGGCGGGCGGGCGAAGGGCAGACGGAAGCTGAAGGGGGCCCGCCCGCCCTGGAGGCCAGGACCCCAGGGGGCAGAAGTGGGTCTGGCTTTGCATTGCCCGACCAGCGGGAGGGAGCCAGCCAGGGGCAGCCAGTTGCATCCTCCCGGGAACTGCCAGCGGAGGCTTTTGGGGAGCGCGCTGCCAACTCTTGGCTTGGCCGGGGGAGACCTGCCGTCTCTGTGGCTCCAGCCGGCCAGCAGGCTGCAGGGTCGGGCGCAGCGGCCGTGGGGCTCTGGAGCTTGCTGCCCTGCCCGTGGGCGGGGCCTCCACGGGCCAGCCAGGTGGCACAGGGTTCCTGGGGCTGCGCCTCGTCCCGGCCCGGCCCGGCCCAAGGGAGGTGGGGGGAACCTCGGAGGCGCCCAGGAACGCAAGAGGGCCCAGACTGCGGCCCTGCCGGCCCTCGGAGAGGGCCCACGCGTGTCTGCTCGGGCTCAGGAGGCCACGGTGGGACAGCCAGTACCCCAGCACCGAGCTCATCTCGCGTGGACCACCCAGTGCGCGTCAGGAGTAGGTGTGTCCCAGCAGGAGCCCCTAGGAACAGCCCTGCCCTACCAGCTCTTAGCACAGGGAGTCCTGGTCTGCACATGCATGAGCCAGGGAGCCAGAGAGCCAGAGGAGGACGCTGCCGTGGGCTCGAACTGTCCTCAGAGAATGTTGGTATGACCCGGGGATCCAAGGGAGGTGGGGGGAACCTCGGAGGCGCCCAGGAACGCAGGAGGGCCCAGACTGCGGCCCTGCCGGCCCTCGGAGAGGGCCCACGCGTGTCCGCTCGGGCTCAGGAGGCCACGGTGGGACAGCCAGTACCCCAGCACCGAGCTCATCTCGCGTGGACCACCCAGTGGGCGTCAGGAGTAGGTGTGTCCCAGCAGCAGCCGCCCCCCACCCCGGGCACGGCCCCTCCCTAGACAAGCCTTCCCTGTGAGGAGTCCTGGACTGCGCACGCGCGAGCCGGCGAGCCCGCCAGCCAGAGGGAGATGATGCCTGGGGCTCCTCTTGCCTCAGAGAATGCTTGTGCGGCCTGGGGGCGCCCGCAGGTGTGCTCCGAGGCCTGCCGCTGCCTCTAGCTAGCACCTGGGGCCAGTTGGCAGTGCCGGCTGGCCAGCCTCCTAGAGCCAGGGCTGGCTGCAGCAGGCTCCGCGGGCGGGCGGGCGGGCAAAGGGCAGACGGGAGCGGAAGGGGGCCCGCCCGCACCGCTTCTAAGGGCGCCCTGGAGGCCAGGACCCCAGGGGGCAGAAGTGGGTCTGGCTTTGCATTGCCCGACCAGCGGGAGGGAGCCAGCCAGGGGCAGCCAGTTGCATCCTCCCGGGAACTGCCAGCGGAGGCTTTTGGGGAGCGCGCTGCCAACTCTTGGCTTGGCCGGGGGAGACCTGCCGTCTCTGTGGCTCCAGCCGGCCAGCAGGCTGCAGGGTCGGGCGCAGCGGCCGTGGGGCTCTGGAGCTTGCTGCCCTGCCCGTGGGCGGGGCCTCCACGGGCCAGCCAGGTGGCACAGGGTTCCTGGGGCTGCGCCTCGTCCCGGCCCGGCCCGGCCCAAGGGAGGTGGGGGGAACCTCGGAGGTGCCCAGGAACGCAAGAGGGCCCAGACTGCGGCCCTGCCGGCCCTCGGAGAGGGCCCACGCGTGTCTGCTCGGGCTCAGGAGGCCACGGTGGGACAGCCAGTACCCCAGCACCGAGCTCATCTCGCGTGGACCACCCAGTGCGCGTCAGGAGTAGGTGTGTCCCAGCAGGAGCCCCTAGGAACAGCCCTGCCCTACCAGCTCTTAGCACAGGGAGTCCTGGTCTGCACATGCATGAGCCAGGGAGCCAGAGAGCCAGAGGAGGACGCTGCCGTGGGCTCGAACTGTCCTCAGAGAATGTTGGTATGACCCGGGGATCCAAGGGAGGTGGGGGGAACCTCGGAGGCGCCCAGGAACGCAGGAGGGCCCAGACTGCGGCCCTGCCGGCCCTCGGAGAGGGCCCACGCGTGTCCGCTCGGGCTCAGGAGGCCACGGTGGGACAGCCAGTACCCCAGCACCGAGCTCATCTCGCGTGGACCACCCAGTGGGCGTCAGGAGTAGGTGTGTCCCAGCAGCAGCCGCCCCCCACCCCGGGCACGGCCCCTCCCTAGACAAGCCTTCCCTGTGAGGAGTCCTGGACTGCGCACGCGCGAGCCGGCGAGCCCGCCAGCCAGAGGGAGATGATGCCTGGGGCTCCTCTTGCCTCAGAGAATGCTTGTGCGGCCTGGGGGCGCCCGCAGGTGTGCTCCGAGGCCTGCCGCTGCCTCTAGCTAGCACCTGGGGCCAGTTGGCAGTGCCGGCTGGCCAGCCTCCTAGAGCCAGGGCTGGCTGCAGCAGGCTCCGCGGGCGGGCGGGCGGGCGAAGGGCAGACGGAAGCCGAAGGGGGCCCGCCCGCCCTGGAGGCCAGGACCCCAGGGGGCAGAAGTGGGTCTGGCTTTGCATTGCCCGACCAGCGGGAGGGAGCCAGCCAGGGGCAGCCAGTTGCATCCTCCCGGGAACTGCCAGCGGAGGCTTTTGGGGAGCGCGCTGCCAACTCTTGGCTTGGCCGGGGGAGACCTGCCGTCTCTGTGGCTCCAGCCGGCCAGCAGGCTGCAGGGTCGGGCGCAGCGGCCGTGGGGCTCTGGAGCTTGCTGCCCTGCCCGTGGGCGGGGCCTCCACGGGCCAGCCAGGTGGCACAGGGTTCCTGGGGCTGCGCCTCGTCCCGGCCCGGCCCGGCCCAAGGGAGGTGGGGGGAACCTCGGAGGCGCCCAGGAACGCAAGAGGGCCCAGACTGCGGCCCTGCCGGCCCTCGGAGAGGGCCCACGCGTGTCTGCTCGGGCTCAGGAGGCCACGGTGGGACAGCCAGTACCCCAGCACCGAGCTCATCTCGCGTGGACCACCCAGTGCGCGTCAGGAGTAGGTGTGTCCCAGCAGGAGCCCCTAGGAACAGCCCTGCCCTACCAGCTCTTAGCACAGGGAGTCCTGGTCTGCACATGCATGAGCCAGGGAGCCAGAGAGCCAGAGGAGGACGCTGCCGTGGGCTCGAACTGTCCTCAGAGAATGTTGGTATGACCCGGGGATCCAAGGGAGGTGGGGGGAACCTCGGAGGCGCCCAGGAACGCAGGAGGGCCCAGACTGCGGCCCTGCCGGCCCTCGGAGAGGGCCCACGCGTGTCCGCTCGGGCTCAGGAGGCCACGGTGGGACAGCCAGTACCCCAGCACCGAGCTCATCTCGCGTGGACCACCCAGTGGGCGTCAGGAGTAGGTGTGTCCCAGCAGCAGCCGCCCCCCACCCCGGGCACGGCCCCTCCCTAGACAAGCCTTCCCTGTGAGGAGTCCTGGACTGCGCACGCGCGAGCCGGCGAGCCCGCCAGCCAGAGGGAGATGATGCCTGGGGCTCCTCTTGCCTCAGAGAATGCTTGTGCGGCCTGGGGGCGCCCGCAGGTGTGCTCCGAGGCCTGCCGCTGCCTCTAGCTAGCACCTGGGGCCAGTTGGCAGTGCCGGCTGGCCAGCCTCCTAGAGCCAGGGCTGGCTGCAGCAGGCTCCGCGGGCGGGCGGGCGGGCGAAGGGCAGACGGAAGCCGAAGGGGGCCCGCCCGCCCTGGAGGCCAGGACCCCAGGGGGCAGAAGTGGGTCTGGCTTTGCATTGCCCGACCAGCGGGAGGGAGCCAGCCAGGGGCAGCCAGTTGCATCCTCCCGGGAACTGCCAGCGGAGGCTTTTGGGGAGCGCGCTGCCAACTCTTGGCTTGGCCGGGGGAGACCTGCCGTCTCTGTGGCTCCAGCCGGCCAGCAGGCTGCAGGGTCGGGCGCAGCGGCCGTGGGGCTCTGGAGCTTGCTGCCCTGCCCGTGGGCGGGGCCTCCACGGGCCAGCCAGGTGGCACAGGGTTCCTGGGGCTGCGCCTCGTCCCGGCCCGGCCCGGCCCAAGGGAGGTGGGGGGAACCTCGGAGGCGCCCAGGAACGCAAGAGGGCCCAGACTGCGGCCCTGCCGGCCCTCGGAGAGGGCCCACGCGTGTCTGCTCGGGCTCAGGAGGCCACGGTGGGACAGCCAGTACCCCAGCACCGAGCTCATCTCGCGTGGACCACCCAGTGCGCGTCAGGAGTAGGTGTGTCCCAGCAGGAGCCCCTAGGAACAGCCCTGCCCTACCAGCTCTTAGCACAGGGAGTCCTGGTCTGCACATGCATGAGCCAGGGAGCCAGAGAGCCAGAGGAGGACGCTGCCGTGGGCTCGAACTGTCCTCAGAGAATGTTGGTATGACCCGGGGATCCAAGGGAGGTGGGGGGAACCTCGGAGGCGCCCAGGAACGCAGGAGGGCCCAGACTGCGGCCCTGCCGGCCCTCGGAGAGGGCCCACGCGTGTCCGCTCGGGCTCAGGAGGCCACGGTGGGACAGCCAGTACCCCAGCACCGAGCTCATCTCGCGTGGACCACCCAGTGGGCGTCAGGAGTAGGTGTGTCCCAGCAGCAGCCGCCCCCCACCCCGGGCACGGCCCCTCCCTAGACAAGCCTTCCCTGTGAGGAGTCCTGGACTGCGCACGCGCGAGCCGGCGAGCCCGCCAGCCAGAGGGAGATGATGCCTGGGGCTCCTCTTGCCTCAGAGAATGCTTGTGCGGCCTGGGGGCGCCCGCAGGTGTGCTCCGAGGCCTGCCGCTGCCTCTAGCTAGCACCTGGGGCCAGTTGGCAGTGCCGGCTGGCCAGCCTCCTAGAGCCAGGGCTGGCTGCAGCAGGCTCCGCGGGCGGGCGGGCGGGCAAAGGGCAGACGGGAGCGGAAGGGGGCCCGCCCGCACCGCTTCTAAGGGCGCCCTGGAGGCCGGGACCCCAGGGGGCAGAAGTGGGTCTGGCTTTGCATTGCCCGACCAGCGGGAGGGAGCCAGCCAGGGGCAGCCAGTTGCATCCTCCCGGGAACTGCCAGCGGAGGCTTTTGGGGAGCGCGCTGCCAACTCTTGGCTTGGCCGGGGGAGACCTGCCGTCTCTGTGGCTCCAGCCGGCCAGCAGGCTGCAGGGTCGGGCGCAGCGGCCGTGGGGCTCTGGAGCTTGCTGCCCTGCCCGTGGGCGGGGCCTCCACGGGCCAGCCAGGTGGCACAGGGTTCCTGGGGCTGCGCCTCGTCCCGGCCCGGCCCAAGGGAGGTGGGGGGAACCTCGGAGGCGCCCAGGAACGCAAGAGGGCCCAGACTGCGGCCCTGCCGGCCCTCGGAGAGGGCCCACGCGTGTCCGCTCGGGCTCAGGAGGCCACGGCGGGACAGCCCGTACCCCAGCACCGAGCTCATCTCGCGTGGACCACCCAGTGCGCGTCAGGAGTAGGTGTGTCCCAGCAGGAGC
This sequence comes from Oryctolagus cuniculus, assembly GCF_964237555.1. Taxonomy (NCBI): domain Eukaryota; kingdom Metazoa; phylum Chordata; class Mammalia; order Lagomorpha; family Leporidae; genus Oryctolagus; species Oryctolagus cuniculus. The sequence goes on from NW_027208301.1 coordinate 662,493, forward strand.
CCCTAGGAACAGCCCCGCCCTACCAGCTCTTAGCACAGGGAGTCCTGGTCTGCACATGCATGAGCCAGGGAGCCAGGGAGCCAGAGGAGGACGCTGCCGTGGGCTCGAACTGTCCTCAGAGAATGTTTGTATGACCCGGGGATCCAAGGGAGGTGGGGGGAACCTCAGAGGCGGTCAGGAATGCAGGAGGGCCCAGACTGCGGCCCTGCCGGCCCTGGCAGAGGGCCCACGCGTGTCCGCTCGGGCTCAGGAGGCCACGGCGGGACAGCCCGTACCCCAGCACCGAGCTCATCTCGCGTGGACCACCCAGTGGGCGTCAGGAGTAGGTGTGTCCCAGCAGCAGCCGCCCCCCACCCCGGGAACGGCCCCTCCCTAGACAAGCCTTTCCTGTGAGGAGTCCTGGACTGCGCACGCGCGAGCCGGCGAGCCCGCCAGCCAGAGGCAGATGAGGCCTGGGGCTCCTCTTCCCTCAGAGAATGCTGGTGCGGGCTGGGGGCGCCCGCAGGTGTGCTCCGAGGCCTGCCGCTGCCTCTAGCTAGCACGTGGGGCCAGTTGGCAGTGCCGGCTGGCCAGCCTCCTAGAGCCAGGGCTGGCTGCAGCAGGCTCCGCGGGCGGGCGGGCGGGCGAAGGGCAGACAGAAGCCGAAGGGGGCCCGCCCGCTCCGCTCCTAAGCACGCCCTGGAGGCCAGGACCCCAGGGGGCAGAAGTGGGTCTGGCTTTGCATTGCCCGACCAGCGGGAGGGAGCCAGCCAGGGGCAGCCAGTTGCATCCTCCCGGGAACTGCCAGCGGAGGCTTTTGGGGAGCGCGCTGCCAACTCTTGGCTTGGCCGGGGGAGACCTGCCGTCTCTGTGGCTCCAGCCGGCCAGCAGGCTGCAGGGTCGGGCGCAGCGGCCGTGGGGCTCTGGAGCTTGCTGCCCTGCCCGTGGGCGGGGCCTCCACGGGCCAGCCAGGTGGCACAGGGTTCCTGGGGCTGCGCCTCGTCCCGGCCCGGCCCGGCCCAAGGGAGGTGGGGGGAACCTCGGAGGTGCCCAGGAACGCAAGAGGGCCCAGACTGCGGCCCTGCCGGCCCTCGGAGAGGGCCCACGCGTGTCTGCTCGGGCTCAGGAGGCCACGGTGGGACAGCCAGTACCCCAGCACCGAGCTCATCTCGCGTGGACCACCCAGTGCGCGTCAGGAGTAGGTGTGTCCCAGCAGGAGCCCCTAGGAACAGCCCTGCCCTACCAGCTCTTAGCACAGGGAGTCCTGGTCTGCACATGCATGAGCCAGGGAGCCAGAGAGCCAGAGGAGGACGCTGCCGTGGGCTCGAACTGTCCTCAGAGAATGTTGGTATGACCCGGGGATCCAAGGGAGGTGGGGGGAACCTCGGAGGCGCCCAGGAACGCAGGAGGGCCCAGACTGCGGCCCTGCTGGCCCTCGGAGAGGGCCCACGCGTGTCCGCTCGGGCTCAGGAGGCCACGGTGGGACAGCCAGTACCCCAGCACCGAGCTCATCTCGCGTGGACCACCCAGTGGGCGTCAGGAGTAGGTGTGTCCCAGCAGCAGCCGCCCCCCACCCCGGGCACGGCCCCTCCCTAGACAAGCCTTCCCTGTGAGGAGTCCTGGACTGCGCACGCGCGAGCCGGCGAGCCCGCCAGCCAGAGGGAGATGATGCCTGGGGCTCCTCTTGCCTCAGAGAATGCTTGTGCGGCCTGGGGGCGCCCGCAGGTGTGCTCCGAGGCCTGCCGCTGCCTCTAGCTAGCACCTGGGGCCAGTTGGCAGTGCCGGCTGGCCAGCCTCCTAGAGCCAGGGCTGGCTGCAGCAGGCTCCGCGGGCGGGCGGGCGGGCGAAGGGCAGACGGAAGCCGAAGGGGGCCCGCCCGCCCTGGAGGCCAGGACCCCAGGGGGCAGAAGTGGGTCTGGCTTTGCATTGCCCGACCAGCGGGAGGGAGCCAGCCAGGGGCAGCCAGTTGCATCCTCCCGGGAACTGCCAGCGGAGGCTTTTGGGGAGCGCGCTGCCAACTCTTGGCTTGGCCGGGGGAGACCTGCCGTCTCTGTGGCTCCAGCCGGCCAGCAGGCTGCAGGGTCGGGCGCAGCGGCCGTGGGGCTCTGGAGCTTGCTGCCCTGCCCGTGGGCGGGGCCTCCACGGGCCAGCCAGGTGGCACAGGGTTCCTGGGGCTGCGCCTCGTCCCGGCCCGGCCCGGCCCAAGGGAGGTGGGGGGAACCTCGGAGGCGCCCAGGAACGCAAGAGGGCCCAGACTGCGGCCCTGCCGGCCCTCGGAGAGGGCCCACGCGTGTCTGCTCGGGCTCAGGAGGCCACGGTGGGACAGCCAGTACCCCAGCACCGAGCTCATCTCGCGTGGACCACCCAGTGCGCGTCAGGAGTAGGTGTGTCCCAGCAGGAGCCCCTAGGAACAGCCCTGCCCTACCAGCTCTTAGCACAGGGAGTCCTGGTCTGCACATGCATGAGCCAGGGAGCCAGAGAGCCAGAGGAGGACGCTGCCGTGGGCTCGAACTGTCCTCAGAGAATGTTGGTATGACCCGGGGATCCAAGGGAGGTGGGGGGAACCTCGGAGGCGCCCAGGAACGCAGGAGGGCCCAGACTGCGGCCCTGCCGGCCCTCGGAGAGGGCCCACGCGTGTCCGCTCGGGCTCAGGAGGCCACGGTGGGACAGCCAGTACCCCAGCACCGAGCTCATCTCGCGTGGACCACCCAGTGGGCGTCAGGAGTAGGTGTGTCCCAGCAGCAGCCGCCCCCCACCCCGGGCACGGCCCCTCCCTAGACAAGCCTTCCCTGTGAGGAGTCCTGGACTGCGCACGCGCGAGCCGGCGAGCCCGCCAGCCAGAGGGAGATGATGCCTGGGGCTCCTCTTGCCTCAGAGAATGCTTGTGCGGCCTGGGGGCGCCCGCAGGTGTGCTCCGAGGCCTGCCGCTGCCTCTAGCTAGCACCTGGGGCCAGTTGGCAGTGCCGGCTGGCCAGCCTCCTAGAGCCAGGGCTGGCTGCAGCAGGCTCCGCGGGCGGGCGGGCGGGCGAAGGGCAGACGGAAGCCGAAGGGGGCCCGCCCGCCCTGGAGGCCAGGACCCCAGGGGGCAGAAGTGGGTCTGGCTTTGCATTGCCCGACCAGCGGGAGGGAGCCAGCCAGGGGCAGCCAGTTGCATCCTCCCGGGAACTGCCAGCGGAGGCTTTTGGGGAGCGCGCTGCCAACTCTTGGCTTGGCCGGGGGAGACCTGCCGTCTCTGTGGCTCCAGCCGGCCAGCAGGCTGCAGGGTCGGGCGCAGCGGCCGTGGGGCTCTGGAGCTTGCTGCCCTGCCCGTGGGCGGGGCCTCCACGGGCCAGCCAGGTGGCACAGGGTTCCTGGGGCTGCGCCTCGTCCCGGCCCGGCCCGGCCCAAGGGAGGTGGGGGGAACCTCGGAGGTGCCCAGGAACGCAAGAGGGCCCAGACTGCGGCCCTGCCGGCCCTCGGAGAGGGCCCACGCGTGTCTGCTCGGGCTCAGGAGGCCACGGTGGGACAGCCAGTACCCCAGCACCGAGCTCATCTCGCGTGGACCACCCAGTGCGCGTCAGGAGTAGGTGTGTCCCAGCAGGAGCCCCTAGGAACAGCCCTGCCCTACCAGCTCTTAGCACAGGGAGTCCTGGTCTGCACATGCATGAGCCAGGGAGCCAGAGAGCCAGAGGAGGACGCTGCCGTGGGCTCGAACTGTCCTCAGAGAATGTTGGTATGACCCGGGGATCCAAGGGAGGTGGGGGGAACCTCGGAGGCGCCCAGGAACGCAGGAGGGCCCAGACTGCGGCCCTGCCGGCCCTCGGAGAGGGCCCACGCGTGTCCGCTCGGGCTCAGGAGGCCACGGTGGGACAGCCAGTACCCCAGCACCGAGCTCATCTCGCGTGGACCACCCAGTGGGCGTCAGGAGTAGGTGTGTCCCAGCAGCAGCCGCCCCCCACCCCGGGCACGGCCCCTCCCTAGACAAGCCTTCCCTGTGAGGAGTCCTGGACTGCGCACGCGCGAGCCGGCGAGCCCGCCAGCCAGAGGGAGATGATGCCTGGGGCTCCTCTTGCCTCAGAGAATGCTTGTGCGGCCTGGGGGCGCCCGCAGGTGTGCTCCGAGGCCTGCCGCTGCCTCTAGCTAGCACCTGGGGCCAGTTGGCAGTGCCGGCTGGCCAGCCTCCTAGAGCCAGGGCTGGCTGCAGCAGGCTCCGCGGGCGGGCGGGCGGGCGAAGGGCAGACGGAAGCCGAAGGGGGCCCGCCCGCCCTGGAGGCCAGGACCCCAGGGGGCAGAAGTGGGTCTGGCTTTGCATTGCCCGACCAGCGGGAGGGAGCCAGCCAGGGGCAGCCAGTTGCATCCTCCCGGGAACTGCCAGCGGAGGCTTTTGGGGAGCGCGCTGCCAACTCTTGGCTTGGCCGGGGGAGACCTGCCGTCTCTGTGGCTCCAGCCGGCCAGCAGGCTGCAGGGTCGGGCGCAGCGGCCGTGGGGCTCTGGAGCTTGCTGCCCTGCCCGTGGGCGGGGCCTCCACGGGCCAGCCAGGTGGCACAGGGTTCCTGGGGCTGCGCCTCGTCCCGGCCCGGCCCGGCCCAAGGGAGGTGGGGGGAACCTCGGAGGCGCCCAGGAACGCAAGAGGGCCCAGACTGCGGCCCTGCCGGCCCTCGGAGAGGGCCCACGCGTGTCTGCTCGGGCTCAGGAGGCCACGGTGGGACAGCCAGTACCCCAGCACCGAGCTCATCTCGCGTGGACCACCCAGTGCGCGTCAGGAGTAGGTGTGTCCCAGCAGGAGCCCCTAGGAACAGCCCTGCCCTACCAGCTCTTAGCACAGGGAGTCCTGGTCTGCACATGCATGAGCCAGGGAGCCAGAGAGCCAGAGGAGGACGCTGCCGTGGGCTCGAACTGTCCTCAGAGAATGTTGGTATGACCCGGGGATCCAAGGGAGGTGGGGGGAACCTCGGAGGCGCCCAGGAACGCAGGAGGGCCCAGACTGCGGCCCTGCCGGCCCTCGGAGAGGGCCCACGCGTGTCCGCTCGGGCTCAGGAGGCCACGGTGGGACAGCCAGTACCCCAGCACCGAGCTCATCTCGCGTGGACCACCCAGTGGGCGTCAGGAGTAGGTGTGTCCCAGCAGCAGCCGCCCCCCACCCCGGGCACGGCCCCTCCCTAGACAAGCCTTCCCTGTGAGGAGTCCTGGACTGCGCACGCGCGAGCCGGCGAGCCCGCCAGCCAGAGGGAGATGATGCCTGGGGCTCCTCTTGCCTCAGAGAATGCTTGTGCGGCCTGGGGGCGCCCGCAGGTGTGCTCCGAGGCCTGCCGCTGCCTCTAGCTAGCACCTGGGGCCAGTTGGCAGTGCCGGCTGGCCAGCCTCCTAGAGCCAGGGCTGGCTGCAGCAGGCTCCGCGGGCGGGCGGGCGGGCGAAGGGCAGACGGAAGCCGAAGGGGGCCCGCCCGCCCTGGAGGCCAGGACCCCAGGGGGCAGAAGTGGGTCTGGCTTTGCATTGCCCGACCAGCGGGAGGGAGCCAGCCAGGGGCAGCCAGTTGCATCCTCCCGGGAACTGCCAGCGGAGGCTTTTGGGGAGCGCGCTGCCAACTCTTGGCTTGGCCGGGGGAGACCTGCCGTCTCTGTGGCTCCAGCCGGCCAGCAGGCTGCAGGGTCGGGCGCAGCGGCCGTGGGGCTCTGGAGCTTGCTGCCCTGCCCGTGGGCGGGGCCTCCACGGGCCAGCCAGGTGGCACAGGGTTCCTGGGGCTGCGCCTCGTCCCGGCCCGGCCCGGCCCAAGGGAGGTGGGGGGAACCTCGGAGGCGCCCAGGAACGCAAGAGGGCCCAGACTGCGGCCCTGCCGGCCCTCGGAGAGGGCCCACGCGTGTCTGCTCGGGCTCAGGAGGCCACGGTGGGACAGCCAGTACCCCAGCACCGAGCTCATCTCGCGTGGACCACCCAGTGCGCGTCAGGAGTAGGTGTGTCCCAGCAGGAGCCCCTAGGAACAGCCCTGCCCTACCAGCTCTTAGCACAGGGAGTCCTGGTCTGCACATGCATGAGCCAGGGAGCCAGAGAGCCAGAGGAGGACGCTGCCGTGGGCTCGAACTGTCCTCAGAGAATGTTGGTATGACCCGGGGATCCAAGGGAGGTGGGGGGAACCTCGGAGGCGCCCAGGAACGCAGGAGGGCCCAGACTGCGGCCCTGCCGGCCCTCGGAGAGGGCCCACGCGTGTCCGCTCGGGCTCAGGAGGCCACGGTGGGACAGCCAGTACCCCAGCACCGAGCTCATCTCGCGTGGACCACCCAGTGGGCGTCAGGAGTAGGTGTGTCCCAGCAGCAGCCGCCCCCCACCCCGGGCACGGCCCCTCCCTAGACAAGCCTTCCCTGTGAGGAGTCCTGGACTGCGCACGCGCGAGCCGGCGAGCCCGCCAGCCAGAGGGAGATGATGCCTGGGGCTCCTCTTGCCTCAGAGAATGCTTGTGCGGCCTGGGGGCGCCCGCAGGTGTGCTCCGAGGCCTGCCGCTGCCTCTAGCTAGCACCTGGGGCCAGTTGGCAGTGCCGGCTGGCCAGCCTCCTAGAGCCAGGGCTGGCTGCAGCAGGCTCCGCGGGCGGGCGGGCGGGCGAAGGGCAGACGGAAGCCGAAGGGGGCCCGCCCGCCCTGGAGGCCAGGACCCCAGGGGGCAGAAGTGGGTCTGGCTTTGCATTGCCCGACCAGCGGGAGGGAGCCAGCCAGGGGCAGCCAGTTGCATCCTCCCGGGAACTGCCAGCGGAGGCTTTTGGGGAGCGCGCTGCCAACTCTTGGCTTGGCCGGGGGAGACCTGCCGTCTCTGTGGCTCCAGCCGGCCAGCAGGCTGCAGGGTCGGGCGCAGCGGCCGTGGGGCTCTGGAGCTTGCTGCCCTGCCCGTGGGCGGGGCCTCCACGGGCCAGCCAGGTGGCACAGGGTTCCTGGGGCTGCGCCTCGTCCCGGCCCGGCCCGGCCCAAGGGAGGTGGGGGGAACCTCGGAGGTGCCCAGGAACGCAAGAGGGCCCAGACTGCGGCCCTGCCGGCCCTCGGAGAGGGCCCACGCGTGTCTGCTCGGGCTCAGGAGGCCACGGTGGGACAGCCAGTACCCCAGCACCGAGCTCATCTCGCGTGGACCACCCAGTGCGCGTCAGGAGTAGGTGTGTCCCAGCAGGAGCCCCTAGGAACAGCCCTGCCCTACCAGCTCTTAGCACAGGGAGTCCTGGTCTGCACATGCATGAGCCAGGGAGCCAGAGAGCCAGAGGAGGACGCTGCCGTGGGCTCGAACTGTCCTCAGAGAATGTTGGTATGACCCGGGGATCCAAGGGAGGTGGGGGGAACCTCGGAGGCGCCCAGGAACGCAGGAGGGCCCAGACTGCGGCCCTGCCGGCCCTCGGAGAGGGCCCACGCGTGTCCGCTCGGGCTCAGGAGGCCACGGTGGGACAGCCAGTACCCCAGCACCGAGCTCATCTCGCGTGGACCACCCAGTGGGCGTCAGGAGTAGGTGTGTCCCAGCAGCAGCCGCCCCCCACCCCGGGCACGGCCCCTCCCTAGACAAGCCTTCCCTGTGAGGAGTCCTGGACTGCGCACGCGCGAGCCGGCGAGCCCGCCAGCCAGAGGGAGATGATGCCTGGGGCTCCTCTTGCCTCAGAGAATGCTTGTGCGGCCTGGGGGCGCCCGCAGGTGTGCTCCGAGGCCTGCCGCTGCCTCTAGCTAGCACCTGGGGCCAGTTGGCAGTGCCGGCTGGCCAGCCTCCTAGAGCCAGGGCTGGCTGCAGCAGGCTCCGCGGGCGGGCGGGCGGGCGAAGGGCAGACGGAAGCCGAAGGGGGCCCGCCCGCCCTGGAGGCCAGGACCCCAGGGGGCAGAAGTGGGTCTGGCTTTGCATTGCCCGACCAGCGGGAGGGAGCCAGCCAGGGGCAGCCAGTTGCATCCTCCCGGGAACTGCCAGCGGAGGCTTTTGGGGAGCGCGCTGCCAACTCTTGGCTTGGCCGGGGGAGACCTGCCGTCTCTGTGGCTCCAGCCGGCCAGCAGGCTGCAGGGTCGGGCGCAGCGGCCGTGGGGCTCTGGAGCTTGCTGCCCTGCCCGTGGGCGGGGCCTCCACGGGCCAGCCAGGTGGCACAGGGTTCCTGGGGCTGCGCCTCGTCCCGGCCCGGCCCGGCCCAAGGGAGGTGGGGGGAACCTCGGAGGCGCCCAGGAACGCAAGAGGGCCCAGACTGCGGCCCTGCCGGCCCTCGGAGAGGGCCCACGCGTGTCTGCTCGGGCTCAGGAGGCCACGGTGGGACAGCCAGTACCCCAGCACCGAGCTCATCTCGCGTGGACCACCCAGTGCGCGTCAGGAGTAGGTGTGTCCCAGCAGGAGCCCCTAGGAACAGCCCTGCCCTACCAGCTCTTAGCACAGGGAGTCCTGGTCTGCACATGCATGAGCCAGGGAGCCAGAGAGCCAGAGGAGGACGCTGCCGTGGGCTCGAACTGTCCTCAGAGAATGTTGGTATGACCCGGGGATCCAAGGGAGGTGGGGGGAACCTCGGAGGCGCCCAGGAACGCAGGAGGGCCCAGACTGCGGCCCTGCCGGCCCTCGGAGAGGGCCCACGCGTGTCCGCTCGGGCTCAGGAGGCCACGGTGGGACAGCCAGTACCCCAGCACCGAGCTCATCTCGCGTGGACCACCCAGTGGGCGTCAGGAGTAGGTGTGTCCCAGCAGCAGCCGCCCCCCACCCCGGGCACGGCCCCTCCCTAGACAAGCCTTCCCTGTGAGGAGTCCTGGACTGCGCACGCGCGAGCCGGCGAGCCCGCCAGCCAGAGGGAGATGATGCCTGGGGCTCCTCTTGCCTCAGAGAATGCTTGTGCGGCCTGGGGGCGCCCGCAGGTGTGCTCCGAGGCCTGCCGCTGCCTCTAGCTAGCACCTGGGGCCAGTTGGCAGTGCCGGCTGGCCAGCCTCCTAGAGCCAGGGCTGGCTGCAGCAGGCTCCGCGGGCGGGCGGGCAAAGGGCAGACGGGAGCGGAAGGGGGCCCGCCCGCACCGCTTCTAAGGGCGCCCTGGAGGCCAGGACCCCAGGGGGCAGAAGTGGGTCTGGCTTTGCATTGCCCGACCAGCGGGAGGGAGCCAGCCAGGGGCAGCCAGTTGCATCCTCCCGGGAACTGCCAGCGGAGGCTTTTGGGGAGCGCGCTGCCAACTCTTGGCTTGGCCGGGGGAGACCTGCCGTCTCTGTGGCTCCAGCCGGCCAGCAGGCTGCAGGGTCGGGCGCAGCGGCCGTGGGGCTCTGGAGCTTGCTGCCCTGCCCGTGGGCGGGGCCTCCACGGGCCAGCCAGGTGGCACAGGGTTCCTGGGGCTGCGCCTCGTCCCGGCCCGGCCCGGCCCAAGGGAGGTGGGGGGAACCTCGGAGGTGCCCAGGAACGCAAGAGGGCCCAGACTGCGGCCCTGCCGGCCCTCGGAGAGGGCCCACGCGTGTCTGCTCGGGCTCAGGAGGCCACGGTGGGACAGCCAGTACCCCAGCACCGAGCTCATCTCGCGTGGACCACCCAGTGCGCGTCAGGAGTAGGTGTGTCCCAGCAGGAGCCCCTAGGAACAGCCCTGCCCTACCAGCTCTTAGCACAGGGAGTCCTGGTCTGCACATGCATGAGCCAGGGAGCCAGAGAGCCAGAGGAGGACGCTGCCGTGGGCTCGAACTGTCCTCAGAGAATGTTGGTATGACCCGGGGATCCAAGGGAGGTGGGGGGAACCTCGGAGGCGCCCAGGAACGCAGGAGGGCCCAGACTGCGGCCCTGCCGGCCCTCGGAGAGGGCCCACGCGTGTCCGCTCGGGCTCAGGAGGCCACGGTGGGACAGCCAGTACCCCAGCACCGAGCTCATCTCGCGTGGACCACCCAGTGGGCGTCAGGAGTAGGTGTGTCCCAGCAGCAGCCGCCCCCCACCCCGGGCACGGCCCCTCCCTAGACAAGCCTTCCCTGTGAGGAGTCCTGGACTGCGCACGCGCGAGCCGGCGAGCCCGCCAGCCAGAGGGAGATGATGCCTGGGGCTCCTCTTGCCTCAGAGAATGCTTGTGCGGCCTGGGGGCGCCCGCAGGTGTGCTCCGAGGCCTGCCGCTGCCTCTAGCTAGCACCTGGGGCCAGTTGGCAGTGCCGGCTGGCCAGCCTCCTAGAGCCAGGGCTGGCTGCAGCAGGCTCCGCGGGCGGGCGGGCGGGCGAAGGGCAGACGGAAGCCGAAGGGGGCCCGCCCGCCCTGGAGGCCAGGACCCCAGGGGGCAGAAGTGGGTCTGGCTTTGCATTGCCCGACCAGCGGGAGGGAGCCAGCCAGGGGCAGCCAGTTGCATCCTCCCGGGAACTGCCAGCGGAGGCTTTTGGGGAGCGCGCTGCCAACTCTTGGCTTGGCCGGGGGAGACCTGCCGTCTCTGTGGCTCCAGCCGGCCAGCAGGCTGCAGGGTCGGGCGCAGCGGCCGTGGGGCTCTGGAGCTTGCTGCCCTGCCCGTGGGCGGGGCCTCCACGGGCCAGCCAGGTGGCACAGGGTTCCTGGGGCTGCGCCTCGTCCCGGCCCGGCCCGGCCCAAGGGAGGTGGGGGGAACCTCGGAGGCGCCCAGGAACGCAAGAGGGCCCAGACTGCGGCCCTGCCGGCCCTCGGAGAGGGCCCACGCGTGTCTGCTCGGGCTCAGGAGGCCACGGTGGGACAGCCAGTACCCCAGCACCGAGCTCATCTCGCGTGGACCACCCAGTGCGCGTCAGGAGTAGGTGTGTCCCAGCAGGAGCCCCTAGGAACAGCCCTGCCCTACCAGCTCTTAGCACAGGGAGTCCTGGTCTGCACATGCATGAGCCAGGGAGCCAGAGAGCCAGAGGAGGACGCTGCCGTGGGCTCGAACTGTCCTCAGAGAATGTTGGTATGACCCGGGGATCCAAGGGAGGTGGGGGGAACCTCGGAGGCGCCCAGGAACGCAGGAGGGCCCAGACTGCGGCCCTGCCGGCCCTCGGAGAGGGCCCACGCGTGTCCGCTCGGGCTCAGGAGGCCACGGTGGGACAGCCAGTACCCCAGCACCGAGCTCATCTCGCGTGGACCACCCAGTGGGCGTCAGGAGTAGGTGTGTCCCAGCAGCAGCCGCCCCCCACCCCGGGCACGGCCCCTCCCTAGACAAGCCTTCCCTGTGAGGAGTCCTGGACTGCGCACGCGCGAGCCGGCGAGCCCGCCAGCCAGAGGGAGATGATGCCTGGGGCTCCTCTTGCCTCAGAGAATGCTTGTGCGGCCTGGGGGCGCCCGCAGGTGTGCTCCGAGGCCTGCCGCTGCCTCTAGCTAGCACCTGGGGCCAGTTGGCAGTGCCGGCTGGCCAGCCTCCTAGAGCCAGGGCTGGCTGCAGCAGGCTCCGCGGGCGGGCGGGCGGGCGAAGGGCAGACGGAAGCCGAAGGGGGCCCGCCCGCCCTGGAGGCCAGGACCCCAGGGGGCAGAAGTGGGTCTGGCTTTGCATTGCCCGACCAGCGGGAGGGAGCCAGCCAGGGGCAGCCAGTTGCATCCTCCCGGGAACTGCCAGCGGAGGCTTTTGGGGAGCGCGCTGCCAACTCTTGGCTTGGCCGGGGGAGACCTGCCGTCTCTGTGGCTCCAGCCGGCCAGCAGGCTGCAGGGTCGGGCGCAGCGGCCGTGGGGCTCTGGAGCTTGCTGCCCTGCCCGTGGGCGGGGCCTCCACGGGCCAGCCAGGTGGCACAGGGTTCCTGGGGCTGCGCCTCGTCCCGGCCCGGCCCGGCCCAAGGGAGGTGGGGGGAACCTCGGAGGCGCCCAGGAACGCAAGAGGGCCCAGACTGCGGCCCTGCCGGCCCTCGGAGAGGGCCCACGCGTGTCTGCTCGGGCTCAGGAGGCCACGGTGGGACAGCCAGTACCCCAGCACCGAGCTCATCTCGCGTGGACCACCCAGTGCGCGTCAGGAGTAGGTGTGTCCCAGCAGGAGCCCCTAGGAACAGCCCCGCCCTACCAGCTCTTAGCACAGGGAGTCCTGGTCTGCACATGCATGAGCCAGGGAGCCAGAGAGCCAGAGGAGGACGCTGCCGTGGGCTCGAACTGTCCTCAGAGAATGTTGGTATGACCCGGGGATCCAAGGGAGGTGGGGGGAACCTCGGAGGCGCCCAGGAACGCAGGAGGGCCCAGACTGCGGCCCTGCCGGCCCTCGGAGAGGGCCCACGCGTGTCCGCTCGGGCTCAGGAGGCCACGGTGGGACAGCCAGTACCCCAGCACCGAGCTCATCTCGCGTGGACCACCCAGTGGGCGTCAGGAGTAGGTGTGTCCCAGCAGCAGCCGCCCCCCACCCCGGGCACGGCCCCTCCCTAGACAAGCCTTCCCTGTGAGGAGTCCTGGACTGCGCACGCGCGAGCCGGCGAGCCCGCCAGCCAGAGGGAGATGATGCCTGGGGCTCCTCTTGCCTCAGAGAATGCTTGTGCGGCCTGGGGGCGCCCGCAGGTGTGCTCCGAGGCCTGCCGCTGCCTCTAGCTAGCACCTGGGGCCAGTTGGCAGTGCCGGCTGGCCAGCCTCCTAGAGCCAGGGCTGGCTGCAGCAGGCTCCGCGGGCGGGCGGGCGGGCAAAGGGCAGACGGGAGCGGAAGGGGGCCCGCCCGCACCGCTTCTAAGGGCGCCCTGGAGGCCGGGACCCCAGGGGGCAGAAGTGGGTCTGGCTTTGCATTGCCCGACCAGCGGGAGGGAGCCAGCCAGGGGCAGCCAGTTGCATCCTCCCGGGAACTGCCAGCGGAGGCTTTTGGGGAGCGCGCTGCCAACTCTTGGCTTGGCCGGGGGAGACCTGCCGTCTCTGTGGCTCCAGCCGGCCAGCAGGCTGCAGGGTCGGGCGCAGCGGCCGTGGGGCTCTGGAGCTTGCTGCCCTGCCCGTGGGCGGGGCCTCCACGGGCCAGCCAGGTGGCACAGGGTTCCTGGGGCTGCGCCTCGTCCCGGCCCGGCCCAAGGGAGGTGGGGGGAACCTCGGAGGCGCCCAGGAACGCAAGAGGGCCCAGACTGCGGCCCTGCCGGCCCTCGGAGAGGGCCCACGCGTGTCCGCTCGGGCTCAGGAGGCCACGGCGGGACAGCCCGTACCCCAGCACCGAGCTCATCTCGCGTGGACCACCCAGTGCGCGTCAGGAGTAGGTGTGTCCCAGCAGGAGCCCCTAGGAACAGCCCCGCCCTACCAGCTCTTAGCACAGGGAGTCCTGGTCTGCACATGCATGAGCCAGGGAGCCAGGGAGCCAGAGGAGGACGCTGCCGTGGGCTCGAACTGTCCTCAGAGAATGTTTGTATGACCCGGGGATCCAAGGGAGGTGGGGGGAACCTCAGAGGCGGTCAGGAATGCAGGAGGGCCCAGACTGCGGCCCTGCCGGCCCTGGCAGAGGGCCCACGCGTGTCCGCTCGGGCTCAGGAGGCCACGGCGGGACAGCCCGTACCCCAGCACCGAGCTCATCTCGCGTGGACCACCCAGTGGGCGTCAGGAGTAGGTGTGTCCCAGCAGCAGCCGCCCCCCACCCCGGGAACGGCCCCTCCCTAGACAAGCCTTTCCTGTGAGGAGTCCTGGACTGCGCACGCGCGAGCCGGCGAGCCCGCCAGCCAGAGGCAGATGAGGCCTGGGGCTCCTCTTCCCTCAGAGAATGCTGGTGCGGGCTGGGGGCGCCCGCAGGTGTGCTCCGAGGCCTGCCGCTGCCTCTAGCTAGCACGTGGGGCCAGTTGGCAGTGCCGGCTGGCCAGCCTCCTAGAGCCAGGGCTGGCTGCAGCAGGCTCCGCGGGCGGGCGGGCGGGCGAAGGGCAGACAGAAGCCGAAGGGGGCCCGCCCGCTCCGCTCCTAAGCACGCCCTGGAGGCCAGGACCCCAGGGGGCAGAAGTGGGTCTGGCTTTGCATTGCCCGACCAGCGGGAGGGAGCCAGCCAGGGGCAGCCAGTTGCATCCTCCCGGGAACTGCCAGCGGAGGCTTTTGGGGAGCGCGCTGCCAACTCTTGGCTTGGCCGGGGGAGACCTGCCGTGTCTGTGGCTCCAGCCGGCCAGCAGGCTGCAGGGTCGGGTGCAGCGGCCGTGGGGCTCTGGAGCTTGCTGCCCTGCCCGTGGGCGGGGCCTCCACGGGCCAGCCAGGTGGCACAGGGTTCCTGGGGCTGCGCCTCGTCCCGGCCCGGCCCAAGGGAGGTGCGGGGAACCTCGGAGGCGCCCAGGAACGCAGGAGGGCCCAGACTGCGGCCCTGCCGGCCCTCGGAGAGGGCCCACGCGTGTCCGCTCGGGCTCAGGAGGCCACGGCGGGACAGCCCGTACCCCAGCACCGAGCTCATCTCGCGTGGACCACCCAGTGCGCGTCAGGAGTAGGTGTGTCCCAGCAGGAGCCCCTAGGAACAGCCCCGCCCTACCAGCTCTTAGCACAGGGAGTCCTGGTCTGCACATGCATGAGCCAGGGAGCCAGGGAGCCAGAGGAGGACGCAGCCGTGGGCTCGAACTGTCCTCAGAGAATGTTTGTATGACCCGGGGATCCAAGGGAGGTGGGGGGAACCTCAGAGGCGGTCAGGAATGCAGGAGGGCCCAGACTGCGGCCCTGCCGGCCCTCGGAGAGGGCCCACGCGTGTCCGCTCGGGCTCAGGAGGCCACGGCGGGACAGCCCGTACCCCAGCACCGAGCTCATCTCGCGTGGACCACCCAGTGGGCGTCAGGAGTAGGTGTGTCCCAGCAGCAGCCGCCCCCCACCCCGGGAACGGCCCCTCCCTAGACAAGCCTTTCCTGTGAGGAGTCCTGGACTGCGCACGCGCGAGCCGGCGAGCCCGCCAGCCAGAGGCAGATGAGGCCTGGGGCTCCTCTTCCCTCAGAGAATGCTGGTGCGGGCTGGGGGCGCCCGCAGGTGTGCTCCCGAGGCTTGCCGCTGCCTCTAGCTAGCACCTGGGGCCAGTTGGCAGTGCCGGCTGGCCAGCCTCCTAGAGCCAGGGCTGGCTGCAGCAGGCTCCGCGGGCGGGGGGGCAGGCGGGCGGGCGTGCGGGCGGGCGAAGGGCAGACAGAAGCCGAAGGGGGCCCGCCCGCTCCGCTCCTAAGCACGCCCTGGAGGCCAGGACCCCAGGGGGCAGAAGTGGGTCTGGCTTTGCATTGCCCGACCAGCGGGAGGGAGCCAGCCAGGGGCAGCCAGTTGCATCCTCCCGGGAACTGCCAGCGGAGGCTTTTGGGGAGCGCGCTGCCAACTCTTGGCTTGGCCGGGGGAGACCTGCCGTGTCTGTGGCTCCAGCCGGCCAGCAGGCTGCAGGGTCGGGTGCAGCGGCCGTGGGGCTCTGGAGCTTGCTGCCCTGCCCGTGGGCGGGGCCTCCACGGGCCAGCCAGGTGGCACAGGGTTCCTGGGGCTGCGCCTCGTCCCGGCCCGGCCCAAGGGAGGTGGGGGGAACCTCGGAGGCGCCCAGGAACACAGGAGGGCCCAGACTGCGGCCCTGCCGGCCCTCGGAGAGGGCCCACGCGTGTCCGCTCGGGCTCAGGAGGCCACGGCGGGACAGCCCGTACCCCAGCACCGAGCTCATGTCGCGTGGACCACCCAGTGCGCGTCAGGAGTAGGTGTGTCCCAGCAGGAGCCCCTAGGAACAGCCCCGCCCTACCAGCTCTTAGCACAGGGAGTCCTGGTCTGCACATGCATGAGCCAGGGAGCCAGGGAGCCAGAGGAGGACGCTGCCGTGGGCTCGAACTGTCCTCAGAGAATGTTTGTATGACCCGGGGATCCAAGGGAGGTGGGGGGAACCTCAGAGGCGGTCAGGAATGCAGGAGGGCCCAGACTGCGGCCCTGCCGGCCCTCGCAGAGGGCCCACGCGTGTCCGCTCGGGCTCAGGAGGCCACGGCGGGACAGCCCGTACCCCAGCACCGAGCTCATCTCGCGTGGACCACCCAGTGGGCGTCAGGAGTAGGTGTGTCCCAGTAGCAGCCGCCCCCCACCCCGGGAACGGCCCCTCCCTAGACAAGCCTTTCCTGTGAGGAGTCCTGGACTGCGCACGCGCGAGCCGGCGAGCCCGCCAGCCAGAGGCAGATGAGGCCTGGGGCTCCTCTTCCCTCAGAGAATGCTGGTGCGGGCTGGGGGCGCCCGCAGGTGTGCTCCCGAGGCTTGCCGCTGCCTCTAGCTAGCACGTGGGGCCAGTTGGCAGTGCCGGCTGGCCAGCCTCCTAGAGCCAGGGCTGGCTGCAGCAGGCTCCGCGGGCGGGCGGGCGGGCGGGCGAAGGGCAGACAGAAGCGGAAAGGGGCCCGCCCGCTCCGCTCCTAAGCACGCCCTGGAGGCCAGGACCCCAGGGGGCAGAAGTGGGTCTGGCTTTGCATTGCCCGACCAGCGGGAGGGAGCCAGCCAGGGGCAGCCAGTTGCATCCTCCCGGGAACTGCCAGCGGAGGCTTTTGGGGAGCGCGCTGCCAACTCTTGGCTTGGCCGGGGGAGACCTGCCGTGTCTGTGGCTCCAGCCGGCCAGCAGGCTGCAGGGTCGGGTGCAGCGGCCGTGGGGCTCTGGAGCTTGCTGCCCTGCCCGTGGGCGGGGCCTCCACGGGCCAGCCAGGTGGCACAGGGTTCCTGGGGCTGCGCCTCGTCCCGGCCCGGCCCAAGGGAGGTGCGGGGAACCTCGGAGGCGCCCAGGAACGCAGGAGGGCCCAGACTGCGGCCCTGCCGGCCCTCGGAGAGGGCCCACGCGTGTCCGCTCGGGCTCAGGAGGCCACGGCGGGACAGCCCGTACCCCAGCACCGAGCTCATGTCGCGTGGACCACCCAGTGCGCGTCAGGAGTAGGTGTGTCCCAGCAGGAGCCCCTAGGAACAGCCCCGCCCTACCAGCTCTTAGCACAGGGAGTCCTGGTCTGCACATGCATGAGCCAGGGAGCCAGGGAGCCAGAGGAGGACGCAGCCGTGGGCTCGAACTGTCCTCAGAGAATGTTTGTATGACCCGGGGATCCAAGGGAGGTGGGGGGAACCTCAGAGGCGGTCAGGAATGCAGGAGGGCCCAGACTGCGGCCCTGCCGGCCCTCGGAGAGGGCCCACGCGTGTCCGCTCGGGCTCAGGAGGCCACGGCGGGACAGCCCGTACCCCAGCACCGAGCTCATCTCGCGTGGACCACCCAGTGGGCGTCAGGAGTAGGTGTGTCCCAGCAGCAGCCGCCCCCCACCCCGGGAACGGCCCCTCCCTAGACAAGCCTTTCCTGTGAGGAGTCCTGGACTGCGCACGCGCGAGCCGGCGAGCCCGCCAGCCAGAGGCAGATGAGGCCTGGGGCTCCTCTTCCCTCAGAGAATGCTGGTGCGGGCTGGGGGCGCCCGCAGGTGTGCTCCCGAGGCTTGCCGCTGCCTCTAGCTAGCACCTGGGGCCAGTTGGCAGTGCCGGCTGGCCAGCCTCCTAGAGCCAGGGCTGGCTGCAGCAGGCTCCGCGGGCGGGGGGGCAGGCGGGCGGGCGTGCGGGCGGGCGAAGGGCAGACAGAAGCCGAAGGGGGCCCGCCCGCTCCGCTCCTAAGCACGCCCTGGAGGCCAGGACCCCAGGGGGCAGAAGTGGGTCTGGCTTTGCATTGCCCGACCAGCGGGAGGGAGCCAGCCAGGGGCAGCCAGTTGCATCCTCCCGGGAACTGCCAGCGGAGGCTTTTGGGGAGCGCGCTGCCAACTCTTGGCTTGGCCGGGGGAGACCTGCCGTGTCTGTGGCTCCAGCCGGCCAGCAGGCTGCAGGGTCGGGTGCAGCGGCCGTGGGGCTCTGGAGCTTGCTGCCCTGCCCGTGGGCGGGGCCTCCACGGGCCAGCCAGGTGGCACAGGGTTCCTGGGGCTGCGCCTCGTCCCGGCCCGGCCCAAGGGAGGTGGGGGGAACCTCGGAGGCGCCCAGGAACACAGGAGGGCCCAGACTGCGGCCCTGCCGGCCCTCGGAGAGGGCCCACGCGTGTCCGCTCGGGCTCAGGAGGCCACGGCGGGACAGCCCGTACCCCAGCACCGAGCTCATGTCGCGTGGACCACCCAGTGCGCGTCAGGAGTAGGTGTGTCCCAGCAGGAGCCCCTAGGAACAGCCCCGCCCTACCAGCTCTTAGCACAGGGAGTCCTGGTCTGCACATGCATGAGCCAGGGAGCCAGGGAGCCAGAGGAGGACGCTGCCGTGGGCTCGAACTGTCCTCAGAGAATGTTTGTATGACCCGGGGATCCAAGGGAGGTGGGGGGAACCTCAGAGGCGGTCAGGAATGCAGGAGGGCCCAGACTGCGGCCCTGCCGGCCCTCGCAGAGGGCCCACGCGTGTCCGCTCGGGCTCAGGAGGCCACGGCGGGACAGCCCGTACCCCAGCACCGAGCTCATCTCGCGTGGACCACCCAGTGGGCGTCAGGAGTAGGTGTGTCCCAGTAGCAGCCGCCCCCCACCCCGGGAACGGCCCCTCCCTAGACAAGCCTTTCCTGTGAGGAGTCCTGGACTGCGCACGCGCGAGCCGGCGAGCCCGCCAGCCAGAGGCAGATGAGGCCTGGGGCTCCTCTTCCCTCAGAGAATGCTGGTGCGGGCTGGGGGCGCCCGCAGGTGTGCTCCCGAGGCTTGCCGCTGCCTCTAGCTAGCACGTGGGGCCAGTTGGCAGTGCCGGCTGGCCAGCCTCCTAGAGCCAGGGCTGGCTGCAGCAGGCTCCGCGGGCGGGCGGGCGGGCGGGCGAAGGGCCGACAGAAGCGGAAAGGGGCCCGCCCGCTCCGCTCCTAAGCACGCCCTGGAGGCCAGGACCCCAGGGGGCAGAAGTGGGTCTGGCTTTGCATTGCCCGACCAGCGGGAGGGAGCCAGCCAGGGGCAGCCAGTTGCATCCTCCCGGGAACTGCCAGCGGAGGCTTTTGGGGAGCGCGCTGCCAACTCTTGGCTTGGCCGGGGGAGACCTGCCGTGTCTGTGGCTCCAGCCGGCCAGCAGGCTGCAGGGTCGGGTGCAGCGGCCGTGGGGCTCTGGAGCTTGCTGCCCTGCCCGTGGGCGGGGCCTCCACGGGCCAGCCAGGTGGCACAGGGTTCCTGGGGCTGCGCCTCGTCCCGGCCCGGCCCAAGGGAGGTGGGGGGAACCTCGGAGGCGCCCAGGAACGCAGGAGGGCCCAGACTGCGGCCCTGCCGGCCCTCGGAGAGGGCCCACGCGTGTCCGCTCGGGCTCAGGAGGCCACGGTGGGACAGCCCGTACCCCAGCACCGGGCTCATGTCGCGTGGACCACCCAGTGCGCGTCAGGAGTAGGTGTGTCCCAGCAGGAGCCCCTAGGAACAGCCCCGCCCTACCAGCTCTTAGCACAGGGAGTCCTGGTCTGCACATGCATGAGCCAGGGAGCCAGGGAGCCAGAGGAGGACGCTGCCGTGGGCTCGAACTGTCCTCAGAGAATGTTTGTATGACCCGGGGATCCAAGGGAGGTGGGGGGAACCTCAGAGGCGGTCAGGAATGCAGGAGGGCCCAGACTGCGGCCCTGCCGGCCCTCGCAGAGGGCCCACGCGTGTCCGCTCGGGCTCAGGAGGCCACGGCGGGACAGCCCGTACCCCAGCACCGAGCTCATCTCGCGTGGACCACCCAGTGGGCGTCAGGAGTAGGTGTGTCCCAGCAGCAGCCGCCCCCCACCCCGGGAACGGCCCCTCCCTAGACAAGCCTTTCCTGTGAGGAGTCCTGGACTGCGCACGCGCGAGCCGGCGAGCCCGCCAGCCAGAGGCAGATGAGGCCTGGGGCTCCTCTTCCCTCAGAGAATGCTGGTGCGGGCTGGGGGCGCCCGCAGGTGTGCTCCCGAGGCTTGCCGCTGCCTCTAGCTAGCACCTGGGGCCAGTTGGCAGTGCCGGCTGGCCAGCCTCCTAGAGCCAGGGCTGGCTGCAGCAGGCTCCGCGGGCGGGGGGGCGGGCGAAGGGCAGACAGAAGCCGAAGGGGGCCCGCCCGCTCCGCTCCTAAGCACGCCCTGGAGGCCAGGACCCCAGGGGGCAGAAGTGGGTCTGGCTTTGCATTGCCCGACCAGCGGGAGGGAGCCAGCCAGGGGCAGCCAGTTGCATCCTCCCGGGAACTGCCAGCGGAGGCTTTTGGGGAGCGCGCTGCCAACTCTTGGCTTGGCCGGGGGAGACCTGCCGTGTCTGTGGCTCCAGCCGGCCAGCAGGCTGCAGGGTCGGGTGCAGCGGCCGTGGGGCTCTGGAGCTTGCTGCCCTGCCCGTGGGCGGGGCCTCCACGGGCCAGCCAGGTGGCACAGGGTTCCTGGGGCTGCGCCTCGTCCCGGCCCGGCCCAAGGGAGGTGGGGGGAACCTCGGAGGCGCCCAGGAACGCAGGAGGGCCCAGACTGCGGCCCTGCCGGCCCTCGGAGAGGGCCCACGCGTGTCCGCTCGGGCTCAGGAGGCCACGGCGGGACAGCCCGTACCCCAGCACCGAGCTCATGTCGCGTGGACCACCCAGTGCGCGTCAGGAGTAGGTGTGTCCCAGCAGGAGCCCCTAGGAACAGCCCCGCCCTACCAGCTCTTAGCACAGGGAGTCCTGGTCTGCACATGCATGAGCCAGGGAGCCAGGGAGCCAGAGGAGGACGCTGCCGTGGGCTCGAACTGTCCTCAGAGAATGTTTGTATGACCCGGGGATCCAAGGGAGGTGGGGGGAACCTCAGAGGCGGTCAGGAATGCAGGAGGGCCCAGACTGCGGCCCTGCCGGCCCTCGCAGAGGGCCCACGCGTGTCCGCTCGGGCTCAGGAGGCCACAGCGGGACAGCCCGTACCCCAGCACCGAGCTCATCTCGCGTGGACCACCCAGTGGGCGTCAGGAGTAGGTGTGTCCCAGCAGCAGCCGCCCCCCACCCCGGGAACGGCCCCTCCCTAGACAAGCCTTTCCTGTGAGGAGTCCTGGACTGCGCACGCGCGAGCCGGCGAGCCCGCCAGCCAGAGGCAGATGAGGCCTGGGGCTCCTCTTCCCTCAGAGAATGCTGGTGCGGGCTGGGGGCGCCCGCAGGTGTGCTCCCGAGGCTTGCCGCTGCCTCTAGCTAGCACCTGGGGCCAGTTGGCAGTGCCGGCTGGCCAGCCTCCTAGAGCCAGGGCTGGCTGCAGCAGGCTCCGCGGGCGTGCGGGCGGGCGAAGGGCAGACAGAAGCCGAAGGGGGCCCGCCCGCTCTGCTCCTAAGCACGCCCTGGAGGCCAGGACCCCAGGGGGCAGAAGTGGGTCTGGCTTTGCATTGCCCGACCAGCGGGAGGGAGCCAGCCAGGGGCAGCCAGTTGCATCCTCCCGGGAACTGCCAGCGGAGGCTTTTGGGGAGCGCGCTGCCAACTCTTGGCTTGGCCGGGGGAGACCTGCCGTGTCTGTGGCTCCAGCCGGCCAGCAGGCTGCAGGGTCGGGTGCAGCGGCCGTGGGGCTCTGGAGCTTGCTGCCCTGCCCGTGGGCGGGGCCTCCACGGGCCAGCCAGGTGGCACAGGGTTCCTGGGGCTGCGCCTCGTCCCGGCCCGGCCCAAGGGAGGTGGGGGGAACCTCGGAGGCGCCCAGGAACGCAGGAGGGCCCAGACTGCGGCCCTGCCGGCCCTCGGAGAGGGCCCACGCGTGTCCGCTCGGGCTCAGGAGGCCACGGTGGGACAGCCCGTACCCCAGCACCGAGCTCATCTCGCGTGGACCACCCAGTGTGCGTCAGGAGTAGGTGTGTCCCAGCAGGAGCCCCTAGGAACAGCCCCGCCCTACCAGCTCTTAGCACAGGGAGTCCTGGTCTGCACATGCATGAGCCAGGGAGCCAGGGAGCCAGAGGAGGACGCTGCCGTGGGCTCGAACTGTCCTCAGAGAATGTTTGTATGACCCGGGGATCCAAGGGAGGTGGGGGGAACCTCAGAGGCGGTCAGGAATGCAGGAGGGCCCAGACTGCGGCCCTGCCGGCCCTCGCAGAGGGCCCACGCGTGTCCGCTCGGGCTCAGGAGGCCACAGCGGGACAGCCCGTACCCCAGCACCGAGCTCATCTCGCGTGGACCACCCAGTGGGCGTCAGGAGTAGGTGTGTCCCAGCAGCAGCCGCCCCCCACCCCGGGAACGGCCCCTCCCTAGACAAGCCTTCCCTGTGAGGAGTCCTGGACTGCGCACGCGCGAGCCGGCGAGCCCGCCAGCCAGAGGCAGATGAGGCCTGGGGCTCCTCTTCCCTCAGAGAATGCTGGTGCGGGCTGGGGGCGCCCGCAGGTGTGCTCCCGAGGCTTGCCGCTGCCTCTAGCTAGCACCTGGGGCCAGTTGGCAGTGCCGGCTGGCCAGCCTCCTAGAGCCAGGGCTGGCTGCAGCAGGCTCCGCGGGCGGGCGGGCGGGCGTGCGGGCGGGCGAAGGGCAGACAGAAGCGGAAGGGGGCCCGCCCGCTCTGCTCCTAAGCACGCCCTGGAGGCCAGGACCCCAGGGGGCAGAAGTGGGTCTGGCTTTGCATTGCCCGACCAGCGGGAGGGAGCCAGCCAGGGGCAGCCAGTTGCATCCTCCCGGGAACTGCCAGCGGAGGCTTTTGGGGAGCGCGCTGCCAACTCTTGGCTTGGCCGGGGGAGACCTGCCGTGTCTGTGGCTCCAGCCGGCCAGCAGGCTGCAGGGTCGGGTGCAGCGGCCGTGGGGCTCTGGAGCTTGCTGCCCTGCCCGTGGGCGGGGCCTCCACGGGCCAGCCAGGTGGCACAGGGTTCCTGGGGCTGCGCCTCGTCCCGGCCCGGCCCAAGGGAGGTGGGGGGAACCTCGGAGGCGCCCAGGAACGCAGGAGGGCCCAGACTGCGGCCCTGCCGGCCCTCGGAGAGGGCCCACGCGTGTCCGCTCGGGCTCAGGAGGCCACGGCGGGACAGCCCGTACCCCAGCACCGAGCTCATGTCGCGTGGACCACCCAGTGCGCGTCAGGAGTAGGTGTGTCCCAGCAGGAGCCCCTAGGAACAGCCCCGCCCTACCAGCTCTTAGCACAGGGAGTCCTGGTCTGCACATGCATGAGCCAGGGAGCCAGGGAGCCAGAGGAGGACGCTGCCGTGGGCTCGAACTGTCCTCAGAGAATGTTTGTATGACCCGGGGATCCAAGGGAGGTGGGGGGAACCTCAGAGGCGGTCAGGAATGCAGGAGGGCCCAGACTGCGGCCCTGCCGGCCCTCGCAGAGGGCCCACGCGTGTCCGCTCGGGCTCAGGAGGCCACGGCGGGACAGCCCGTACCCCAGCACCGAGCTCATCTCGCGTGGACCACCCAGTGGGCGTCAGGAGTAGGTGTGTCCCAGCAGCAGCCGCCCCCCACCCCGGGAACGGCCCCTCCCTAGACAAGCCTTTCCTGTGAGGAGTCCTGGACTGCGCACGCGCGAGCCGGCGAGCCCGCCAGCCAGAGGCAGATGAGGCCTGGGGCTCCTCTTCCCTCAGAGAATGCTGGTGCGGGCTGGGGGCGCCCGCAGGTGTGCTCCCGAGGCTTGCCGCTGCCTCTAGCTAGCACCTGGGGCCAGTTGGCAGTGCCGGCTGGCCAGCCTCCTAGAGCCAGGGCTGGCTGCAGCAGGCTCCGCGGGCGGGGGGGCGGGCGAAGGGCAGACAGAAGCCGAAGGGGGCCCGCCCGCTCCGCTCCTAAGCACGCCCTGGAGGCCAGGACCCCAGGGGGCAGAAGTGGGTCTGGCTTTGCATTGCCCGACCAGCGGGAGGGAGCCAGCCAGGGGCAGCCAGTTGCATCCTCCCGGGAACTGCCAGCGGAGGCTTTTGGGGAGCGCGCTGCCAACTCTTGGCTTGGCCGGGGGAGACCTGCCGTGTCTGTGGCTCCAGCCGGCCAGCAGGCTGCAGGGTCGGGTGCAGCGGCCGTGGGGCTCTGGAGCTTGCTGCCCTGCCCGTGGGCGGGGCCTCCACGGGCCAGCCAGGTGGCACAGGGTTCCTGGGGCTGCGCCTCGTCCCGGCCCGGCCCAAGGGAGGTGGGGGGAACCTCGGAGGCGCCCAGGAACGCAGGAGGGCCCAGACTGCGGCCCTGCCGGCCCTCGGAGAGGGCCCACGCGTGTCCGCTCGGGCTCAGGAGGCCACGGTGGGACAGCCCGTACCCCAGCACCGAGCTCATCTCGCGTGGACCACCCAGTGTGCGTCAGGAGTAGGTGTGTCCCAGCAGGAGCCCCTAGGAACAGCCCCGCCCTACCAGCTCTTAGCACAGGGAGTCCTGGTCTGCACATGCATGAGCCAGGGAGCCAGGGAGCCAGAGGAGGACGCTGCCGTGGGCTCGAACTGTCCTCAGAGAATGTTTGTATGACCCGGGGATCCAAGGGAGGTGGGGGGAACCTCAGAGGCGGTCAGGAATGCAGGAGGGCCCAGACTGCGGCCCTGCCGGCCCTCGCAGAGGGCCCACGCGTGTCCGCTCGGGCTCAGGAGGCCACAGCGGGACAGCCCGTACCCCAGCACCGAGCTCATCTCGCGTGGACCACCCAGTGGGCGTCAGGAGTAGGTGTGTCCCAGCAGCAGCCGCCCCCCACCCCGGGAATGGCCCCTCCCTAGACAAGCCTTCCCTGTGAGGAGTCCTGGACTGCGCACGCGCGAGCCGGCGAGCCCGCCAGCCAGAGGGAGATGATGCCTGGGGCTCCTCTTGCCTCAGAGAATGCTTGTGCGGCCTGGGGGCGCCCGCAGGTGTGCTCCCGAGGCCTGCCGCTGCCTCTAGCTAGCACCTGGGGCCAGTTGGCAGTGCCGGCTGGCCAGCCTCCTAGAGCCAGGGCTGGCTGCAGCAGGCTCCGCGGGCGGGCGGGCGGGCGAAGGGCAGACGGAAGCCGAAGGGGGCCCGCCCGCCCTGGAGGCCAGGACCCCAGGGGGCAGAAGTGGGTCTGGCTTTGCATTGCCCGACCAGCGGGAGGGAGCCAGCCAGGGGCAGCCAGTTGCATCCTCCCGGGAACTGCCAGCGGAGGCTTTTGGGGAGCGCGCTGCCAACTCTTGGCTTGGCCGGGGGAGACCTGCCGTCTCTGTGGCTCCAGCCGGCCAGCAGGCTGCAGGGTCGGGCGCAGCGGCCGTGGGGCTCTGGAGCTTGCTGCCCTGCCCGTGGGCGGGGCCTCCACGGGCCAGCCAGGTGGCACAGGGTTCCTGGGGCTGCGCCTCGTCCCGGCCCGGCCCGGCCCAAGGGAGGTGGGGGGAACCTCGGAGGCGCCCAGGAACGCAAGAGGGCCCAGACTGCGGCCCTGCCGGCCCTCGGAGAGGGCCCACGCGTGTCTGCTCGGGCTCAGGAGGCCACGGTGGGACAGCCAGTACCCCAGCACCGAGCTCATCTCGCGTGGACCACCCAGTGCGCGTCAGGAGTAGGTGTGTCCCAGCAGGAGCCCCTAGGAACAGCCCTGCCCTACCAGCTCTTAGCACAGGGAGTCCTGGTCTGCACATGCATGAGCCAGGGAGCCAGAGAGCCAGAGGAGGACGCTGCCGTGGGCTCGAACTGTCCTCAGAGAATGTTGGTATGACCCGGGGATCCAAGGGAGGTGGGGGGAACCTCGGAGGCGCCCAGGAACGCAGGAGGGCCCAGACTGCGGCCCTGCCGGCCCTCGGAGAGGGCCCACGCGTGTCCGCTCGGGCTCAGGAGGCCACGGTGGGACAGCCAGTACCCCAGCACCGAGCTCATCTCGCGTGGACCACCCAGTGGGCGTCAGGAGTAGGTGTGTCCCAGCAGCAGCCGCCCCCCACCCCGGGCACGGCCCCTCCCTAGACAAGCCTTCCCTGTGAGGAGTCCTGGACTGCGCACGCGCGAGCCGGCGAGCCCGCCAGCCAGAGGGAGATGATGCCTGGGGCTCCTCTTGCCTCAGAGAATGCTTGTGCGGCCTGGGGGCGCCCGCAGGTGTGCTCCGAGGCCTGCCGCTGCCTCTAGCTAGCACCTGGGGCCAGTTGGCAGTGCCGGCTGGCCAGCCTCCTAGAGCCAGGGCTGGCTGCAGCAGGCTCCGCGGGCGGGCGGGCGGGCGAAGGGCAGACGGAAGCCGAAGGGGGCCCGCCCGCCCTGGAGGCCAGGACCCCAGGGGGCAGAAGTGGGTCTGGCTTTGCATTGCCCGACCAGCGGGAGGGAGCCAGCCAGGGGCAGCCAGTTGCATCCTCCCGGGAACTGCCAGCGGAGGCTTTTGGGGAGCGCGCTGCCAACTCTTGGCTTGGCCGGGGGAGACCTGCCGTCTCTGTGGCTCCAGCCGGCCAGCAGGCTGCAGGGTCGGGCGCAGCGGCCGTGGGGCTCTGGAGCTTGCTGCCCTGCCCGTGGGCGGGGCCTCCACGGGCCAGCCAGGTGGCACAGGGTTCCTGGGGCTGCGCCTCGTCCCGGCCCGGCCCGGCCCAAGGGAGGTGGGGGGAACCTCGGAGGCGCCCAGGAACGCAAGAGGGCCCAGACTGCGGCCCTGCCGGCCCTCGGAGAGGGCCCACGCGTGTCTGCTCGGGCTCAGGAGGCCACGGTGGGACAGCCAGTACCCCAGCACCGAGCTCATCTCGCGTGGACCACCCAGTGCGCGTCAGGAGTAGGTGTGTCCCAGCAGGAGCCCCTAGGAACAGCCCTGCCCTACCAGCTCTTAGCACAGGGAGTCCTGGTCTGCACATGCATGAGCCAGGGAGCCAGAGAGCCAGAGGAGGACGCTGCCGTGGGCTCGAACTGTCCTCAGAGAATGTTGGTATGACCCGGGGATCCAAGGGAGGTGGGGGGAACCTCGGAGGCGCCCAGGAACGCAGGAGGGCCCAGACTGCGGCCCTGCCGGCCCTCGGAGAGGGCCCACGCGTGTCCGCTCGGGCTCAGGAGGCCACGGTGGGACAGCCAGTACCCCAGCACCGAGCTCATCTCGCGTGGACCACCCAGTGGGCGTCAGGAGTAGGTGTGTCCCAGCAGCAGCCGCCCCCCACCCCGGGCACGGCCCCTCCCTAGACAAGCCTTCCCTGTGAGGAGTCCTGGACTGCGCACGCGCGAGCCGGCGAGCCCGCCAGCCAGAGGGAGATGATGCCTGGGGCTCCTCTTGCCTCAGAGAATGCTTGTGCGGCCTGGGGGCGCCCGCAGGTGTGCTCCGAGGCCTGCCGCTGCCTCTAGCTAGCACCTGGGGCCAGTTGGCAGTGCCGGCTGGCCAGCCTCCTAGAGCCAGGGCTGGCTGCAGCAGGCTCCGCGGGCGGGCGGGCAAAGGGCAGACGGGAGCGGAAGGGGGCCCGCCCGCACCGCTTCTAAGGGCGCCCTGGAGGCCAGGACCCCAGGGGGCAGAAGTGGGTCTGGCTTTGCATTGCCCGACCAGCGGGAGGGAGCCAGCCAGGGGCAGCCAGTTGCATCCTCCCGGGAACTGCCAGCGGAGGCTTTTGGGGAGCGCGCTGCCAACTCTTGGCTTGGCCGGGGGAGACCTGCCGTCTCTGTGGCTCCAGCCGGCCAGCAGGCTGCAGGGTCGGGCGCAGCGGCCGTGGGGCTCTGGAGCTTGCTGCCCTGCCCGTGGGCGGGGCCTCCACGGGCCAGCCAGGTGGCACAGGGTTCCTGGGGCTGCGCCTCGTCCCGGCCCGGCCCGGCCCAAGGGAGGTGGGGGGAACCTCGGAGGTGCCCAGGAACGCAAGAGGGCCCAGACTGCGGCCCTGCCGGCCCTCGGAGAGGGCCCACGCGTGTCTGCTCGGGCTCAGGAGGCCACGGTGGGACAGCCAGTACCCCAGCACCGAGCTCATCTCGCGTGGACCACCCAGTGCGCGTCAGGAGTAGGTGTGTCCCAGCAGGAGCCCCTAGGAACAGCCCTGCCCTACCAGCTCTTAGCACAGGGAGTCCTGGTCTGCACATGCATGAGCCAGGGAGCCAGAGAGCCAGAGGAGGACGCTGCCGTGGGCTCGAACTGTCCTCAGAGAATGTTGGTATGACCCGGGGATCCAAGGGAGGTGGGGGGAACCTCGGAGGCGCCCAGGAACGCAGGAGGGCCCAGACTGCGGCCCTGCCGGCCCTCGGAGAGGGCCCACGCGTGTCCGCTCGGGCTCAGGAGGCCACGGTGGGACAGCCAGTACCCCAGCACCGAGCTCATCTCGCGTGGACCACCCAGTGGGCGTCAGGAGTAGGTGTGTCCCAGCAGCAGCCGCCCCCCACCCCGGGCACGGCCCCTCCCTAGACAAGCCTTCCCTGTGAGGAGTCCTGGACTGCGCACGCGCGAGCCGGCGAGCCCGCCAGCCAGAGGGAGATGATGCCTGGGGCTCCTCTTGCCTCAGAGAATGCTTGTGCGGCCTGGGGGCGCCCGCAGGTGTGCTCCGAGGCCTGCCGCTGCCTCTAGCTAGCACCTGGGGCCAGTTGGCAGTGCCGGCTGGCCAGCCTCCTAGAGCCAGGGCTGGCTGCAGCAGGCTCCGCGGGCGGGCGGGCGGGCGAAGGGCAGACGGAAGCCGAAGGGGGCCCGCCCGCCCTGGAGGCCAGGACCCCAGGGGGCAGAAGTGGGTCTGGCTTTGCATTGCCCGACCAGCGGGAGGGAGCCAGCCAGGGGCAGCCAGTTGCATCCTCCCGGGAACTGCCAGCGGAGGCTTTTGGGGAGCGCGCTGCCAACTCTTGGCTTGGCCGGGGGAGACCTGCCGTCTCTGTGGCTCCAGCCGGCCAGCAGGCTGCAGGGTCGGGCGCAGCGGCCGTGGGGCTCTGGAGCTTGCTGCCCTGCCCGTGGGCGGGGCCTCCACGGGCCAGCCAGGTGGCACAGGGTTCCTGGGGCTGCGCCTCGTCCCGGCCCGGCCCGGCCCAAGGGAGGTGGGGGGAACCTCGGAGGCGCCCAGGAACGCAAGAGGGCCCAGACTGCGGCCCTGCCGGCCCTCGGAGAGGGCCCACGCGTGTCTGCTCGGGCTCAGGAGGCCACGGTGGGACAGCCAGTACCCCAGCACCGAGCTCATCTCGCGTGGACCACCCAGTGCGCGTCAGGAGTAGGTGTGTCCCAGCAGGAGCCCCTAGGAACAGCCCTGCCCTACCAGCTCTTAGCACAGGGAGTCCTGGTCTGCACATGCATGAGCCAGGGAGCCAGAGAGCCAGAGGAGGACGCTGCCGTGGGCTCGAACTGTCCTCAGAGAATGTTGGTATGACCCGGGGATCCAAGGGAGGTGGGGGGAACCTCGGAGGCGCCCAGGAACGCAGGAGGGCCCAGACTGCGGCCCTGCCGGCCCTCGGAGAGGGCCCACGCGTGTCCGCTCGGGCTCAGGAGGCCACGGTGGGACAGCCAGTACCCCAGCACCGAGCTCATCTCGCGTGGACCACCCAGTGGGCGTCAGGAGTAGGTGTGTCCCAGCAGCAGCCGCCCCCCACCCCGGGCACGGCCCCTCCCTAGACAAGCCTTCCCTGTGAGGAGTCCTGGACTGCGCACGCGCGAGCCGGCGAGCCCGCCAGCCAGAGGGAGATGATGCCTGGGGCTCCTCTTGCCTCAGAGAATGCTTGTGCGGCCTGGGGGCGCCCGCAGGTGTGCTCCGAGGCCTGCCGCTGCCTCTAGCTAGCACCTGGGGCCAGTTGGCAGTGCCGGCTGGCCAGCCTCCTAGAGCCAGGGCTGGCTGCAGCAGGCTCCGCGGGCGGGCGGGCGGGCAAAGGGCAGACGGGAGCGGAAGGGGGCCCGCCCGCACCGCTTCTAAGGGCGCCCTGGAGGCCGGGACCCCAGGGGGCAGAAGTGGGTCTGGCTTTGCATTGCCCGACCAGCGGGAGGGAGCCAGCCAGGGGCAGCCAGTTGCATCCTCCCGGGAACTGCCAGCGGAGGCTTTTGGGGAGCGCGCTGCCAACTCTTGGCTTGGCCGGGGGAGACCTGCCGTCTCTGTGGCTCCAGCCGGCCAGCAGGCTGCAGGGTCGGGCGCAGCGGCCGTGGGGCTCTGGAGCTTGCTGCCCTGCCCGTGGGCGGGGCCTCCACGGGCCAGCCAGGTGGCACAGGGTTCCTGGGGCTGCGCCTCGTCCCGGCCCGGCCCAAGGGAGGTGGGGGGAACCTCGGAGGCGCCCAGGAACGCAAGAGGGCCCAGACTGCGGCCCTGCCGGCCCTCGGAGAGGGCCCACGCGTGTCCGCTCGGGCTCAGGAGGCCACGGCGGGACAGCCCGTACCCCAGCACCGAGCTCATCTCGCGTGGACCACCCAGTGCGCGTCAGGAGTAGGTGTGTCCCAGCAGGAGCCCCTAGGAACAGCCCCGCCCTACCAGCTCTTAGCACAGGGAGTCCTGGTCTGCACATGCATGAGCCAGGGAGCCAGGGAGCCAGAGGAGGACGCTGCCGTGGGCTCGAACTGTCCTCAGAGAATGTTTGTATGACCCGGGGATCCAAGGGAGGTGGGGGGAACCTCAGAGGCGGTCAGGAATGCAGGAGGGCCCAGACTGCGGCCCTGCCGGCCCTGGCAGAGGGCCCACGCGTGTCCGCTCGGGCTCAGGAGGCCACGGCGGGACAGCCCGTACCCCAGCACCGAGCTCATCTCGCGTGGACCACCCAGTGGGCGTCAGGAGTAGGTGTGTCCCAGCAGCAGCCGCCCCCCACCCCGGGAACGGCCCCTCCCTAGACAAGCCTTTCCTGTGAGGAGTCCTGGACTGCGCACGCGCGAGCCGGCGAGCCCGCCAGCCAGAGGCAGATGAGGCCTGGGGCTCCTCTTCCCTCAGAGAATGCTGGTGCGGGCTGGGGGCGCCCGCAGGTGTGCTCCGAGGCCTGCCGCTGCCTCTAGCTAGCACGTGGGGCCAGTTGGCAGTGCCGGCTGGCCAGCCTCCTAGAGCCAGGGCTGGCTGCAGCAGGCTCCGCGGGCGGGCGGGCGGGCGAAGGGCAGACAGAAGCCGAAGGGGGCCCGCCCGCTCCGCTCCTAAGCATGCCCTGGAGGCCAGGACCCCAGGGGGCAGAAGTGGGTCTGGCTTTGCATTGCCCGACCAGCGGGAGGGAGCCAGCCAGGGGCAGCCAGTTGCATCCTCCCGGGAACTGCCAGCGGAGGCTTTTGGGGAGCGCGCTGCCAACTCTTGGCTTGGCCGGGGGAGACCTGCCGTGTCTGTGGCTCCAGCCGGCCAGCAGGCTGCAGGGTCGGGTGCAGCGGCCGTGGGGCTCTGGAGCTTGCTGCCCTGCCCGTGGGCGGGGCCTCCACGGGCCAGCCAGGTGGCACAGGGTTCCTGGGGCTGCGCCTCGTCCCGGCCCGGCCCAAGGGAGGTGCGGGGAACCTCGGAGGCGCCCAGGAACGCAGGAGGGCCCAGACTGCGGCCCTGCCGGCCCTCGGAGAGGGCCCACGCGTGTCCGCTCGGGCTCAGGAGGCCACGGCGGGACAGCCCGTACCCCAGCACCGAGCTCATGTCGCGTGGACCACCCAGTGCGCGTCAGGAGTAGGTGTGTCCCAGCAGGAGCCCCTAGGAACAGCCCCGCCCTACCAGCTCTTAGCACAGGGAGTCCTGGTCTGCACATGCATGAGCCAGGGAGCCAGGGAGCCAGAGGAGGACGCAGCCGTGGGCTCGAACTGTCCTCAGAGAATGTTTGTATGACCCGGGGATCCAAGGGAGGTGGGGGGAACCTCAGAGGCGGTCAGGAATGCAGGAGGGCCCAGACTGCGGCCCTGCCGGCCCTCGGAGAGGGCCCACGCGTGTCCGCTCGGGCTCAGGAGGCCACGGCGGGACAGCCCGTACCCCAGCACCGAGCTCATCTCGCGTGGACCACCCAGTGGGCGTCAGGAGTAGGTGTGTCCCAGCAGCAGCCGCCCCCCACCCCGGGCACGGCCCCTCCCTAGACAAGCCTTCCCTGTGAGGAGTCCTGGACTGCGCACGCGCGAGCCGGCGAGCCCGCCAGCCAGAGGGAGATGATGCCTGGGGCTCCTCTTGCCTCAGAGAATGCTTGTGCGGCCTGGGGGCGCCCGCAGGTGTGCTCCGAGGCCTGCCGCTGCCTCTAGCTAGCACCTGGGGCCAGTTGGCAGTGCCGGCTGGCCAGCCTCCTAGAGCCAGGGCTGGCTGCAGCAGGCTCCGCGGGCGGGCGGGCGGGCGAAGGGCAGACGGAAGCCGAAGGGGGCCCGCCCGCCCTGGAGGCCAGGACCCCAGGGGGCAGAAGTGGGTCTGGCTTTGCATTGCCCGACCAGCGGGAGGGAGCCAGCCAGGGGCAGCCAGTTGCATCCTCCCGGGAACTGCCAGCGGAGGCTTTTGGGGAGCGCGCTGCCAACTCTTGGCTTGGCCGGGGGAGACCTGCCGTCTCTGTGGCTCCAGCCGGCCAGCAGGCTGCAGGGTCGGGCGCAGCGGCCGTGGGGCTCTGGAGCTTGCTGCCCTGCCCGTGGGCGGGGCCTCCACGGGCCAGCCAGGTGGCACAGGGTTCCTGGGGCTGCGCCTCGTCCCGGCCCGGCCCGGCCCAAGGGAGGTGGGGGGAACCTCGGAGGTGCCCAGGAACGCAAGAGGGCCCAGACTGCGGCCCTGCCGGCCCTCGGAGAGGGCCCACGCGTGTCTGCTCGGGCTCAGGAGGCCACGGTGGGACAGCCAGTACCCCAGCACCGAGCTCATCTCGCGTGGACCACCCAGTGCGCGTCAGGAGTAGGTGTGTCCCAGCAGGAGCCCCTAGGAACAGCCCTGCCCTACCAGCTCTTAGCACAGGGAGTCCTGGTCTGCACATGCATGAGCCAGGGAGCCAGAGAGCCAGAGGAGGACGCTGCCGTGGGCTCGAACTGTCCTCAGAGAATGTTGGTATGACCCGGGGATCCAAGGGAGGTGGGGGGAACCTCGGAGGCGCCCAGGAACGCAGGAGGGCCCAGACTGCGGCCCTGCTGGCCCTCGGAGAGGGCCCACGCGTGTCCGCTCGGGCTCAGGAGGCCACGGTGGGACAGCCAGTACCCCAGCACCGAGCTCATCTCGCGTGGACCACCCAGTGGGCGTCAGGAGTAGGTGTGTCCCAGCAGCAGCCGCCCCCCACCCCGGGCACGGCCCCTCCCTAGACAAGCCTTCCCTGTGAGGAGTCCTGGACTGCGCACGCGCGAGCCGGCGAGCCCGCCAGCCAGAGGGAGATGATGCCTGGGGCTCCTCTTGCCTCAGAGAATGCTTGTGCGGCCTGGGGGCGCCCGCAGGTGTGCTCCGAGGCCTGCCGCTGCCTCTAGCTAGCACCTGGGGCCAGTTGGCAGTGCCGGCTGGCCAGCCTCCTAGAGCCAGGGCTGGCTGCAGCAGGCTCCGCGGGCGGGCGGGCGGGCGAAGGGCAGACGGAAGCCGAAGGGGGCCCGCCCGCCCTGGAGGCCAGGACCCCAGGGGGCAGAAGTGGGTCTGGCTTTGCATTGCCCGACCAGCGGGAGGGAGCCAGCCAGGGGCAGCCAGTTGCATCCTCCCGGGAACTGCCAGCGGAGGCTTTTGGGGAGCGCGCTGCCAACTCTTGGCTTGGCCGGGGGAGACCTGCCGTCTCTGTGGCTCCAGCCGGCCAGCAGGCTGCAGGGTCGGGCGCAGCGGCCGTGGGGCTCTGGAGCTTGCTGCCCTGCCCGTGGGCGGGGCCTCCACGGGCCAGCCAGGTGGCACAGGGTTCCTGGGGCTGCGCCTCGTCCCGGCCCGGCCCGGCCCAAGGGAGGTGGGGGGAACCTCGGAGGCGCCCAGGAACGCAAGAGGGCCCAGACTGCGGCCCTGCCGGCCCTCGGAGAGGGCCCACGCGTGTCTGCTCGGGCTCAGGAGGCCACGGTGGGACAGCCAGTACCCCAGCACCGAGCTCATCTCGCGTGGACCACCCAGTGCGCGTCAGGAGTAGGTGTGTCCCAGCAGGAGCCCCTAGGAACAGCCCTGCCCTACCAGCTCTTAGCACAGGGAGTCCTGGTCTGCACATGCATGAGCCAGGGAGCCAGAGAGCCAGAGGAGGACGCTGCCGTGGGCTCGAACTGTCCTCAGAGAATGTTGGTATGACCCGGGGATCCAAGGGAGGTGGGGGGAACCTCGGAGGCGCCCAGGAACGCAGGAGGGCCCAGACTGCGGCCCTGCCGGCCCTCGGAGAGGGCCCACGCGTGTCCGCTCGGGCTCAGGAGGCCACGGTGGGACAGCCAGTACCCCAGCACCGAGCTCATCTCGCGTGGACCACCCAGTGGGCGTCAGGAGTAGGTGTGTCCCAGCAGCAGCCGCCCCCCACCCCGGGCACGGCCCCTCCCTAGACAAGCCTTCCCTGTGAGGAGTCCTGGACTGCGCACGCGCGAGCCGGCGAGCCCGCCAGCCAGAGGGAGATGATGCCTGGGGCTCCTCTTGCCTCAGAGAATGCTTGTGCGGCCTGGGGGCGCCCGCAGGTGTGCTCCGAGGCCTGCCGCTGCCTCTAGCTAGCACCTGGGGCCAGTTGGCAGTGCCGGCTGGCCAGCCTCCTAGAGCCAGGGCTGGCTGCAGCAGGCTCCGCGGGCGGGCGGGCGGGCAAAGGGCAGACGGGAGCGGAAGGGGGCCCGCCCGCACCGCTTCTAAGGGCGCCCTGGAGGCCGGGACCCCAGGGGGCAGAAGTGGGTCTGGCTTTGCATTGCCCGACCAGCGGGAGGGAGCCAGCCAGGGGCAGCCAGTTGCATCCTCCCGGGAACTGCCAGCGGAGGCTTTTGGGGAGCGCGCTGCCAACTCTTGGCTTGGCCGGGGGAGACCTGCCGTCTCTGTGGCTCCAGCCGGCCAGCAGGCTGCAGGGTCGGGCGCAGCGGCCGTGGGGCTCTGGAGCTTGCTGCCCTGCCCGTGGGCGGGGCCTCCACGGGCCAGCCAGGTGGCACAGGGTTCCTGGGGCTGCGCCTCGTCCCGGCCCGGCCCGGCCCAAGGGAGGTGGGGGGAACCTCGGAGGTGCCCAGGAACGCAAGAGGGCCCAGACTGCGGCCCTGCCGGCCCTCGGAGAGGGCCCACGCGTGTCTGCTCGGGCTCAGGAGGCCACGGTGGGACAGCCAGTACCCCAGCACCGAGCTCATCTCGCGTGGACCACCCAGTGCGCGTCAGGAGTAGGTGTGTCCCAGCAGGAGCCCCTAGGAACAGCCCTGCCCTACCAGCTCTTAGCACAGGGAGTCCTGGTCTGCACATGCATGAGCCAGGGAGCCAGAGAGCCAGAGGAGGACGCTGCCGTGGGCTCGAACTGTCCTCAGAGAATGTTGGTATGACCCGGGGATCCAAGGGAGGTGGGGGGAACCTCGGAGGCGCCCAGGAACGCAGGAGGGCCCAGACTGCGGCCCTGCCGGCCCTCGGAGAGGGCCCACGCGTGTCCGCTCGGGCTCAGGAGGCCACGGTGGGACAGCCAGTACCCCAGCACCGAGCTCATCTCGCGTGGACCACCCAGTGGGCGTCAGGAGTAGGTGTGTCCCAGCAGCAGCCGCCCCCCACCCCGGGCACGGCCCCTCCCTAGACAAGCCTTCCCTGTGAGGAGTCCTGGACTGCGCACGCGCGAGCCGGCGAGCCCGCCAGCCAGAGGGAGATGATGCCTGGGGCTCCTCTTGCCTCAGAGAATGCTTGTGCGGCCTGGGGGCGCCCGCAGGTGTGCTCCGAGGCCTGCCGCTGCCTCTAGCTAGCACCTGGGGCCAGTTGGCAGTGCCGGCTGGCCAGCCTCCTAGAGCCAGGGCTGGCTGCAGCAGGCTCCGCGGGCGGGCGGGCGGGCGAAGGGCAGACGGAAGCCGAAGGGGGCCCGCCCGCCCTGGAGGCCAGGACCCCAGGGGGCAGAAGTGGGTCTGGCTTTGCATTGCCCGACCAGCGGGAGGGAGCCAGCCAGGGGCAGCCAGTTGCATCCTCCCGGGAACTGCCAGCGGAGGCTTTTGGGGAGCGCGCTGCCAACTCTTGGCTTGGCCGGGGGAGACCTGCCGTCTCTGTGGCTCCAGCCGGCCAGCAGGCTGCAGGGTCGGGCGCAGCGGCCGTGGGGCTCTGGAGCTTGCTGCCCTGCCCGTGGGCGGGGCCTCCACGGGCCAGCCAGGTGGCACAGGGTTCCTGGGGCTGCGCCTCGTCCCGGCCCGGCCCGGCCCAAGGGAGGTGGGGGGAACCTCGGAGGCGCCCAGGAACGCAAGAGGGCCCAGACTGCGGCCCTGCCGGCCCTCGGAGAGGGCCCACGCGTGTCTGCTCGGGCTCAGGAGGCCACGGTGGGACAGCCAGTACCCCAGCACCGAGCTCATCTCGCGTGGACCACCCAGTGCGCGTCAGGAGTAGGTGTGTCCCAGCAGGAGCCCCTAGGAACAGCCCTGCCCTACCAGCTCTTAGCACAGGGAGTCCTGGTCTGCACATGCATGAGCCAGGGAGCCAGAGAGCCAGAGGAGGACGCTGCCGTGGGCTCGAACTGTCCTCAGAGAATGTTGGTATGACCCGGGGATCCAAGGGAGGTGGGGGGAACCTCGGAGGCGCCCAGGAACGCAGGAGGGCCCAGACTGCGGCCCTGCCGGCCCTCGGAGAGGGCCCACGCGTGTCCGCTCGGGCTCAGGAGGCCACGGTGGGACAGCCAGTACCCCAGCACCGAGCTCATCTCGCGTGGACCACCCAGTGGGCGTCAGGAGTAGGTGTGTCCCAGCAGCAGCCGCCCCCCACCCCGGGCACGGCCCCTCCCTAGACAAGCCTTCCCTGTGAGGAGTCCTGGACTGCGCACGCGCGAGCCGGCGAGCCCGCCAGCCAGAGGGAGATGATGCCTGGGGCTCCTCTTGCCTCAGAGAATGCTTGTGCGGCCTGGGGGCGCCCGCAGGTGTGCTCCGAGGCCTGCCGCTGCCTCTAGCTAGCACCTGGGGCCAGTTGGCAGTGCCGGCTGGCCAGCCTCCTAGAGCCAGGGCTGGCTGCAGCAGGCTCCGCGGGCGGGCGGGCGGGCAAAGGGCAGACGGGAGCGGAAGGGGGCCCGCCCGCACCGCTTCTAAGGGCGCCCTGGAGGCCAGGACCCCAGGGGGCAGAAGTGGGTCTGGCTTTGCATTGCCCGACCAGCGGGAGGGAGCCAGCCAGGGGCAGCCAGTTGCATCCTCCCGGGAACTGCCAGCGGAGGCTTTTGGGGAGCGCGCTGCCAACTCTTGGCTTGGCCGGGGGAGACCTGCCGTCTCTGTGGCTCCAGCCGGCCAGCAGGCTGCAGGGTCGGGCGCAGCGGCCGTGGGGCTCTGGAGCTTGCTGCCCTGCCCGTGGGCGGGGCCTCCACGGGCCAGCCAGGTGGCACAGGGTTCCTGGGGCTGCGCCTCGTCCCGGCCCGGCCCGGCCCAAGGGAGGTGGGGGGAACCTCGGAGGTGCCCAGGAACGCAAGAGGGCCCAGACTGCGGCCCTGCCGGCCCTCGGAGAGGGCCCACGCGTGTCTGCTCGGGCTCAGGAGGCCACGGTGGGACAGCCAGTACCCCAGCACCGAGCTCATCTCGCGTGGACCACCCAGTGCGCGTCAGGAGTAGGTGTGTCCCAGCAGGAGCCCCTAGGAACAGCCCTGCCCTACCAGCTCTTAGCACAGGGAGTCCTGGTCTGCACATGCATGAGCCAGGGAGCCAGAGAGCCAGAGGAGGACGCTGCCGTGGGCTCGAACTGTCCTCAGAGAATGTTGGTATGACCCGGGGATCCAAGGGAGGTGGGGGGAACCTCGGAGGCGCCCAGGAACGCAGGAGGGCCCAGAC
Organism: Oryctolagus cuniculus; assembly: GCF_964237555.1. Lineage (NCBI taxonomy): Eukaryota > Metazoa > Chordata > Mammalia > Lagomorpha > Leporidae > Oryctolagus > Oryctolagus cuniculus. The sequence goes on from NW_027208301.1 coordinate 699,623, forward strand.
TGCGGCCCTGCCGGCCCTCGGAGAGGGCCCACGCGTGTCCGCTCGGGCTCAGGAGGCCACGGTGGGACAGCCAGTACCCCAGCACCGAGCTCATCTCGCGTGGACCACCCAGTGGGCGTCAGGAGTAGGTGTGTCCCAGCAGCAGCCGCCCCCCACCCCGGGCACGGCCCCTCCCTAGACAAGCCTTCCCTGTGAGGAGTCCTGGACTGCGCACGCGCGAGCCGGCGAGCCCGCCAGCCAGAGGGAGATGATGCCTGGGGCTCCTCTTGCCTCAGAGAATGCTTGTGCGGCCTGGGGGCGCCCGCAGGTGTGCTCCGAGGCCTGCCGCTGCCTCTAGCTAGCACCTGGGGCCAGTTGGCAGTGCCGGCTGGCCAGCCTCCTAGAGCCAGGGCTGGCTGCAGCAGGCTCCGCGGGCGGGCGGGCGGGCGAAGGGCAGACGGAAGCCGAAGGGGGCCCGCCCGCCCTGGAGGCCAGGACCCCAGGGGGCAGAAGTGGGTCTGGCTTTGCATTGCCCGACCAGCGGGAGGGAGCCAGCCAGGGGCAGCCAGTTGCATCCTCCCGGGAACTGCCAGCGGAGGCTTTTGGGGAGCGCGCTGCCAACTCTTGGCTTGGCCGGGGGAGACCTGCCGTCTCTGTGGCTCCAGCCGGCCAGCAGGCTGCAGGGTCGGGCGCAGCGGCCGTGGGGCTCTGGAGCTTGCTGCCCTGCCCGTGGGCGGGGCCTCCACGGGCCAGCCAGGTGGCACAGGGTTCCTGGGGCTGCGCCTCGTCCCGGCCCGGCCCGGCCCAAGGGAGGTGGGGGGAACCTCGGAGGCGCCCAGGAACGCAAGAGGGCCCAGACTGCGGCCCTGCCGGCCCTCGGAGAGGGCCCACGCGTGTCTGCTCGGGCTCAGGAGGCCACGGTGGGACAGCCAGTACCCCAGCACCGAGCTCATCTCGCGTGGACCACCCAGTGCGCGTCAGGAGTAGGTGTGTCCCAGCAGGAGCCCCTAGGAACAGCCCTGCCCTACCAGCTCTTAGCACAGGGAGTCCTGGTCTGCACATGCATGAGCCAGGGAGCCAGAGAGCCAGAGGAGGACGCTGCCGTGGGCTCGAACTGTCCTCAGAGAATGTTGGTATGACCCGGGGATCCAAGGGAGGTGGGGGGAACCTCGGAGGCGCCCAGGAACGCAGGAGGGCCCAGACTGCGGCCCTGCCGGCCCTCGGAGAGGGCCCACGCGTGTCCGCTCGGGCTCAGGAGGCCACGGTGGGACAGCCAGTACCCCAGCACCGAGCTCATCTCGCGTGGACCACCCAGTGGGCGTCAGGAGTAGGTGTGTCCCAGCAGCAGCCGCCCCCCACCCCGGGCACGGCCCCTCCCTAGACAAGCCTTCCCTGTGAGGAGTCCTGGACTGCGCACGCGCGAGCCGGCGAGCCCGCCAGCCAGAGGGAGATGATGCCTGGGGCTCCTCTTGCCTCAGAGAATGCTTGTGCGGCCTGGGGGCGCCCGCAGGTGTGCTCCGAGGCCTGCCGCTGCCTCTAGCTAGCACCTGGGGCCAGTTGGCAGTGCCGGCTGGCCAGCCTCCTAGAGCCAGGGCTGGCTGCAGCAGGCTCCGCGGGCGGGCGGGCGGGCGAAGGGCAGACGGAAGCCGAAGGGGGCCCGCCCGCCCTGGAGGCCAGGACCCCAGGGGGCAGAAGTGGGTCTGGCTTTGCATTGCCCGACCAGCGGGAGGGAGCCAGCCAGGGGCAGCCAGTTGCATCCTCCCGGGAACTGCCAGCGGAGGCTTTTGGGGAGCGCGCTGCCAACTCTTGGCTTGGCCGGGGGAGACCTGCCGTCTCTGTGGCTCCAGCCGGCCAGCAGGCTGCAGGGTCGGGCGCAGCGGCCGTGGGGCTCTGGAGCTTGCTGCCCTGCCCGTGGGCGGGGCCTCCACGGGCCAGCCAGGTGGCACAGGGTTCCTGGGGCTGCGCCTCGTCCCGGCCCGGCCCGGCCCAAGGGAGGTGGGGGGAACCTCGGAGGCGCCCAGGAACGCAAGAGGGCCCAGACTGCGGCCCTGCCGGCCCTCGGAGAGGGCCCACGCGTGTCTGCTCGGGCTCAGGAGGCCACGGTGGGACAGCCAGTACCCCAGCACCGAGCTCATCTCGCGTGGACCACCCAGTGCGCGTCAGGAGTAGGTGTGTCCCAGCAGGAGCCCCTAGGAACAGCCCTGCCCTACCAGCTCTTAGCACAGGGAGTCCTGGTCTGCACATGCATGAGCCAGGGAGCCAGAGAGCCAGAGGAGGACGCTGCCGTGGGCTCGAACTGTCCTCAGAGAATGTTGGTATGACCCGGGGATCCAAGGGAGGTGGGGGGAACCTCGGAGGCGCCCAGGAACGCAGGAGGGCCCAGACTGCGGCCCTGCCGGCCCTCGGAGAGGGCCCACGCGTGTCCGCTCGGGCTCAGGAGGCCACGGTGGGACAGCCAGTACCCCAGCACCGAGCTCATCTCGCGTGGACCACCCAGTGGGCGTCAGGAGTAGGTGTGTCCCAGCAGCAGCCGCCCCCCACCCCGGGCACGGCCCCTCCCTAGACAAGCCTTCCCTGTGAGGAGTCCTGGACTGCGCACGCGCGAGCCGGCGAGCCCGCCAGCCAGAGGGAGATGATGCCTGGGGCTCCTCTTGCCTCAGAGAATGCTTGTGCGGCCTGGGGGCGCCCGCAGGTGTGCTCCGAGGCCTGCCGCTGCCTCTAGCTAGCACCTGGGGCCAGTTGGCAGTGCCGGCTGGCCAGCCTCCTAGAGCCAGGGCTGGCTGCAGCAGGCTCCGCGGGCGGGCGGGCGGGCAAAGGGCAGACGGGAGCGGAAGGGGGCCCGCCCGCACCGCTTCTAAGGGCGCCCTGGAGGCCGGGACCCCAGGGGGCAGAAGTGGGTCTGGCTTTGCATTGCCCGACCAGCGGGAGGGAGCCAGCCAGGGGCAGCCAGTTGCATCCTCCCGGGAACTGCCAGCGGAGGCTTTTGGGGAGCGCGCTGCCAACTCTTGGCTTGGCCGGGGGAGACCTGCCGTCTCTGTGGCTCCAGCCGGCCAGCAGGCTGCAGGGTCGGGCGCAGCGGCCGTGGGGCTCTGGAGCTTGCTGCCCTGCCCGTGGGCGGGGCCTCCACGGGCCAGCCAGGTGGCACAGGGTTCCTGGGGCTGCGCCTCGTCCCGGCCCGGCCCAAGGGAGGTGGGGGGAACCTCGGAGGCGCCCAGGAACGCAAGAGGGCCCAGACTGCGGCCCTGCCGGCCCTCGGAGAGGGCCCACGCGTGTCCGCTCGGGCTCAGGAGGCCACGGCGGGACAGCCCGTACCCCAGCACCGAGCTCATCTCGCGTGGACCACCCAGTGCGCGTCAGGAGTAGGTGTGTCCCAGCAGGAGCCCCTAGGAACAGCCCCGCCCTACCAGCTCTTAGCACAGGGAGTCCTGGTCTGCACATGCATGAGCCAGGGAGCCAGGGAGCCAGAGGAGGACGCTGCCGTGGGCTCGAACTGTCCTCAGAGAATGTTTGTATGACCCGGGGATCCAAGGGAGGTGGGGGGAACCTCAGAGGCGGTCAGGAATGCAGGAGGGCCCAGACTGCGGCCCTGCCGGCCCTGGCAGAGGGCCCACGCGTGTCCGCTCGGGCTCAGGAGGCCACGGCGGGACAGCCCGTACCCCAGCACCGAGCTCATCTCGCGTGGACCACCCAGTGGGCGTCAGGAGTAGGTGTGTCCCAGCAGCAGCCGCCCCCCACCCCGGGAACGGCCCCTCCCTAGACAAGCCTTTCCTGTGAGGAGTCCTGGACTGCGCACGCGCGAGCCGGCGAGCCCGCCAGCCAGAGGCAGATGAGGCCTGGGGCTCCTCTTCCCTCAGAGAATGCTGGTGCGGGCTGGGGGCGCCCGCAGGTGTGCTCCGAGGCCTGCCGCTGCCTCTAGCTAGCACGTGGGGCCAGTTGGCAGTGCCGGCTGGCCAGCCTCCTAGAGCCAGGGCTGGCTGCAGCAGGCTCCGCGGGCGGGCGGGCGGGCGAAGGGCAGACAGAAGCCGAAGGGGGCCCGCCCGCTCCGCTCCTAAGCACGCCCTGGAGGCCAGGACCCCAGGGGGCAGAAGTGGGTCTGGCTTTGCATTGCCCGACCAGCGGGAGGGAGCCAGCCAGGGGCAGCCAGTTGCATCCTCCCGGGAACTGCCAGCGGAGGCTTTTGGGGAGCGCGCTGCCAACTCTTGGCTTGGCCGGGGGAGACCTGCCGTCTCTGTGGCTCCAGCCGGCCAGCAGGCTGCAGGGTCGGGCGCAGCGGCCGTGGGGCTCTGGAGCTTGCTGCCCTGCCCGTGGGCGGGGCCTCCACGGGCCAGCCAGGTGGCACAGGGTTCCTGGGGCTGCGCCTCGTCCCGGCCCGGCCCGGCCCAAGGGAGGTGGGGGGAACCTCGGAGGTGCCCAGGAACGCAAGAGGGCCCAGACTGCGGCCCTGCCGGCCCTCGGAGAGGGCCCACGCGTGTCTGCTCGGGCTCAGGAGGCCACGGTGGGACAGCCAGTACCCCAGCACCGAGCTCATCTCGCGTGGACCACCCAGTGCGCGTCAGGAGTAGGTGTGTCCCAGCAGGAGCCCCTAGGAACAGCCCTGCCCTACCAGCTCTTAGCACAGGGAGTCCTGGTCTGCACATGCATGAGCCAGGGAGCCAGAGAGCCAGAGGAGGACGCTGCCGTGGGCTCGAACTGTCCTCAGAGAATGTTGGTATGACCCGGGGATCCAAGGGAGGTGGGGGGAACCTCGGAGGCGCCCAGGAACGCAGGAGGGCCCAGACTGCGGCCCTGCTGGCCCTCGGAGAGGGCCCACGCGTGTCCGCTCGGGCTCAGGAGGCCACGGTGGGACAGCCAGTACCCCAGCACCGAGCTCATCTCGCGTGGACCACCCAGTGGGCGTCAGGAGTAGGTGTGTCCCAGCAGCAGCCGCCCCCCACCCCGGGCACGGCCCCTCCCTAGACAAGCCTTCCCTGTGAGGAGTCCTGGACTGCGCACGCGCGAGCCGGCGAGCCCGCCAGCCAGAGGGAGATGATGCCTGGGGCTCCTCTTGCCTCAGAGAATGCTTGTGCGGCCTGGGGGCGCCCGCAGGTGTGCTCCGAGGCCTGCCGCTGCCTCTAGCTAGCACCTGGGGCCAGTTGGCAGTGCCGGCTGGCCAGCCTCCTAGAGCCAGGGCTGGCTGCAGCAGGCTCCGCGGGCGGGCGGGCGGGCGAAGGGCAGACGGAAGCCGAAGGGGGCCCGCCCGCCCTGGAGGCCAGGACCCCAGGGGGCAGAAGTGGGTCTGGCTTTGCATTGCCCGACCAGCGGGAGGGAGCCAGCCAGGGGCAGCCAGTTGCATCCTCCCGGGAACTGCCAGCGGAGGCTTTTGGGGAGCGCGCTGCCAACTCTTGGCTTGGCCGGGGGAGACCTGCCGTCTCTGTGGCTCCAGCCGGCCAGCAGGCTGCAGGGTCGGGCGCAGCGGCCGTGGGGCTCTGGAGCTTGCTGCCCTGCCCGTGGGCGGGGCCTCCACGGGCCAGCCAGGTGGCACAGGGTTCCTGGGGCTGCGCCTCGTCCCGGCCCGGCCCGGCCCAAGGGAGGTGGGGGGAACCTCGGAGGCGCCCAGGAACGCAAGAGGGCCCAGACTGCGGCCCTGCCGGCCCTCGGAGAGGGCCCACGCGTGTCTGCTCGGGCTCAGGAGGCCACGGTGGGACAGCCAGTACCCCAGCACCGAGCTCATCTCGCGTGGACCACCCAGTGCGCGTCAGGAGTAGGTGTGTCCCAGCAGGAGCCCCTAGGAACAGCCCTGCCCTACCAGCTCTTAGCACAGGGAGTCCTGGTCTGCACATGCATGAGCCAGGGAGCCAGAGAGCCAGAGGAGGACGCTGCCGTGGGCTCGAACTGTCCTCAGAGAATGTTGGTATGACCCGGGGATCCAAGGGAGGTGGGGGGAACCTCGGAGGCGCCCAGGAACGCAGGAGGGCCCAGACTGCGGCCCTGCCGGCCCTCGGAGAGGGCCCACGCGTGTCCGCTCGGGCTCAGGAGGCCACGGTGGGACAGCCAGTACCCCAGCACCGAGCTCATCTCGCGTGGACCACCCAGTGGGCGTCAGGAGTAGGTGTGTCCCAGCAGCAGCCGCCCCCCACCCCGGGCACGGCCCCTCCCTAGACAAGCCTTCCCTGTGAGGAGTCCTGGACTGCGCACGCGCGAGCCGGCGAGCCCGCCAGCCAGAGGGAGATGATGCCTGGGGCTCCTCTTGCCTCAGAGAATGCTTGTGCGGCCTGGGGGCGCCCGCAGGTGTGCTCCGAGGCCTGCCGCTGCCTCTAGCTAGCACCTGGGGCCAGTTGGCAGTGCCGGCTGGCCAGCCTCCTAGAGCCAGGGCTGGCTGCAGCAGGCTCCGCGGGCGGGCGGGCGGGCGAAGGGCAGACGGAAGCCGAAGGGGGCCCGCCCGCCCTGGAGGCCAGGACCCCAGGGGGCAGAAGTGGGTCTGGCTTTGCATTGCCCGACCAGCGGGAGGGAGCCAGCCAGGGGCAGCCAGTTGCATCCTCCCGGGAACTGCCAGCGGAGGCTTTTGGGGAGCGCGCTGCCAACTCTTGGCTTGGCCGGGGGAGACCTGCCGTCTCTGTGGCTCCAGCCGGCCAGCAGGCTGCAGGGTCGGGCGCAGCGGCCGTGGGGCTCTGGAGCTTGCTGCCCTGCCCGTGGGCGGGGCCTCCACGGGCCAGCCAGGTGGCACAGGGTTCCTGGGGCTGCGCCTCGTCCCGGCCCGGCCCGGCCCAAGGGAGGTGGGGGGAACCTCGGAGGTGCCCAGGAACGCAAGAGGGCCCAGACTGCGGCCCTGCCGGCCCTCGGAGAGGGCCCACGCGTGTCTGCTCGGGCTCAGGAGGCCACGGTGGGACAGCCAGTACCCCAGCACCGAGCTCATCTCGCGTGGACCACCCAGTGCGCGTCAGGAGTAGGTGTGTCCCAGCAGGAGCCCCTAGGAACAGCCCTGCCCTACCAGCTCTTAGCACAGGGAGTCCTGGTCTGCACATGCATGAGCCAGGGAGCCAGAGAGCCAGAGGAGGACGCTGCCGTGGGCTCGAACTGTCCTCAGAGAATGTTGGTATGACCCGGGGATCCAAGGGAGGTGGGGGGAACCTCGGAGGCGCCCAGGAACGCAGGAGGGCCCAGACTGCGGCCCTGCCGGCCCTCGGAGAGGGCCCACGCGTGTCCGCTCGGGCTCAGGAGGCCACGGTGGGACAGCCAGTACCCCAGCACCGAGCTCATCTCGCGTGGACCACCCAGTGGGCGTCAGGAGTAGGTGTGTCCCAGCAGCAGCCGCCCCCCACCCCGGGCACGGCCCCTCCCTAGACAAGCCTTCCCTGTGAGGAGTCCTGGACTGCGCACGCGCGAGCCGGCGAGCCCGCCAGCCAGAGGGAGATGATGCCTGGGGCTCCTCTTGCCTCAGAGAATGCTTGTGCGGCCTGGGGGCGCCCGCAGGTGTGCTCCGAGGCCTGCCGCTGCCTCTAGCTAGCACCTGGGGCCAGTTGGCAGTGCCGGCTGGCCAGCCTCCTAGAGCCAGGGCTGGCTGCAGCAGGCTCCGCGGGCGGGCGGGCGGGCGAAGGGCAGACGGAAGCCGAAGGGGGCCCGCCCGCCCTGGAGGCCAGGACCCCAGGGGGCAGAAGTGGGTCTGGCTTTGCATTGCCCGACCAGCGGGAGGGAGCCAGCCAGGGGCAGCCAGTTGCATCCTCCCGGGAACTGCCAGCGGAGGCTTTTGGGGAGCGCGCTGCCAACTCTTGGCTTGGCCGGGGGAGACCTGCCGTCTCTGTGGCTCCAGCCGGCCAGCAGGCTGCAGGGTCGGGCGCAGCGGCCGTGGGGCTCTGGAGCTTGCTGCCCTGCCCGTGGGCGGGGCCTCCACGGGCCAGCCAGGTGGCACAGGGTTCCTGGGGCTGCGCCTCGTCCCGGCCCGGCCCGGCCCAAGGGAGGTGGGGGGAACCTCGGAGGCGCCCAGGAACGCAAGAGGGCCCAGACTGCGGCCCTGCCGGCCCTCGGAGAGGGCCCACGCGTGTCTGCTCGGGCTCAGGAGGCCACGGTGGGACAGCCAGTACCCCAGCACCGAGCTCATCTCGCGTGGACCACCCAGTGCGCGTCAGGAGTAGGTGTGTCCCAGCAGGAGCCCCTAGGAACAGCCCTGCCCTACCAGCTCTTAGCACAGGGAGTCCTGGTCTGCACATGCATGAGCCAGGGAGCCAGAGAGCCAGAGGAGGACGCTGCCGTGGGCTCGAACTGTCCTCAGAGAATGTTGGTATGACCCGGGGATCCAAGGGAGGTGGGGGGAACCTCGGAGGCGCCCAGGAACGCAGGAGGGCCCAGACTGCGGCCCTGCCGGCCCTCGGAGAGGGCCCACGCGTGTCCGCTCGGGCTCAGGAGGCCACGGTGGGACAGCCAGTACCCCAGCACCGAGCTCATCTCGCGTGGACCACCCAGTGGGCGTCAGGAGTAGGTGTGTCCCAGCAGCAGCCGCCCCCCACCCCGGGCACGGCCCCTCCCTAGACAAGCCTTCCCTGTGAGGAGTCCTGGACTGCGCACGCGCGAGCCGGCGAGCCCGCCAGCCAGAGGGAGATGATGCCTGGGGCTCCTCTTGCCTCAGAGAATGCTTGTGCGGCCTGGGGGCGCCCGCAGGTGTGCTCCGAGGCCTGCCGCTGCCTCTAGCTAGCACCTGGGGCCAGTTGGCAGTGCCGGCTGGCCAGCCTCCTAGAGCCAGGGCTGGCTGCAGCAGGCTCCGCGGGCGGGCGGGCAAAGGGCAGACGGGAGCGGAAGGGGGCCCGCCCGCACCGCTTCTAAGGGCGCCCTGGAGGCCAGGACCCCAGGGGGCAGAAGTGGGTCTGGCTTTGCATTGCCCGACCAGCGGGAGGGAGCCAGCCAGGGGCAGCCAGTTGCATCCTCCCGGGAACTGCCAGCGGAGGCTTTTGGGGAGCGCGCTGCCAACTCTTGGCTTGGCCGGGGGAGACCTGCCGTCTCTGTGGCTCCAGCCGGCCAGCAGGCTGCAGGGTCGGGCGCAGCGGCCGTGGGGCTCTGGAGCTTGCTGCCCTGCCCGTGGGCGGGGCCTCCACGGGCCAGCCAGGTGGCACAGGGTTCCTGGGGCTGCGCCTCGTCCCGGCCCGGCCCGGCCCAAGGGAGGTGGGGGGAACCTCGGAGGTGCCCAGGAACGCAAGAGGGCCCAGACTGCGGCCCTGCCGGCCCTCGGAGAGGGCCCACGCGTGTCTGCTCGGGCTCAGGAGGCCACGGTGGGACAGCCAGTACCCCAGCACCGAGCTCATCTCGCGTGGACCACCCAGTGCGCGTCAGGAGTAGGTGTGTCCCAGCAGGAGCCCCTAGGAACAGCCCTGCCCTACCAGCTCTTAGCACAGGGAGTCCTGGTCTGCACATGCATGAGCCAGGGAGCCAGAGAGCCAGAGGAGGACGCTGCCGTGGGCTCGAACTGTCCTCAGAGAATGTTGGTATGACCCGGGGATCCAAGGGAGGTGGGGGGAACCTCGGAGGCGCCCAGGAACGCAGGAGGGCCCAGACTGCGGCCCTGCCGGCCCTCGGAGAGGGCCCACGCGTGTCCGCTCGGGCTCAGGAGGCCACGGTGGGACAGCCAGTACCCCAGCACCGAGCTCATCTCGCGTGGACCACCCAGTGGGCGTCAGGAGTAGGTGTGTCCCAGCAGCAGCCGCCCCCCACCCCGGGCACGGCCCCTCCCTAGACAAGCCTTCCCTGTGAGGAGTCCTGGACTGCGCACGCGCGAGCCGGCGAGCCCGCCAGCCAGAGGGAGATGATGCCTGGGGCTCCTCTTGCCTCAGAGAATGCTTGTGCGGCCTGGGGGCGCCCGCAGGTGTGCTCCGAGGCCTGCCGCTGCCTCTAGCTAGCACCTGGGGCCAGTTGGCAGTGCCGGCTGGCCAGCCTCCTAGAGCCAGGGCTGGCTGCAGCAGGCTCCGCGGGCGGGCGGGCGGGCGAAGGGCAGACGGAAGCCGAAGGGGGCCCGCCCGCCCTGGAGGCCAGGACCCCAGGGGGCAGAAGTGGGTCTGGCTTTGCATTGCCCGACCAGCGGGAGGGAGCCAGCCAGGGGCAGCCAGTTGCATCCTCCCGGGAACTGCCAGCGGAGGCTTTTGGGGAGCGCGCTGCCAACTCTTGGCTTGGCCGGGGGAGACCTGCCGTCTCTGTGGCTCCAGCCGGCCAGCAGGCTGCAGGGTCGGGCGCAGCGGCCGTGGGGCTCTGGAGCTTGCTGCCCTGCCCGTGGGCGGGGCCTCCACGGGCCAGCCAGGTGGCACAGGGTTCCTGGGGCTGCGCCTCGTCCCGGCCCGGCCCGGCCCAAGGGAGGTGGGGGGAACCTCGGAGGCGCCCAGGAACGCAAGAGGGCCCAGACTGCGGCCCTGCCGGCCCTCGGAGAGGGCCCACGCGTGTCTGCTCGGGCTCAGGAGGCCACGGTGGGACAGCCAGTACCCCAGCACCGAGCTCATCTCGCGTGGACCACCCAGTGCGCGTCAGGAGTAGGTGTGTCCCAGCAGGAGCCCCTAGGAACAGCCCTGCCCTACCAGCTCTTAGCACAGGGAGTCCTGGTCTGCACATGCATGAGCCAGGGAGCCAGAGAGCCAGAGGAGGACGCTGCCGTGGGCTCGAACTGTCCTCAGAGAATGTTGGTATGACCCGGGGATCCAAGGGAGGTGGGGGGAACCTCGGAGGCGCCCAGGAACGCAGGAGGGCCCAGACTGCGGCCCTGCCGGCCCTCGGAGAGGGCCCACGCGTGTCCGCTCGGGCTCAGGAGGCCACGGTGGGACAGCCAGTACCCCAGCACCGAGCTCATCTCGCGTGGACCACCCAGTGGGCGTCAGGAGTAGGTGTGTCCCAGCAGCAGCCGCCCCCCACCCCGGGCACGGCCCCTCCCTAGACAAGCCTTCCCTGTGAGGAGTCCTGGACTGCGCACGCGCGAGCCGGCGAGCCCGCCAGCCAGAGGGAGATGATGCCTGGGGCTCCTCTTGCCTCAGAGAATGCTTGTGCGGCCTGGGGGCGCCCGCAGGTGTGCTCCGAGGCCTGCCGCTGCCTCTAGCTAGCACCTGGGGCCAGTTGGCAGTGCCGGCTGGCCAGCCTCCTAGAGCCAGGGCTGGCTGCAGCAGGCTCCGCGGGCGGGCGGGCGGGCGAAGGGCAGACGGAAGCCGAAGGGGGCCCGCCCGCCCTGGAGGCCAGGACCCCAGGGGGCAGAAGTGGGTCTGGCTTTGCATTGCCCGACCAGCGGGAGGGAGCCAGCCAGGGGCAGCCAGTTGCATCCTCCCGGGAACTGCCAGCGGAGGCTTTTGGGGAGCGCGCTGCCAACTCTTGGCTTGGCCGGGGGAGACCTGCCGTCTCTGTGGCTCCAGCCGGCCAGCAGGCTGCAGGGTCGGGCGCAGCGGCCGTGGGGCTCTGGAGCTTGCTGCCCTGCCCGTGGGCGGGGCCTCCACGGGCCAGCCAGGTGGCACAGGGTTCCTGGGGCTGCGCCTCGTCCCGGCCCGGCCCGGCCCAAGGGAGGTGGGGGGAACCTCGGAGGCGCCCAGGAACGCAAGAGGGCCCAGACTGCGGCCCTGCCGGCCCTCGGAGAGGGCCCACGCGTGTCTGCTCGGGCTCAGGAGGCCACGGTGGGACAGCCAGTACCCCAGCACCGAGCTCATCTCGCGTGGACCACCCAGTGCGCGTCAGGAGTAGGTGTGTCCCAGCAGGAGCCCCTAGGAACAGCCCTGCCCTACCAGCTCTTAGCACAGGGAGTCCTGGTCTGCACATGCATGAGCCAGGGAGCCAGAGAGCCAGAGGAGGACGCTGCCGTGGGCTCGAACTGTCCTCAGAGAATGTTGGTATGACCCGGGGATCCAAGGGAGGTGGGGGGAACCTCGGAGGCGCCCAGGAACGCAGGAGGGCCCAGACTGCGGCCCTGCCGGCCCTCGGAGAGGGCCCACGCGTGTCCGCTCGGGCTCAGGAGGCCACGGTGGGACAGCCAGTACCCCAGCACCGAGCTCATCTCGCGTGGACCACCCAGTGGGCGTCAGGAGTAGGTGTGTCCCAGCAGCAGCCGCCCCCCACCCCGGGCACGGCCCCTCCCTAGACAAGCCTTCCCTGTGAGGAGTCCTGGACTGCGCACGCGCGAGCCGGCGAGCCCGCCAGCCAGAGGGAGATGATGCCTGGGGCTCCTCTTGCCTCAGAGAATGCTTGTGCGGCCTGGGGGCGCCCGCAGGTGTGCTCCGAGGCCTGCCGCTGCCTCTAGCTAGCACCTGGGGCCAGTTGGCAGTGCCGGCTGGCCAGCCTCCTAGAGCCAGGGCTGGCTGCAGCAGGCTCCGCGGGCGGGCGGGCGGGCGAAGGGCAGACGGAAGCCGAAGGGGGCCCGCCCGCCCTGGAGGCCAGGACCCCAGGGGGCAGAAGTGGGTCTGGCTTTGCATTGCCCGACCAGCGGGAGGGAGCCAGCCAGGGGCAGCCAGTTGCATCCTCCCGGGAACTGCCAGCGGAGGCTTTTGGGGAGCGCGCTGCCAACTCTTGGCTTGGCCGGGGGAGACCTGCCGTCTCTGTGGCTCCAGCCGGCCAGCAGGCTGCAGGGTCGGGCGCAGCGGCCGTGGGGCTCTGGAGCTTGCTGCCCTGCCCGTGGGCGGGGCCTCCACGGGCCAGCCAGGTGGCACAGGGTTCCTGGGGCTGCGCCTCGTCCCGGCCCGGCCCGGCCCAAGGGAGGTGGGGGGAACCTCGGAGGTGCCCAGGAACGCAAGAGGGCCCAGACTGCGGCCCTGCCGGCCCTCGGAGAGGGCCCACGCGTGTCTGCTCGGGCTCAGGAGGCCACGGTGGGACAGCCAGTACCCCAGCACCGAGCTCATCTCGCGTGGACCACCCAGTGCGCGTCAGGAGTAGGTGTGTCCCAGCAGGAGCCCCTAGGAACAGCCCTGCCCTACCAGCTCTTAGCACAGGGAGTCCTGGTCTGCACATGCATGAGCCAGGGAGCCAGAGAGCCAGAGGAGGACGCTGCCGTGGGCTCGAACTGTCCTCAGAGAATGTTGGTATGACCCGGGGATCCAAGGGAGGTGGGGGGAACCTCGGAGGCGCCCAGGAACGCAGGAGGGCCCAGACTGCGGCCCTGCCGGCCCTCGGAGAGGGCCCACGCGTGTCCGCTCGGGCTCAGGAGGCCACGGTGGGACAGCCAGTACCCCAGCACCGAGCTCATCTCGCGTGGACCACCCAGTGGGCGTCAGGAGTAGGTGTGTCCCAGCAGCAGCCGCCCCCCACCCCGGGCACGGCCCCTCCCTAGACAAGCCTTCCCTGTGAGGAGTCCTGGACTGCGCACGCGCGAGCCGGCGAGCCCGCCAGCCAGAGGGAGATGATGCCTGGGGCTCCTCTTGCCTCAGAGAATGCTTGTGCGGCCTGGGGGCGCCCGCAGGTGTGCTCCGAGGCCTGCCGCTGCCTCTAGCTAGCACCTGGGGCCAGTTGGCAGTGCCGGCTGGCCAGCCTCCTAGAGCCAGGGCTGGCTGCAGCAGGCTCCGCGGGCGGGCGGGCGGGCGAAGGGCAGACGGAAGCCGAAGGGGGCCCGCCCGCCCTGGAGGCCAGGACCCCAGGGGGCAGAAGTGGGTCTGGCTTTGCATTGCCCGACCAGCGGGAGGGAGCCAGCCAGGGGCAGCCAGTTGCATCCTCCCGGGAACTGCCAGCGGAGGCTTTTGGGGAGCGCGCTGCCAACTCTTGGCTTGGCCGGGGGAGACCTGCCGTCTCTGTGGCTCCAGCCGGCCAGCAGGCTGCAGGGTCGGGCGCAGCGGCCGTGGGGCTCTGGAGCTTGCTGCCCTGCCCGTGGGCGGGGCCTCCACGGGCCAGCCAGGTGGCACAGGGTTCCTGGGGCTGCGCCTCGTCCCGGCCCGGCCCGGCCCAAGGGAGGTGGGGGGAACCTCGGAGGCGCCCAGGAACGCAAGAGGGCCCAGACTGCGGCCCTGCCGGCCCTCGGAGAGGGCCCACGCGTGTCTGCTCGGGCTCAGGAGGCCACGGTGGGACAGCCAGTACCCCAGCACCGAGCTCATCTCGCGTGGACCACCCAGTGCGCGTCAGGAGTAGGTGTGTCCCAGCAGGAGCCCCTAGGAACAGCCCTGCCCTACCAGCTCTTAGCACAGGGAGTCCTGGTCTGCACATGCATGAGCCAGGGAGCCAGAGAGCCAGAGGAGGACGCTGCCGTGGGCTCGAACTGTCCTCAGAGAATGTTGGTATGACCCGGGGATCCAAGGGAGGTGGGGGGAACCTCGGAGGCGCCCAGGAACGCAGGAGGGCCCAGACTGCGGCCCTGCCGGCCCTCGGAGAGGGCCCACGCGTGTCCGCTCGGGCTCAGGAGGCCACGGTGGGACAGCCAGTACCCCAGCACCGAGCTCATCTCGCGTGGACCACCCAGTGGGCGTCAGGAGTAGGTGTGTCCCAGCAGCAGCCGCCCCCCACCCCGGGCACGGCCCCTCCCTAGACAAGCCTTCCCTGTGAGGAGTCCTGGACTGCGCACGCGCGAGCCGGCGAGCCCGCCAGCCAGAGGGAGATGATGCCTGGGGCTCCTCTTGCCTCAGAGAATGCTTGTGCGGCCTGGGGGCGCCCGCAGGTGTGCTCCGAGGCCTGCCGCTGCCTCTAGCTAGCACCTGGGGCCAGTTGGCAGTGCCGGCTGGCCAGCCTCCTAGAGCCAGGGCTGGCTGCAGCAGGCTCCGCGGGCGGGCGGGCAAAGGGCAGACGGGAGCGGAAGGGGGCCCGCCCGCACCGCTTCTAAGGGCGCCCTGGAGGCCAGGACCCCAGGGGGCAGAAGTGGGTCTGGCTTTGCATTGCCCGACCAGCGGGAGGGAGCCAGCCAGGGGCAGCCAGTTGCATCCTCCCGGGAACTGCCAGCGGAGGCTTTTGGGGAGCGCGCTGCCAACTCTTGGCTTGGCCGGGGGAGACCTGCCGTCTCTGTGGCTCCAGCCGGCCAGCAGGCTGCAGGGTCGGGCGCAGCGGCCGTGGGGCTCTGGAGCTTGCTGCCCTGCCCGTGGGCGGGGCCTCCACGGGCCAGCCAGGTGGCACAGGGTTCCTGGGGCTGCGCCTCGTCCCGGCCCGGCCCGGCCCAAGGGAGGTGGGGGGAACCTCGGAGGTGCCCAGGAACGCAAGAGGGCCCAGACTGCGGCCCTGCCGGCCCTCGGAGAGGGCCCACGCGTGTCTGCTCGGGCTCAGGAGGCCACGGTGGGACAGCCAGTACCCCAGCACCGAGCTCATCTCGCGTGGACCACCCAGTGCGCGTCAGGAGTAGGTGTGTCCCAGCAGGAGCCCCTAGGAACAGCCCTGCCCTACCAGCTCTTAGCACAGGGAGTCCTGGTCTGCACATGCATGAGCCAGGGAGCCAGAGAGCCAGAGGAGGACGCTGCCGTGGGCTCGAACTGTCCTCAGAGAATGTTGGTATGACCCGGGGATCCAAGGGAGGTGGGGGGAACCTCGGAGGCGCCCAGGAACGCAGGAGGGCCCAGACTGCGGCCCTGCCGGCCCTCGGAGAGGGCCCACGCGTGTCCGCTCGGGCTCAGGAGGCCACGGTGGGACAGCCAGTACCCCAGCACCGAGCTCATCTCGCGTGGACCACCCAGTGGGCGTCAGGAGTAGGTGTGTCCCAGCAGCAGCCGCCCCCCACCCCGGGCACGGCCCCTCCCTAGACAAGCCTTCCCTGTGAGGAGTCCTGGACTGCGCACGCGCGAGCCGGCGAGCCCGCCAGCCAGAGGGAGATGATGCCTGGGGCTCCTCTTGCCTCAGAGAATGCTTGTGCGGCCTGGGGGCGCCCGCAGGTGTGCTCCGAGGCCTGCCGCTGCCTCTAGCTAGCACCTGGGGCCAGTTGGCAGTGCCGGCTGGCCAGCCTCCTAGAGCCAGGGCTGGCTGCAGCAGGCTCCGCGGGCGGGCGGGCGGGCGAAGGGCAGACGGAAGCCGAAGGGGGCCCGCCCGCCCGCTCCGCTCCGAAGCGCGCCCGCCCTGGAGGCCAGGACCCCAGGGGGCAGAAGTGGGTCTGGCTTTGCATTGGCCGACCAGCGGGAGGGAGCCAGCCAGGGGCAGCCAGTTGCATCCTCCCGGGAACTGCCAGCGGAGGCTTTTGGGGAGCGCGCTGCCAACTCTTGGCTTGGCCGGGGGAGACCTGCCGTGTCTGTGGCTCCAGCCGGCCAGCAGGCTGCAGGGTCGGGCGCAGCGGCCGTGGGGCTCTGGAGCTTGCTGCCCTGCCCGTGGGCGGGGCCTCCACGGGCCAGCCAGGTGGCACAGGGTTCCTGGGGCTGCGCCTCGTCCCGGCCCGGCCCGGCCCAAGGGAGGTGGGGGGAACCTCGGAGGCGCCCAGGAACGCAAGAGGGCCCAGACTGCGGCCCTGCCGGCCCTCGGAGAGGGCCCACGCGTGTCTGCTCGGGCTCAGGAGGCCACGGTGGGACAGCCAGTACCCCAGCACCGAGCTCATCTCGCGTGGACCACCCAGTGCGCGTCAGGAGTAGGTGTGTCCCAGCAGGAGCCCCTAGGAACAGCCCTGCCCTACCAGCTCTTAGCACAGGGAGTCCTGGTCTGCACATGCATGAGCCAGGGAGCCAGAGAGCCAGAGGAGGATGCTGCCGTGGGCTCGAACTGTCCTCAGAGAATGTTGGTATGACCCGGGGATCCAAGGGAGGTGGGGGGAACCTCGGAGGCGCCCAGGAACGCAGGAGGGCCCAGACTGCGGCCCTGCCGGCCCTCGGAGAGGGCCCACGCGTGTCCGCTCGGGCTCAGGAGGCCACGGTGGGACAGCCAGTACCCCAGCACCGAGCTCATCTCGCGTGGACCACCCAGTGGGCGTCAGGAGTAGGTGTGTCCCAGCAGCAGCCGCCCCCCACCCCGGGCACGGCCCCTCCCTAGACAAGCCTTCCCTGTGAGGAGTCCTGGACTGCGCACGCGCGAGCCGGCGAGCCCGCCAGCCAGAGGGAGATGATGCCTGGGGCTCCTCTTGCCTCAGAGAATGCTTGTGCGGCCTGGGGGCGCCCGCAGGTGTGCTCCGAGGCCTGCCGCTGCCTCTAGCTAGCACCTGGGGCCAGTTGGCAGTGCCGGCTGGCCAGCCTCCTAGAGCCAGGGCTGGCTGCAGCAGGCTCCGCGGGCGGGCGGGCGGGCGAAGGGCAGACGGAAGCCGAAGGGGGCCCGCCCGCCCTGGAGGCCAGGACCCCAGGGGGCAGAAGTGGGTCTGGCTTTGCATTGGCCGACCAGCGGGAGGGAGCCAGCCAGGGGCAGCCAGTTGCATCCTCCCGGGAACTGCCAGCGGAGGCTTTTGGGGAGCGCGCTGCCAACTCTTGGCTTGGCCGGGGGAGACCTGCCGTGTCTGTGGCTCCAGCCGGCCAGCAGGCTGCAGGGTCGGGCGCAGCGGCCGTGGGGCTCTGGAGCTTGCTGCCCTGCCCGTGGGCGGGGCCTCCACGGGCCAGCCAGGTGGCACAGGGTTCCTGGGGCTGCGCCTCGTCCCGGCCCGGCCCGGCCCAAGGGAGGTGGGGGGAACCTCGGAGGCGCCCAGGAACGCAAGAGGGCCCAGACTGCGGCCCTGCCGGCCCTCGGAGAGGGCCCACGCGTGTCTGCTCGGGCTCAGGAGGCCACGGTGGGACAGCCAGTACCCCAGCACCGAGCTCATCTCGCGTGGACCACCCAGTGCGCGTCAGGAGTAGGTGTGTCCCAGCAGGAGCCCCTAGGAACAGCCCCGCCCTACCAGCTCTTAGCACAGGGAGTCCTGGTCTGCACATGCATGAGCCAGGGAGCCAGAGAGCCAGAGGAGGACGCTGCCGTGGGCTCGAACTGTCCTCAGAGAATGTTTGTATGACCCGGGGATCCAAGGGAGGTGGGGGGAACCTCGGAGGCGCCCAGGAACGCAGGAGGGCCCAGACTGCGGCCCTGCCGGCCCTCGGAGAGGGCCCACGCGTGTCCGCTCGGGCTCAGGAGGCCACGGTGGGACAGCCAGTACCCCAGCACCGAGCTCATCTCGCGTGGACCACCCAGTGGGCGTCAGGAGTAGGTGTGTCCCAGCAGCAGCCGCCCCCCACCCCGGGCACGGCCCCTCCCTAGACAAGCCTTCCCTGTGAGGAGTCCTGGACTGCGCACGCGCGAGCCGGCGAGCCCGCCAGCCAGAGGGAGATGATGCCTGGGGCTCCTCTTGCCTCAGAGAATGCTTGTGCGGCCTGGGGGCGCCCGCAGGTGTGCTCCGAGGCCTGCCGCTGCCTCTAGCTAGCACCTGGGGCCAGTTGGCAGTGCCGGCTGGCCAGCCTCCTAGAGCCAGGGCTGGCTGCAGCAGGCTCCGCGGGCGGGCGGGCGGGCGGGCGAAGGGCAGACGGAAGCCGAAGGGGGCCCGCCCGCCCTGGAGGCCAGGACCCCAGGGGGCAGAAGTGGGTCTGGCTTTGCATTGCCCGACCAGCGGGAGGGAGCCAGCCAGGGGCAGCCAGTTGCATCCTCCCGGGAACTGCCAGCGGAGGCTTTTGGGGAGCGCGCTGCCAACTCTTGGCTTGGCCGGGGGAGACCTGCCGTCTCTGTGGCTCCAGCCGGCCAGCAGGCTGCAGGGTCGGGCGCAGCGGCCGTGGGGCTCTGGAGCTTGCTGCCCTGCCCGTGGGCGGGGCCTCCACGGGCCAGCCAGGTGGCACAGGGTTCCTGGGGCTGCGCCTCGTCCCGGCCCGGCCCGGCCCAAGGGAGGTGGGGGGAACCTCGGAGGCGCCCAGGAACGCAAGAGGGCCCAGACTGCGGCCCTGCCGGCCCTCGGAGAGGGCCCACGCGTGTCTGCTCGGGCTCAGGAGGCCACGGTGGGACAGCCAGTACCCCAGCACCGAGCTCATCTCGCGTGGACCACCCAGTGCGCGTCAGGAGTAGGTGTGTCCCAGCAGGAGCCCCTAGGAACAGCCCCGCCCTACCAGCTCTTAGCACAGGGAGTCCTGGTCTGCACATGCATGAGCCAGGGAGCCAGAGAGCCAGAGGAGGACGCTGCCGTGGGCTCGAACTGTCCTCAGAGAATGTTTGTATGACCCGGGGATCCAAGGGAGGTGGGGGGAACCTCGGAGGCGCCCAGGAACGCAGGAGGGCCCAGACTGCGGCCCTGCCGGCCCTCGGAGAGGGCCCACGCGTGTCCGCTCGGGCTCAGGAGGCCACGGTGGGACAGCCAGTACCCCAGCACCGAGCTCATCTCGCGTGGACCACCCAGTGGGCGTCAGGAGTAGGTGTGTCCCAGCAGCAGCCGCCCCCCACCCCGGGCACGGCCCCTCCCTAGACAAGCCTTCCCTGTGAGGAGTCCTGGACTGCGCACGCGCGAGCCGGCGAGCCCGCCAGCCAGAGGGAGATGATGCCTGGGGCTCCTCTTGCCTCAGAGAATGCTTGTGCGGCCTGGGGGCGCCCGCAGGTGTGCTCCGAGGCCTGCCGCTGCCTCTAGCTAGCACCTGGGGCCAGTTGGCAGTGCCGGCTGGCCAGCCTCCTAGAGCCAGGGCTGGCTGCAGCAGGCTCCGCGGGCGGGCGGGCGGGCGGGCGAAGGGCAGACGGAAGCCGAAGGGGGCCCGCCCGCCCTGGAGGCCAGGACCCCAGGGGGCAGAAGTGGGTCTGGCTTTGCATTGGCCGACCAGCGGGAGGGAGCCAGCCAGGGGCAGCCAGTTGCATCCTCCCGGGAACTGCCAGCGGAGGCTTTTGGGGAGCGCGCTGCCAACTCTTGGCTTGGCCGGGGGAGACCTGCCGTCTCTGTGGCTCCAGCCGGCCAGCAGGCTGCAGGGTCGGGCGCAGCGGCCGTGGGGCTCTGGAGCTTGCTGCCCTGCCCGTGGGCGGGGCCTCCACGGGCCAGCCAGGTGGCACAGGGTTCCTGGGGCTGCGCCTCGTCCCGGCCCGGCCCGGCCCAAGGGAGGTGGGGGGAACCTCGGAGGCGCCCAGGAACGCAAGAGGGCCCAGACTGCGGCCCTGCCGGCCCTCGGAGAGGGCCCACGCGTGTCTGCTCGGGCTCAGGAGGCCACGGTGGGACAGCCAGTACCCCAGCACCGAGCTCATCTCGCGTGGACCACCCAGTGCGCGTCAGGAGTAGGTGTGTCCCAGCAGGAGCCCCTAGGAACAGCCCTGCCCTACCAGCTCTTAGCACAGGGAGTCCTGGTCTGCACATGCATGAGCCAGGGAGCCAGAGAGCCAGAGGAGGACGCTGCCGTGGGCTCGAACTGTCCTCAGAGAATGTTGGTATGACCCGGGGATCCAAGGGAGGTGGGGGGAACCTCGGAGGCGCCCAGGAACGCAGGAGGGCCCAGACTGCGGCCCTGCCGGCCCTCGGAGAGGGCCCACGCGTGTCCGCTCGGGCTCAGGAGGCCACGGTGGGACAGCCAGTACCCCAGCACCGAGCTCATCTCGCGTGGACCACCCAGTGGGCGTCAGGAGTAGGTGTGTCCCAGCAGCAGCCGCCCCCCACCCCGGGCACGGCCCCTCCCTAGACAAGCCTTCCCTGTGAGGAGTCCTGGACTGCGCACGCGCGAGCCGGCGAGCCCGCCAGCCAGAGGGAGATGATGCCTGGGGCTCCTCTTGCCTCAGAGAATGCTTGTGCGGCCTGGGGGCGCCCGCAGGTGTGCTCCGAGGCCTGCCGCTGCCTCTAGCTAGCACCTGGGGCCAGTTGGCAGTGCCGGCTGGCCAGCCTCCTAGAGCCAGGGCTGGCTGCAGCAGGCTCCGCGGGCGGGCGGGCGGGCGAAGGGCAGACGGAAGCCGAAGGGGGCCCGCCCGCCCTGGAGGCCAGGACCCCAGGGGGCAGAAGTGGGTCTGGCTTTGCATTGGCCGACCAGCGGGAGGGAGCCAGCCAGGGGCAGCCAGTTGCATCCTCCCGGGAACTGCCAGCGGAGGCTTTTGGGGAGCGCGCTGCCAACTCTTGGCTTGGCCGGGGGAGACCTGCCGTCTCTGTGGCTCCAGCCGGCCAGCAGGCTGCAGGGTCGGGCGCAGCGGCCGTGGGGCTCTGGAGCTTGCTGCCCTGCCCGTGGGCGGGGCCTCCACGGGCCAGCCAGGTGGCACAGGGTTCCTGGGGCTGCGCCTCGTCCCGGCCCGGCCCGGCCCAAGGGAGGTGGGGGGAACCTCGGAGGCGCCCAGGAACGCAAGAGGGCCCAGACTGCGGCCCTGCCGGCCCTCGGAGAGGGCCCACGCGTGTCTGCTCGGGCTCAGGAGGCCACGGTGGGACAGCCAGTACCCCAGCACCGAGCTCATCTCGCGTGGACCACCCAGTGCGCGTCAGGAGTAGGTGTGTCCCAGCAGGAGCCCCTAGGAACAGCCCTGCCCTACCAGCTCTTAGCACAGGGAGTCCTGGTCTGCACATGCATGAGCCAGGGAGCCAGAGAGCCAGAGGAGGACGCTGCCGTGGGCTCGAACTGTCCTCAGAGAATGTTGGTATGACCCGGGGATCCAAGGGAGGTGGGGGGAACCTCGGAGGCGCCCAGGAACGCAGGAGGGCCCAGACTGCGGCCCTGCCGGCCCTCGGAGAGGGCCCACGCGTGTCCGCTCGGGCTCAGGAGGCCACGGTGGGACAGCCAGTACCCCAGCACCGAGCTCATCTCGCGTGGACCACCCAGTGGGCGTCAGGAGTAGGTGTGTCCCAGCAGCAGCCGCCCCCCACCCCGGGCACGGCCCCTCCCTAGACAAGCCTTCCCTGTGAGGAGTCCTGGACTGCGCACGCGCGAGCCGGCGAGCCCGCCAGCCAGAGGGAGATGATGCCTGGGGCTCCTCTTGCCTCAGAGAATGCTTGTGCGGCCTGGGGGCGCCCGCAGGTGTGCTCCGAGGCCTGCCGCTGCCTCTAGCTAGCACCTGGGGCCAGTTGGCAGTGCCGGCTGGCCAGCCTCCTAGAGCCAGGGCTGGCTGCAGCAGGCTCCGCGGGCGGGCGAAGGGCAGACGGAAGCCGAAGGGGACCCGCCCGCCCGCTCCGCTCCGAAGCGCGCCCGCCCTGGAGGCCAGGACCCCAGGGGGCAGAAGTGGGTCTGGCTTTGCATTGCCCGACCAGCGGGAGGGAGCCAGCCAGGGGCAGCCAGTTGCATCCTCCCGGGAACTGCCAGCGGAGGCTTTTGGGGAGCGCGCTGCCAACTCTTGGCTTGGCCGGGGGAGACCTGCCGTCTCTGTGGCTCCAGCCGGCCAGCAGGCTGCAGGGTCGGGCGCAGCGGCCGTGGGGCTCTGGAGCTTGCTGCCCTGCCCGTGGGCGGGGCCTCCACGGGCCAGCCAGGTGGCACAGGGTTCCTGGGGCTGCGCCTCGTCCCGGCCCGGCCCGGCCCAAGGGAGGTGGGGGGAACCTCGGAGGCGCCCAGGAACGCAAGAGGGCCCAGACTGCGGCCCTGCCGGCCCTCGGAGAGGGCCCACGCGTGTCTGCTCGGGCTCAGGAGGCCACGGTGGGACAGCCAGTACCCCAGCACCGAGCTCATCTCGCGTGGACCACCCAGTGCGCGTCAGGAGTAGGTGTGTCCCAGCAGGAGCCCCTAGGAACAGCCCTGCCCTACCAGCTCTTAGCACAGGGAGTCCTGGTCTGCACATGCATGAGCCAGGGAGCCAGAGAGCCAGAGGAGGACACTGCCGTGGGCTCGAACTGTCCTCAGAGAATGTTGGTATGACCCGGGGATCCAAGGGAGGTGGGGGGAACCTCGGAGGCGCCCAGGAACGCAGGAGGGCCCAGACTGCGGCCCTGCCGGCCCTCGGAGAGGGCCCACGCGTGTCCGCTCGGGCTCAGGAGGCCACGGTGGGACAGCCAGTACCCCAGCACCGAGCTCATCTCGCGTGGACCACCCAGTGGGCGTCAGGAGTAGGTGTGTCCCAGCAGCAGCCGCCCCCCACCCCGGGCACGGCCCCTCCCTAGACAAGCCTTCCCTGTGAGGAGTCCTGGACTGCGCACGCGCGAGCCGGCGAGCCCGCCAGCCAGAGGGAGATGATGCCTGGGGCTCCTCTTGCCTCAGAGAATGCTTGTGCGGCCTGGGGGCGCCCGCAGGTGTGCTCCGAGGCCTGCCGCTGCCTCTAGCTAGCACCTGGGGCCAGTTGGCAGTGCCGGCTGGCCAGCCTCCTAGAGCCAGGGCTGGCTGCAGCAGGCTCCGCGGGCGGGCGAAGGGCAGACGGAAGCCGAAGGGGACCCGCCCGCCCGCTCCGCTCCGAAGCGCGCCCGCCCTGGAGGCCAGGACCCCAGGGGGCAGAAGTGGGTCTGGCTTTGCATTGCCTGACCAGCGGGAGGGAGCCAGCCAGGGGCAGCCAGTTGCATCCTCCCGGGAACTGCCAGCGGAGGCTTTTGGGGAGCGCGCTGCCAACTCTTGGCTTGGCCGGGGGAGACCTGCCGTCTCTGTGGCTCCAGCCGGCCAGCAGGCTGCAGGGTCGGGCGCAGCGGCCGTGGGGCTCTGGAGCTTGCTGCCCTGCCCGTGGGCGGGGCCTCCACGGGCCAGCCAGGTGGCACAGGGTTCCTGGGGCTGCGCCTCGTCCCGGCCCGGCCCGGCCCAAGGGAGGTGGGGGGAACCTCGGAGGCGCCCAGGAACGCAAGAGGGCCCAGACTGCGGCCCTGCCGGCCCTCGGAGAGGGCCCACGCGTGTCTGCTCGGGCTCAGGAGGCCACGGTGGGACAGCCAGTACCCCAGCACCGAGCTCATCTCGCGTGGACCACCCAGTGCGCGTCAGGAGTAGGTGTGTCCCAGCAGGAGCCCCTAGGAACAGCCCTGCCCTACCAGCTCTTAGCACAGGGAGTCCTGGTCTGCACATGCATGAGCCAGGGAGCCAGAGAGCCAGAGGAGGACGCTGCCGTGGGCTCGAACTGTCCTCAGAGAATGTTTGTATGACCCGGGGATCCAAGGGAGGTGGGGGGAACCTCGGAGGCGCCCAGGAACGCAGGAGGGCCCAGACTGCGGCCCTGCCGGCCCTCGGAGAGGGCCCACGCGTGTCCGCTCGGGCTCAGGAGGCCACGGTGGGACAGCCAGTACCCCAGCACCGAGCTCATCTCGCGTGGACCACCCAGTGGGCGTCAGGAGTAGGTGTGTCCCAGCAGCAGCCGCCCCCCACCCCGGGCACGGCCCCTCCCTAGACAAGCCTTCCCTGTGAGGAGTCCTGGACTGCGCACGCGCGAGCCGGCGAGCCCGCCAGCCAGAGGGAGATGATGCCTGGGGCTCCTCTTGCCTCAGAGAATGCTTGTGCGGCCTGGGGGCGCCCGCAGGTGTGCTCCGAGGCCTGCCGCTGCCTCTAGCTAGCACCTGGGGCCAGTTGGCAGTGCCGGCTGGCCAGCCTCCTAGAGCCAGGGCTGGCTGCAGCAGGCTCCGCGGGCGGGCGGGCGGGCGAAGGGCAGACGGAAGCCGAAGGGGGCCCGCCCGCCCTGGAGGCCAGGACCCCAGGGGGCAGAAGTGGGTCTGGCTTTGCATTGGCCGACCAGCGGGAGGGAGCCAGCCAGGGGCAGCCAGTTGCATCCTCCCGGGAACTGCCAGCGGAGGCTTTTGGGGAGCGCGCTGCCAACTCTTGGCTTGGCCGGGGGAGACCTGCCGTCTCTGTGGCTCCAGCCGGCCAGCAGGCTGCAGGGTCGGGCGCAGCGGCCGTGGGGCTCTGGAGCTTGCTGCCCTGCCCGTGGGCGGGGCCTCCACGGGCCAGCCAGGTGGCACAGGGTTCCTGGGGCTGCGCCTCGTCCCGGCCCGGCCCGGCCCAAGGGAGGTGGGGGGAACCTCGGAGGCGCCCAGGAACGCAAGAGGGCCCAGACTGCGGCCCTGCCGGCCCTCGGAGAGGGCCCACGCGTGTCTGCTCGGGCTCAGGAGGCCACGGTGGGACAGCCAGTACCCCAGCACCGAGCTCATCTCGCGTGGACCACCCAGTGCGCGTCAGGAGTAGGTGTGTCCCAGCAGGAGCCCCTAGGAACAGCCCTGCCCTACCAGCTCTTAGCACAGGGAGTCCTGGTCTGCACATGCATGAGCCAGAGAGCCAGAGGAGGACGCTGCCGTGGGCTCGAACTGTCCTCAGAGAATGTTGGTATGACCCGGGGATCCAAGGGAGGTGGGGGGAACCTCGGAGGTGCCCAGGAACGCAGGAGGGCCCAGACTGCGGCCCTGCCGGCCCTCGGAGAGGGCCCACGCGTGTCCGCTCGGGCTCAGGAGGCCACGGTGGGACAGCCAGTACCCCAGCACCGAGCTCATCTCGCGTGGACCACCCAGTGGGCGTCAGGAGTAGGTGTGTCCCAGCAGCAGCCGCCCCCCACCCCGGGCACGGCCCCTCCCTAGACAAGCCTTCCCTGTGAGGAGTCCTGGACTGCGCACGCGCGAGCCGGCGAGCCCGCCAGCCAGAGGGAGATGATGCCTGGGGCTCCTCTTGCCTCAGAGAATGCTTGTGCGGCCTGGGGGCGCCCGCAGGTGTGCTCCGAGGCCTGCCGCTGCCTCTAGCTAGCACCTGGGGCCAGTTGGCAGTGCCGGCTGGCCAGCCTCCTAGAGCCAGGGCTGGCTGCAGCAGGCTCCGCGGGCGGGCGGGCGGGCGAAGGGCAGACGGAAGCCGAAGGGGGCCCGCCCGCCCTGGAGGCCAGGACCCCAGGGGGCAGAAGTGGGTCTGGCTTTGCATTGCCCGACCAGCGGGAGGGAGCCAGCCAGGGGCAGCCAGTTGCATCCTCCCGGGAACTGCCAGCGGAGGCTTTTGGGGAGCGCGCTGCCAACTCTTGGCTTGGCCGGGGGAGACCTGCCGTCTCTGTGGCTCCAGCCGGCCAGCAGGCTGCAGGGTCGGGCGCAGCGGCCGTGGGGCTCTGGAGCTTGCTGCCCTGCCCGTGGGCGGGGCCTCCACGGGCCAGCCAGGTGGCACAGGGTTCCTGGGGCTGCGCCTCGTCCCGGCCCGGCCCGGCCCAAGGGAGGTGGGGGGAACCTCGGAGGCGCCCAGGAACGCAAGAGGGCCCAGACTGCGGCCCTGCCGGCCCTCGGAGAGGGCCCACGCGTGTCTGCTCGGGCTCAGGAGGCCACGGTGGGACAGCCAGTACCCCAGCACCGAGCTCATCTCGCGTGGACCACCCAGTGCGCGTCAGGAGTAGGTGTGTCCCAGCAGGAGCCCCTAGGAACAGCCCTGCCCTACCAGCTCTTAGCACAGGGAGTCCTGGTCTGCACATGCATGAGCCAGGGAGCCAGAGAGCCAGAGGAGGACGCTGCCGTGGGCTCGAACTGTCCTCAGAGAATGTTGGTATGACCCGGGGATCCAAGGGAGGTGGGGGGAACCTCGGAGGCGCCCAGGAACGCAGGAGGGCCCAGACTGCGGCCCTGCCGGCCCTCGGAGAGGGCCCACGCGTGTCCGCTCGGGCTCAGGAGGCCACGGTGGGACAGCCAGTACCCCAGCACCGAGCTCATCTCGCGTGGACCACCCAGTGGGCGTCAGGAGTAGGTGTGTCCCAGCAGCAGCCGCCCCCCACCCCGGGCACGGCCCCTCCCTAGACAAGCCTTCCCTGTGAGGAGTCCTGGACTGCGCACGCGCGAGCCGGCGAGCCCGCCAGCCAGAGGGAGATGATGCCTGGGGCTCCTCTTGCCTCAGAGAATGCTTGTGCGGCCTGGGGGCGCCCGCAGGTGTGCTCCGAGGCCTGCCGCTGCCTCTAGCTAGCACCTGGGGCCAGTTGGCAGTGCCGGCTGGCCAGCCTCCTAGAGCCAGGGCTGGCTGCAGCAGGCTCCGCGGGCGGGCGGGCGGGCGAAGGGCAGACGGAAGCCGAAGGGGGCCCGCCCGCCCTGGAGGCCAGGACCCCAGGGGGCAGAAGTGGGTCTGGCTTTGCATTGGCCGACCAGCGGGAGGGAGCCAGCCAGGGGCAGCCAGTTGCATCCTCCCGGGAACTGCCAGCGGAGGCTTTTGGGGAGCGCGCTGCCAACTCTTGGCTTGGCCGGGGGAGACCTGCCGTCTCTGTGGCTCCAGCCGGCCAGCAGGCTGCAGGGTCGGGCGCAGCGGCCGTGGGGCTCTGGAGCTTGCTGCCCTGCCCGTGGGCGGGGCCTCCACGGGCCAGCCAGGTGGCACAGGGTTCCTGGGGCTGCGCCTCGTCCCGGCCCGGCCCGGCCCAAGGGAGGTGGGGGGAACCTCGGAGGCGCCCAGGAACGCAAGAGGGCCCAGACTGCGGCCCTGCCGGCCCTCGGAGAGGGCCCACGCGTGTCTGCTCGGGCTCAGGAGGCCACGGTGGGACAGCCAGTACCCCAGCACCGAGCTCATCTCGCGTGGACCACCCAGTGCGCGTCAGGAGTAGGTGTGTCCCAGCAGGAGCCCCTAGGAACAGCCCTGCCCTACCAGCTCTTAGCACAGGGAGTCCTGGTCTGCACATGCATGAGCCAGAGAGCCAGAGGAGGACGCTGCCGTGGGCTCGAACTGTCCTCAGAGAATGTTGGTATGACCCGGGGATCCAAGGGAGGTGGGGGGAACCTCGGAGGCGCCCAGGAACGCAGGAGGGCCCAGACTGCGGCCCTGCCGGCCCTCGGAGAGGGCCCACGCGTGTCCGCTCGGGCTCAGGAGGCCACGGTGGGACAGCCAGTACCCCAGCACCGAGCTCATCTCGCGTGGACCACCCAGTGGGCGTCAGGAGTAGGTGTGTCCCAGCAGCAGCCGCCCCCCACCCCGGGCACGGCCCCTCCCTAGACAAGCCTTCCCTGTGAGGAGTCCTGGACTGCGCACGCGCGAGCCGGCGAGCCCGCCAGCCAGAGGGAGATGATGCCTGGGGCTCCTCTTGCCTCAGAGAATGCTTGTGCGGCCTGGGGGCGCCCGCAGGTGTGCTCCGAGGCCTGCCGCTGCCTCTAGCTAGCACCTGGGGCCAGTTGGCAGTGCCGGCTGGCCAGCCTCCTAGAGCCAGGGCTGGCTGCAGCAGGCTCCGCGGGCGGGCGGGCGGGCGAAGGGCAGACGGAAGCCGAAGGGGGCCCGCCCGCCCTGGAGGCCAGGACCCCAGGGGGCAGAAGTGGGTCTGGCTTTGCATTGGCCGACCAGCGGGAGGGAGCCAGCCAGGGGCAGCCAGTTGCATCCTCCCGGGAACTGCCAGCGGAGGCTTTTGGGGAGCGCGCTGCCAACTCTTGGCTTGGCCGGGGGAGACCTGCCGTCTCTGTGGCTCCAGCCGGCCAGCAGGCTGCAGGGTCGGGCGCAGCGGCCGTGGGGCTCTGGAGCTTGCTGCCCTGCCCGTGGGCGGGGCCTCCACGGGCCAGCCAGGTGGCACAGGGTTCCTGGGGCTGCGCCTCGTCCCGGCCCGGCCCGGCCCAAGGGAGGTGGGGGGAACCTCGGAGGCGCCCAGGAACGCAAGAGGGCCCAGACTGCGGCCCTGCCGGCCCTCGGAGAGGGCCCACGCGTGTCTGCTCGGGCTCAGGAGGCCACGGTGGGACAGCCAGTACCCCAGCACCGAGCTCATCTCGCGTGGACCACCCAGTGCGCGTCAGGAGTAGGTGTGTCCCAGCAGGAGCCCCTAGGAACAGCCCTGCCCTACCAGCTCTTAGCACAGGGAGTCCTGGTCTGCACATGCATGAGCCAGAGAGCCAGAGGAGGACGCTGCCGTGGGCTCGAACTGTCCTCAGAGAATGTTGGTATGACCCGGGGATCCAAGGGAGGTGGGGGGAACCTCGGAGGCGCCCAGGAACGCAGGAGGGCCCAGACTGCGGCCCTGCCGGCCCTCGGAGAGGGCCCACGCGTGTCCGCTCGGGCTCAGGAGGCCACGGTGGGACAGCCAGTACCCCAGCACCGAGCTCATCTCGCGTGGACCACCCAGTGGGCGTCAGGAGTAGGTGTGTCCCAGCAGCAGCCGCCCCCCACCCCGGGCACGGCCCCTCCCTAGACAAGCCTTCCCTGTGAGGAGTCCTGGACTGCGCACGCGCGAGCCGGCGAGCCCGCCAGCCAGAGGGAGATGATGCCTGGGGCTCCTCTTGCCTCAGAGAATGCTTGTGCGGCCTGGGGGCGCCCGCAGGTGTGCTCCGAGGCCTGCCGCTGCCTCTAGCTAGCACCTGGGGCCAGTTGGCAGTGCCGGCTGGCCAGCCTCCTAGAGCCAGGGCTGGCTGCAGCAGGCTCCGCGGGCGGGCGGGCGGGCGAAGGGCAGACGGAAGCCGAAGGGGGCCCGCCCGCCCTGGAGGCCAGGACCCCAGGGGGCAGAAGTGGGTCTGGCTTTGCATTGCCCGACCAGCGGGAGGGAGCCAGCCAGGGGCAGCCAGTTGCATCCTCCCGGGAACTGCCAGCGGAGGCTTTTGGGGAGCGCGCTGCCAACTCTTGGCTTGGCCGGGGGAGACCTGCCGTCTCTGTGGCTCCAGCCGGCCAGCAGGCTGCAGGGTCGGGCGCAGCGGCCGTGGGGCTCTGGAGCTTGCTGCCCTGCCCGTGGGCGGGGCCTCCACGGGCCAGCCAGGTGGCACAGGGTTCCTGGGGCTGCGCCTCGTCCCGGCCCGGCCCGGCCCAAGGGAGGTGGGGGGAACCTCGGAGGCGCCCAGGAACGCAAGAGGGCCCAGACTGCGGCCCTGCCGGCCCTCGGAGAGGGCCCACGCGTGTCTGCTCGGGCTCAGGAGGCCACGGTGGGACAGCCAGTACCCCAGCACCGAGCTCATCTCGCGTGGACCACCCAGTGCGCGTCAGGAGTAGGTGTGTCCCAGCAGGAGCCCCTAGGAACAGCCCTGCCCTACCAGCTCTTAGCACAGGGAGTCCTGGTCTGCACATGCATGAGCCAGGGAGCCAGAGAGCCAGAGGAGGACGCTGCCGTGGGCTCGAACTGTCCTCAGAGAATGTTGGTATGACCCGGGGATCCAAGGGAGGTGGGGGGAACCTCGGAGGCGCCCAGGAACGCAGGAGGGCCCAGACTGCGGCCCTGCCGGCCCTCGCAGAGGGCCCACGCGTGTCCGCTCGGGCTCAGGAGGCCACGGTGGGACAGCCAGTACCCCAGCACCGAGCTCATCTCGCGTGGACCACCCAGTGGGCGTCAGGAGTAGGTGTGTCCCAGCAGCAGCCGCCCCCCACCCCGGGCACGGCCCCTCCCTAGACAAGCCTTCCCTGTGAGGAGTCCTGGACTGCGCACGCGCGAGCCGGCGAGCCCGCCAGCCAGAGGGAGATGATGCCTGGGGCTCCTCTTGCCTCAGAGAATGCTTGTGCGGCCTGGGGGCGCCCGCAGGTGTGCTCCGAGGCCTGCCGCTGCCTCTAGCTAGCACCTGGGGCCAGTTGGCAGTGCCGGCTGGCCAGCCTCCTAGAGCCAGGGCTGGCTGCAGCAGGCTCCGCGGGCGGGCGGGCGGGCGAAGGGCAGACGGAAGCCGAAGGGGGCCCGCCCGCCCTGGAGGCCAGGACCCCAGGGGGCAGAAGTGGGTCTGGCTTTGCATTGCCCGACCAGCGGGAGGGAGCCAGCCAGGGGCAGCCAGTTGCATCCTCCCGGGAACTGCCAGCGGAGGCTTTTGGGGAGCGCGCTGCCAACTCTTGGCTTGGCCGGGGGAGACCTGCCGTCTCTGTGGCTCCAGCCGGCCAGCAGGCTGCAGGGTCGGGCGCAGCGGCCGTGGGGCTCTGGAGCTTGCTGCCCTGCCCGTGGGCGGGGCCTCCACGGGCCAGCCAGGTGGCACAGGGTTCCTGGGGCTGCGCCTCGTCCCGGCCCGGCCCGGCCCAAGGGAGGTGGGGGGAACCTCGGAGGCGCCCAGGAACGCAAGAGGGCCCAGACTGCGGCCCTGCCGGCCCTCGGAGAGGGCCCACGCGTGTCTGCTCGGGCTCAGGAGGCCACGGTGGGACAGCCAGTACCCCAGCACCGAGCTCATCTCGCGTGGACCACCCAGTGCGCGTCAGGAGTAGGTGTGTCCCAGCAGGAGCCCCTAGGAACAGCCCTGCCCTACCAGCTCTTAGCACAGGGAGTCCTGGTCTGCACATGCATGAGCCAGGGAGCCAGAGAGCCAGAGGAGGACGCTGCCGTGGGCTCGAACTGTCCTCAGAGAATGTTGGTATGACCCGGGGATCCAAGGGAGGTGGGGGGAACCTCGGAGGCGCCCAGGAACGCAGGAGGGCCCAGACTGCGGCCCTGCCGGCCCTCGGAGAGGGCCCACGCGTGTCCGCTCGGGCTCAGGAGGCCACGGTGGGACAGCCAGTACCCCAGCACCGAGCTCATCTCGCGTGGACCACCCAGTGGGCGTCAGGAGTAGGTGTGTCCCAGCAGCAGCCGCCCCCCACCCCGGGCACGGCCCCTCCCTAGACAAGCCTTCCCTGTGAGGAGTCCTGGACTGCGCACGCGCGAGCCGGCGAGCCCGCCAGCCAGAGGGAGATGATGCCTGGGGCTCCTCTTGCCTCAGAGAATGCTTGTGCGGCCTGGGGGCGCCCGCAGGTGTGCTCCGAGGCCTGCCGCTGCCTCTAGCTAGCACCTGGGGCCAGTTGGCAGTGCCGGCTGGCCAGCCTCCTAGAGCCAGGGCTGGCTGCAGCAGGCTCCGCGGGCGGGCGGGCGGGCGAAGGGCAGACGGAAGCCGAAGGGGGCCCGCCCGCCCTGGAGGCCAGGACCCCAGGGGGCAGAAGTGGGTCTGGCTTTGCATTGCCCGACCAGTGGGAGGGAGCCAGCCAGGGGCAGCCAGTTGCATCCTCCCGGGAACTGCCAGCGGAGGCTTTTGGGGAGCGCGCTGCCAACTCTTGGCTTGGCCGGGGGAGACCTGCCGTCTCTGTGGCTCCAGCCGGCCAGCAGGCTGCAGGGTCGGGCGCAGCGGCCGTGGGGCTCTGGAGCTTGCTGCCCTGCCCGTGGGCGGGGCCTCCACGGGCCAGCCAGGTGGCACAGGGTTCCTGGGGCTGCGCCTCGTCCCGGCCCGGCCCGGCCCAAGGGAGGTGGGGGGAACCTCGGAGGCGCCCAGGAACGCAAGAGGGCCCAGACTGCGGCCCTGCCGGCCCTCGGAGAGGGCCCACGCGTGTCTGCTCGGGCTCAGGAGGCCACGGTGGGACAGCCAGTACCCCAGCACCGAGCTCATCTCGCGTGGACCACCCAGTGCGCGTCAGGAGTAGGTGTGTCCCAGCAGGAGCCCCTAGGAACAGCCCTGCCCTACCAGCTCTTAGCACAGGGAGTCCTGGTCTGCACATGCATGAGCCAGGGAGCCAGAGAGCCAGAGGAGGACGCTGCCGTGGGCTCGAACTGTCCTCAGAGAATGTTGGTATGACCCGGGGATCCAAGGGAGGTGGGGGGAACCTCGGAGGCGCCCAGGAACGCAGGAGGGCCCAGACTGCGGCCCTGCCGGCCCTCGGAGAGGGCCCACGCGTGTCCGCTCGGGCTCAGGAGGCCACGGTGGGACAGCCAGTACCCCAGCACCGAGCTCATCTCGCGTGGACCACCCAGTGGGCGTCAGGAGTAGGTGTGTCCCAGCAGCAGCCGCCCCCCACCCCGGGCACGGCCCCTCCCTAGACAAGCCTTCCCTGTGAGGAGTCCTGGACTGCGCACGCGCGAGCCGGCGAGCCCGCCAGCCAGAGGGAGATGATGCCTGGGGCTCCTCTTGCCTCAGAGAATGCTTGTGCGGCCTGGGGGCGCCCGCAGGTGTGCTCCGAGGCCTGCCGCTGCCTCTAGCTAGCACCTGGGGCCAGTTGGCAGTGCCGGCTGGCCAGCCTCCTAGAGCCAGGGCTGGCTGCAGCAGGCTCCGCGGGCGGGCGAAGGGCAGACGGAAGCCGAAGGGGACCCGCCCGCCCGCTCCGCTCCGAAGCGCGCCCGCCCTGGAGGCCAGGACCCCAGGGGGCAGAAGTGGGTCTGGCTTTGCATTGCCCGACCAGCGGGAGGGAGCCAGCCAGGGGCAGCCAGTTGCATCCTCCCGGGAACTGCCAGCGGAGGCTTTTGGGGAGCGCGCTGCCAACTCTTGGCTTGGCCGGGGGAGACCTGCCGTCTCTGTGGCTCCAGCCGGCCAGCAGGCTGCAGGGTCGGGCGCAGCGGCCGTGGGGCTCTGGAGCTTGCTGCCCTGCCCGTGGGCGGGGCCTCCACGGGCCAGCCAGGTGGCACAGGGTTCCTGGGGCTGCGCCTCGTCCCGGCCCGGCCCGGCCCAAGGGAGGTGGGGGGAACCTCGGAGGCGCCCAGGAACGCAAGAGGGCCCAGACTGCGGCCCTGCCGGCCCTCGGAGAGGGCCCACGCGTGTCTGCTCGGGCTCAGGAGGCCACGGTGGGACAGCCAGTACCCCAGCACCGAGCTCATCTCGCGTGGACCACCCAGTGCGCGTCAGGAGTAGGTGTGTCCCAGCAGGAGCCCCTAGGAACAGCCCTGCCCTACCAGCTCTTAGCACAGGGAGTCCTGGTCTGCACATGCATGAGCCAGGGAGCCAGAGAGCCAGAGGAGGACGCTGCCGTGGGCTCGAACTGTCCTCAGAGAATGTTGGTATGACCCGGGGATCCAAGGGAGGTGGGGGGAACCTCGGAGGCGCCCAGGAACGCAGGAGGGCCCAGACTGCGGCCCTGCCGGCCCTCGGAGAGGGCCCACGCGTGTCCGCTCGGGCTCAGGAGGCCACGGTGGGACAGCCAGTACCCCAGCACCGAGCTCATCTCGCGTGGACCACCCAGTGGGCGTCAGGAGTAGGTGTGTCCCAGCAGCAGCCGCCCCCCACCCCGGGAACGGCCCCTCCCTAGACAAGCCTTTCCTGTGAGGAGTCCTGGACTGCGCACGCGCGAGCCGGCGAGCCCGCCAGCCAGAGGGAGATGATGCCTGGGGCTCCTCTTGCCTCAGAGAATGCTTGTGCGGCCTGGGGGCGCCCGCAGGTGTGCTCCGAGGCCTGCCGCTGCCTCTAGCTAGCACCTGGGGCCAGTTGGCAGTGCCGGCTGGCCAGCCTCCTAGAGCCAGGGCTGGCTGCAGCAGGCTCCGCGGGCGGGCGAAGGGCAGACGGAAGCCGAAGGGGACCCGCCCGCCCGCTCCGCTCCGAAGCGCGCCCGCCCTGGAGGCCAGGACCCCAGGGGGCAGAAGTGGGTCTGGCTTTGCATTGCCTGACCAGCGGGAGGGAGCCAGCCAGGGGCAGCCAGTTGCATCCTCCCGGGAACTGCCAGCGGAGGCTTTTGGGGAGCGCGCTGCCAACTCTTGGCTTGGCCGGGGGAGACCTGCCGTCTCTGTGGCTCCAGCCGGCCAGCAGGCTGCAGGGTCGGGCGCAGCGGCCGTGGGGCTCTGGAGCTTGCTGCCCTGCCCGTGGGCGGGGCCTCCACGGGCCAGCCAGGTGGCACAGGGTTCCTGGGGCTGCGCCTCGTCCCGGCCCGGCCCGGCCCAAGGGAGGTGGGGGGAACCTCGGAGGCGCCCAGGAACGCAAGAGGGCCCAGACTGCGGCCCTGCCGGCCCTCGGAGAGGGCCCACGCGTGTCTGCTCGGGCTCAGGAGGCCACGGTGGGACAGCCAGTACCCCAGCACCGAGCTCATCTCGCGTGGACCACCCAGTGCGCGTCAGGAGTAGGTGTGTCCCAGCAGGAGCCCCTAGGAACAGCCCTGCCCTACCAGCTCTTAGCACAGGGAGTCCTGGTCTGCACATGCATGAGCCAGGGAGCCAGAGAGCCAGAGGAGGACGCTGCCGTGGGCTCGAACTGTCCTCAGAGAATGTTGGTATGACCCGGGGATCCAAGGGAGGTGGGGGGAACCTCGGAGGCGCCCAGGAACGCAGGAGGGCCCAGACTGCGGCCCTGCCGGCCCTCGGAGAGGGCCCACGCGTGTCCGCTCGGGCTCAGGAGGCCACGGTGGGACAGCCAGTACCCCAGCACCGAGCTCATCTCGCGTGGACCACCCAGTGGGCGTCAGGAGTAGGTGTGTCCCAGCAGCAGCCGCCCCCCACCCCGGGCACGGCCCCTCCCTAGACAAGCCTTCCCTGTGAGGAGTCCTGGACTGCGCACGCGCGAGCCGGCGAGCCCGCCAGCCAGAGGGAGATGATGCCTGGGGCTCCTCTTGCCTCAGAGAATGCTTGTGCGGCCTGGGGGCGCCCGCAGGTGTGCTCCGAGGCCTGCCGCTGCCTCTAGCTAGCACCTGGGGCCAGTTGGCAGTGCCGGCTGGCCAGCCTCCTAGAGCCAGGGCTGGCTGCAGCAGGCTCCGCGGGCGGGCGGGCGGGCGAAGGGCAGACGGAAGCCGAAGGGGGCCCGCCCGCCCTGGAGGCCAGGACCCCAGGGGGCAGAAGTGGGTCTGGCTTTGCATTGGCCGACCAGCGGGAGGGAGCCAGCCAGGGGCAGCCAGTTGCATCCTCCCGGGAACTGCCAGCGGAGGCTTTTGGGGAGCGCGCTGCCAACTCTTGGCTTGGCCGGGGGAGACCTGCCGTCTCTGTGGCTCCAGCCGGCCAGCAGGCTGCAGGGTCGGGCGCAGCGGCCGTGGGGCTCTGGAGCTTGCTGCCCTGCCCGTGGGCGGGGCCTCCACGGGCCAGCCAGGTGGCACAGGGTTCCTGGGGCTGCGCCTCGTCCCGGCCCGGCCCGGCCCAAGGGAGGTGGGGGGAACCTCGGAGGCGCCCAGGAACGCAAGAGGGCCCAGACTGCGGCCCTGCCGGCCCTCGGAGAGGGCCCACGCGTGTCTGCTCGGGCTCAGGAGGCCACGGTGGGACAGCCAGTACCCCAGCACCGAGCTCATCTCGCGTGGACCACCCAGTGCGCGTCAGGAGTAGGTGTGTCCCAGCAGGAGCCCCTAGGAACAGCCCTGCCCTACCAGCTCTTAGCACAGGGAGTCCTGGTCTGCACATGCATGAGCCAGAGAGCCAGAGGAGGACGCTGCCGTGGGCTCGAACTGTCCTCAGAGAATGTTGGTATGACCCGGGGATCCAAGGGAGGTGGGGGGAACCTCGGAGGCGCCCAGGAACGCAGGAGGGCCCAGACTGCGGCCCTGCCGGCCCTCGGAGAGGGCCCACGCGTGTCCGCTCGGGCTCAGGAGGCCACGGTGGGACAGCCAGTACCCCAGCACCGAGCTCATCTCGCGTGGACCACCCAGTGGGCGTCAGGAGTAGGTGTGTCCCAGCAGCAGCCGCCCCCCACCCCGGGCACGGCCCCTCCCTAGACAAGCCTTCCCTGTGAGGAGTCCTGGACTGCGCACGCGCGAGCCGGCGAGCCCGCCAGCCAGAGGGAGATGATGCCTGGGGCTCCTCTTGCCTCAGAGAATGCTTGTGCGGCCTGGGGGCGCCCGCAGGTGTGCTCCGAGGCCTGCCGCTGCCTCTAGCTAGCACCTGGGGCCAGTTGGCAGTGCCGGCTGGCCAGCCTCCTAGAGCCAGGGCTGGCTGCAGCAGGCTCCGCGGGCGGGCGGGCGGGCGAAGGGCAGACGGAAGCCGAAGGGGGCCCGCCCGCCCTGGAGGCCAGGACCCCAGGGGGCAGAAGTGGGTCTGGCTTTGCATTGCCCGACCAGCGGGAGGGAGCCAGCCAGGGGCAGCCAGTTGCATCCTCCCGGGAACTGCCAGCGGAGGCTTTTGGGGAGCGCGCTGCCAACTCTTGGCTTGGCCGGGGGAGACCTGCCGTCTCTGTGGCTCCAGCCGGCCAGCAGGCTGCAGGGTCGGGCGCAGCGGCCGTGGGGCTCTGGAGCTTGCTGCCCTGCCCGTGGGCGGGGCCTCCACGGGCCAGCCAGGTGGCACAGGGTTCCTGGGGCTGCGCCTCGTCCCGGCCCGGCCCGGCCCAAGGGAGGTGGGGGGAACCTCGGAGGCGCCCAGGAACGCAAGAGGGCCCAGACTGCGGCCCTGCCGGCCCTCGGAGAGGGCCCACGCGTGTCTGCTCGGGCTCAGGAGGCCACGGTGGGACAGCCAGTACCCCAGCACCGAGCTCATCTCGCGTGGACCACCCAGTGCGCGTCAGGAGTAGGTGTGTCCCAGCAGGAGCCCCTAGGAACAGCCCTGCCCTACCAGCTCTTAGCACAGGGAGTCCTGGTCTGCACATGCATGAGCCAGGGAGCCAGAGAGCCAGAGGAGGACGCTGCCGTGGGCTCGAACTGTCCTCAGAGAATGTTGGTATGACCCGGGGATCCAAGGGAGGTGGGGGGAACCTCGGAGGCGCCCAGGAACGCAGGAGGGCCCAGACTGCGGCCCTGCCGGCCCTCGCAGAGGGCCCACGCGTGTCCGCTCGGGCTCAGGAGGCCACGGTGGGACAGCCAGTACCCCAGCACCGAGCTCATCTCGCGTGGACCACCCAGTGGGCGTCAGGAGTAGGTGTGTCCCAGCAGCAGCCGCCCCCCACCCCGGGCACGGCCCCTCCCTAGACAAGCCTTCCCTGTGAGGAGTCCTGGACTGCGCACGCGCGAGCCGGCGAGCCCGCCAGCCAGAGGGAGATGATGCCTGGGGCTCCTCTTGCCTCAGAGAATGCTTGTGCGGCCTGGGGGCGCCCGCAGGTGTGCTCCGAGGCCTGCCGCTGCCTCTAGCTAGCACCTGGGGCCAGTTGGCAGTGCCGGCTGGCCAGCCTCCTAGAGCCAGGGCTGGCTGCAGCAGGCTCCGCGGGCGGGCGAAGGGCAGACGGAAGCCGAAGGGGACCCGCCCGCCCGCTCCGCTCCGAAGCGCGCCCGCCCTGGAGGCCAGGACCCCAGGGGGCAGAAGTGGGTCTGGCTTTGCATTGCCCGACCAGCGGGAGGGAGCCAGCCAGGGGCAGCCAGTTGCATCCTCCCGGGAACTGCCAGCGGAGGCTTTTGGGGAGCGCGCTGCCAACTCTTGGCTTGGCCGGGGGAGACCTGCCGTCTCTGTGGCTCCAGCCGGCCAGCAGGCTGCAGGGTCGGGCGCAGCGGCCGTGGGGCTCTGGAGCTTGCTGCCCTGCCCGTGGGCGGGGCCTCCACGGGCCAGCCAGGTGGCACAGGGTTCCTGGGGCTGCGCCTCGTCCCGGCCCGGCCCGGCCCAAGGGAGGTGGGGGGAACCTCGGAGGCGCCCAGGAACGCAAGAGGGCCCAGACTGCGGCCCTGCCGGCCCTCGGAGAGGGCCCACGCGTGTCTGCTCGGGCTCAGGAGGCCACGGTGGGACAGCCAGTACCCCAGCACCGAGCTCATCTCGCGTGGACCACCCAGTGCGCGTCAGGAGTAGGTGTGTCCCAGCAGGAGCCCCTAGGAACAGCCCTGCCCTACCAGCTCTTAGCACAGGGAGTCCTGGTCTGCACATGCATGAGCCAGGGAGCCAGAGAGCCAGAGGAGGACGCTGCCGTGGGCTCGAACTGTCCTCAGAGAATGTTGGTATGACCCGGGGATCCAAGGGAGGTGGGGGGAACCTCGGAGGCGCCCAGGAACGCAGGAGGGCCCAGACTGCGGCCCTGCCGGCCCTCGGAGAGGGCCCACGCGTGTCCGCTCGGGCTCAGGAGGCCACGGTGGGACAGCCAGTACCCCAGCACCGAGCTCATCTCGCGTGGACCACCCAGTGGGCGTCAGGAGTAGGTGTGTCCCAGCAGCAGCCGCCCCCCACCCCGGGCACGGCCCCTCCCTAGACAAGCCTTCCCTGTGAGGAGTCCTGGACTGCGCACGCGCGAGCCGGCGAGCCCGCCAGCCAGAGGGAGATGATGCCTGGGGCTCCTCTTGCCTCAGAGAATGCTTGTGCGGCCTGGGGGCGCCCGCAGGTGTGCTCCGAGGCCTGCCGCTGCCTCTAGCTAGCACCTGGGGCCAGTTGGCAGTGCCGGCTGGCCAGCCTCCTAGAGCCAGGGCTGGCTGCAGCAGGCTCCGCGGGCGGGCGAAGGGCAGACGGAAGCCGAAGGGGACCCGCCCGCCCGCTCCGCTCCGAAGCGCGCCCGCCCTGGAGGCCAGGACCCCAGGGGGCAGAAGTGGGTCTGGCTTTGCATTGCCCGACCAGCGGGAGGGAGCCAGCCAGGGGCAGCCAGTTGCATCCTCCCGGGAACTGCCAGCGGAGGCTTTTGGGGAGCGCGCTGCCAACTCTTGGCTTGGCCGGGGGAGACCTGCCGTCTCTGTGGCTCCAGCCGGCCAGCAGGCTGCAGGGTCGGGCGCAGCGGCCGTGGGGCTCTGGAGCTTGCTGCCCTGCCCGTGGGCGGGGCCTCCACGGGCCAGCCAGGTGGCACAGGGTTCCTGGGGCTGCGCCTCGTCCCGGCCCGGCCCGGCCCAAGGGAGGTGGGGGGAACCTCGGAGGCGCCCAGGAACGCAAGAGGGCCCAGACTGCGGCCCTGCCGGCCCTCGGAGAGGGCCCACGCGTGTCTGCTCGGGCTCAGGAGGCCACGGTGGGACAGCCAGTACCCCAGCACCGAGCTCATCTCGCGTGGACCACCCAGTGCGCGTCAGGAGTAGGTGTGTCCCAGCAGGAGCCCCTAGGAACAGCCCTGCCCTACCAGCTCTTAGCACAGGGAGTCCTGGTCTGCACATGCATGAGCCAGGGAGCCAGAGAGCCAGAGGAGGACGCTGCCGTGGGCTCGAACTGTCCTCAGAGAATGTTGGTATGACCCGGGGATCCAAGGGAGGTGGGGGGAACCTCGGAGGCGCCCAGGAACGCAGGAGGGCCCAGACTGCGGCCCTGCCGGCCCTCGGAGAGGGCCCACGCGTGTCCGCTCGGGCTCAGGAGGCCACGGTGGGACAGCCAGTACCCCAGCACCGAGCTCATCTCGCGTGGACCACCCAGTGGGCGTCAGGAGTAGGTGTGTCCCAGCAGCAGCCGCCCCCCACCCCGGGAACGGCCCCTCCCTAGACAAGCCTTTCCTGTGAGGAGTCCTGGACTGCGCACGCGCGAGCCGGCGAGCCCGCCAGCCAGAGGGAGATGATGCCTGGGGCTCCTCTTGCCTCAGAGAATGCTTGTGCGGCCTGGGGGCGCCCGCAGGTGTGCTCCGAGGCCTGCCGCTGCCTCTAGCTAGCACCTGGGGCCAGTTGGCAGTGCCGGCTGGCCAGCCTCCTAGAGCCAGGGCTGGCTGCAGCAGGCTCCGCGGGCGGGCGAAGGGCAGACGGAAGCCGAAGGGGACCCGCCCGCCCGCTCCGCTCCGAAGCGCGCCCGCCCTGGAGGCCAGGACCCCAGGGGGCAGAAGTGGGTCTGGCTTTGCATTGCCTGACCAGCGGGAGGGAGCCAGCCAGGGGCAGCCAGTTGCATCCTCCCGGGAACTGCCAGCGGAGGCTTTTGGGGAGCGCGCTGCCAACTCTTGGCTTGGCCGGGGGAGACCTGCCGTCTCTGTGGCTCCAGCCGGCCAGCAGGCTGCAGGGTCGGGCGCAGCGGCCGTGGGGCTCTGGAGCTTGCTGCCCTGCCCGTGGGCGGGGCCTCCACGGGCCAGCCAGGTGGCACAGGGTTCCTGGGGCTGCGCCTCGTCCCGGCCCGGCCCGGCCCAAGGGAGGTGGGGGGAACCTCGGAGGCGCCCAGGAACGCAAGAGGGCCCAGACTGCGGCCCTGCCGGCCCTCGGAGAGGGCCCACGCGTGTCTGCTCGGGCTCAGGAGGCCACGGTGGGACAGCCAGTACCCCAGCACCGAGCTCATCTCGCGTGGACCACCCAGTGCGCGTCAGGAGTAGGTGTGTCCCAGCAGGAGCCCCTAGGAACAGCCCTGCCCTACCAGCTCTTAGCACAGGGAGTCCTGGTCTGCACATGCATGAGCCAGGGAGCCAGAGAGCCAGAGGAGGACGCTGCCGTGGGCTCGAACTGTCCTCAGAGAATGTTGGTATGACCCGGGGATCCAAGGGAGGTGGGGGGAACCTCGGAGGCGCCCAGGAACGCAGGAGGGCCCAGACTGCGGCCCTGCCGGCCCTCGGAGAGGGCCCACGCGTGTCCGCTCGGGCTCAGGAGGCCACGGTGGGACAGCCAGTACCCCAGCACCGAGCTCATCTCGCGTGGACCACCCAGTGGGCGTCAGGAGTAGGTGTGTCCCAGCAGCAGCCGCCCCCCACCCCGGGCACGGCCCCTCCCTAGACAAGCCTTCCCTGTGAGGAGTCCTGGACTGCGCACGCGCGAGCCGGCGAGCCCGCCAGCCAGAGGGAGATGATGCCTGGGGCTCCTCTTGCCTCAGAGAATGCTTGTGCGGCCTGGGGGCGCCCGCAGGTGTGCTCCGAGGCCTGCCGCTGCCTCTAGCTAGCACCTGGGGCCAGTTGGCAGTGCCGGCTGGCCAGCCTCCTAGAGCCAGGGCTGGCTGCAGCAGGCTCCGCGGGCGGGCGGGCGGGCGAAGGGCAGACGGAAGCCGAAGGGGGCCCGCCCGCCCTGGAGGCCAGGACCCCAGGGGGCAGAAGTGGGTCTGGCTTTGCATTGGCCGACCAGCGGGAGGGAGCCAGCCAGGGGCAGCCAGTTGCATCCTCCCGGGAACTGCCAGCGGAGGCTTTTGGGGAGCGCGCTGCCAACTCTTGGCTTGGCCGGGGGAGACCTGCCGTCTCTGTGGCTCCAGCCGGCCAGCAGGCTGCAGGGTCGGGCGCAGCGGCCGTGGGGCTCTGGAGCTTGCTGCCCTGCCCGTGGGCGGGGCCTCCACGGGCCAGCCAGGTGGCACAGGGTTCCTGGGGCTGCGCCTCGTCCCGGCCCGGCCCGGCCCAAGGGAGGTGGGGGGAACCTCGGAGGCGCCCAGGAACGCAAGAGGGCCCAGACTGCGGCCCTGCCGGCCCTCGGAGAGGGCCCACGCGTGTCTGCTCGGGCTCAGGAGGCCACGGTGGGACAGCCAGTACCCCAGCACCGAGCTCATCTCGCGTGGACCACCCAGTGCGCGTCAGGAGTAGGTGTGTCCCAGCAGGAGCCCCTAGGAACAGCCCTGCCCTACCAGCTCTTAGCACAGGGAGTCCTGGTCTGCACATGCATGAGCCAGAGAGCCAGAGGAGGACGCTGCCGTGGGCTCGAACTGTCCTCAGAGAATGTTGGTATGACCCGGGGATCCAAGGGAGGTGGGGGGAACCTCGGAGGCGCCCAGGAACGCAGGAGGGCCCAGACTGCGGCCCTGCCGGCCCTCGGAGAGGGCCCACGCGTGTCCGCTCGGGCTCAGGAGGCCACGGTGGGACAGCCAGTACCCCAGCACCGAGCTCATCTCGCGTGGACCACCCAGTGGGCGTCAGGAGTAGGTGTGTCCCAGCAGCAGCCGCCCCCCACCCCGGGCACGGCCCCTCCCTAGACAAGCCTTCCCTGTGAGGAGTCCTGGACTGCGCACGCGCGAGCCGGCGAGCCCGCCAGCCAGAGGGAGATGATGCCTGGGGCTCCTCTTGCCTCAGAGAATGCTTGTGCGGCCTGGGGGCGCCCGCAGGTGTGCTCCGAGGCCTGCCGCTGCCTCTAGCTAGCACCTGGGGCCAGTTGGCAGTGCCGGCTGGCCAGCCTCCTAGAGCCAGGGCTGGCTGCAGCAGGCTCCGCGGGCGGGCGGGCGGGCG
Source organism: Oryctolagus cuniculus (assembly GCF_964237555.1). Taxonomy (NCBI): domain Eukaryota; kingdom Metazoa; phylum Chordata; class Mammalia; order Lagomorpha; family Leporidae; genus Oryctolagus; species Oryctolagus cuniculus. The sequence goes on from NW_027208301.1 coordinate 741,588, forward strand.
AAGGGCAGACGGAAGCCGAAGGGGGCCCGCCCGCCCTGGAGGCCAGGACCCCAGGGGGCAGAAGTGGGTCTGGCTTTGCATTGCCCGACCAGCGGGAGGGAGCCAGCCAGGGGCAGCCAGTTGCATCCTCCCGGGAACTGCCAGCGGAGGCTTTTGGGGAGCGCGCTGCCAACTCTTGGCTTGGCCGGGGGAGACCTGCCGTCTCTGTGGCTCCAGCCGGCCAGCAGGCTGCAGGGTCGGGCGCAGCGGCCGTGGGGCTCTGGAGCTTGCTGCCCTGCCCGTGGGCGGGGCCTCCACGGGCCAGCCAGGTGGCACAGGGTTCCTGGGGCTGCGCCTCGTCCCGGCCCGGCCCGGCCCAAGGGAGGTGGGGGGAACCTCGGAGGCGCCCAGGAACGCAAGAGGGCCCAGACTGCGGCCCTGCCGGCCCTCGGAGAGGGCCCACGCGTGTCTGCTCGGGCTCAGGAGGCCACGGTGGGACAGCCAGTACCCCAGCACCGAGCTCATCTCGCGTGGACCACCCAGTGCGCGTCAGGAGTAGGTGTGTCCCAGCAGGAGCCCCTAGGAACAGCCCTGCCCTACCAGCTCTTAGCACAGGGAGTCCTGGTCTGCACATGCATGAGCCAGGGAGCCAGAGAGCCAGAGGAGGACGCTGCCGTGGGCTCGAACTGTCCTCAGAGAATGTTGGTATGACCCGGGGATCCAAGGGAGGTGGGGGGAACCTCGGAGGCGCCCAGGAACGCAGGAGGGCCCAGACTGCGGCCCTGCCGGCCCTCGCAGAGGGCCCACGCGTGTCCGCTCGGGCTCAGGAGGCCACGGTGGGACAGCCAGTACCCCAGCACCGAGCTCATCTCGCGTGGACCACCCAGTGGGCGTCAGGAGTAGGTGTGTCCCAGCAGCAGCCGCCCCCCACCCCGGGCACGGCCCCTCCCTAGACAAGCCTTCCCTGTGAGGAGTCCTGGACTGCGCACGCGCGAGCCGGCGAGCCCGCCAGCCAGAGGGAGATGATGCCTGGGGCTCCTCTTGCCTCAGAGAATGCTTGTGCGGCCTGGGGGCGCCCGCAGGTGTGCTCCGAGGCCTGCCGCTGCCTCTAGCTAGCACCTGGGGCCAGTTGGCAGTGCCGGCTGGCCAGCCTCCTAGAGCCAGGGCTGGCTGCAGCAGGCTCCGCGGGCGGGCGAAGGGCAGACGGAAGCCGAAGGGGACCCGCCCGCCCGCTCAGCTCCGAAGCGCGCCCGCCCTGGAGGCCAGGACCCCAGGGGGCAGAAGTGGGTCTGGCTTTGCATTGCCCGACCAGCGGGAGGGAGCCAGCCAGGGGCAGCCAGTTGCATCCTCCCGGGAACTGCCAGCGGAGGCTTTTGGGGAGCGCGCTGCCAACTCTTGGCTTGGCCGGGGGAGACCTGCCGTCTCTGTGGCTCCAGCCGGCCAGCAGGCTGCAGGGTCGGGCGCAGCGGCCGTGGGGCTCTGGAGCTTGCTGCCCTGCCCGTGGGCGGGGCCTCCACGGGCCAGCCAGGTGGCACAGGGTTCCTGGGGCTGCGCCTCGTCCCGGCCCGGCCCGGCCCAAGGGAGGTGGGGGGAACCTCGGAGGCGCCCAGGAACGCAAGAGGGCCCAGACTGCGGCCCTGCCGGCCCTCGGAGAGGGCCCACGCGTGTCTGCTCGGGCTCAGGAGGCCACGGTGGGACAGCCAGTACCCCAGCACCGAGCTCATCTCGCGTGGACCACCCAGTGCGCGTCAGGAGTAGGTGTGTCCCAGCAGGAGCCCCTAGGAACAGCCCTGCCCTACCAGCTCTTAGCACAGGGAGTCCTGGTCTGCACATGCATGAGCCAGGGAGCCAGAGAGCCAGAGGAGGACGCTGCCGTGGGCTCGAACTGTCCTCAGAGAATGTTGGTATGACCCGGGGATCCAAGGGAGGTGGGGGGAACCTCGGAGGCGCCCAGGAACGCAGGAGGGCCCAGACTGCGGCCCTGCCGGCCCTCGGAGAGGGCCCACGCGTGTCCGCTCGGGCTCAGGAGGCCACGGTGGGACAGCCAGTACCCCAGCACCGAGCTCATCTCGCGTGGACCACCCAGTGGGCGTCAGGAGTAGGTGTGTCCCAGCAGCAGCCGCCCCCCACCCCGGGAACGGCCCCTCCCTAGACAAGCCTTTCCTGTGAGGAGTCCTGGACTGCGCACGCGCGAGCCGGCGAGCCCGCCAGCCAGAGGGAGATGATGCCTGGGGCTCCTCTTGCCTCAGAGAATGCTTGTGCGGCCTGGGGGCGCCCGCAGGTGTGCTCCGAGGCCTGCCGCTGCCTCTAGCTAGCACCTGGGGCCAGTTGGCAGTGCCGGCTGGCCAGCCTCCTAGAGCCAGGGCTGGCTGCAGCAGGCTCCGCGGGCGGGCGAAGGGCAGACGGAAGCCGAAGGGGACCCGCCCGCCCGCTCAGCTCCGAAGCGCGCCCGCCCTGGAGGCCAGGACCCCAGGGGGCAGAAGTGGGTCTGGCTTTGCATTGCCCGACCAGCGGGAGGGAGCCAGCCAGGGGCAGCCAGTTGCATCCTCCCGGGAACTGCCAGCGGAGGCTTTTGGGGAGCGCGCTGCCAACTCTTGGCTTGGCCGGGGGAGACCTGCCGTCTCTGTGGCTCCAGCCGGCCAGCAGGCTGCAGGGTCGGGCGCAGCGGCCGTGGGGCTCTGGAGCTTGCTGCCCTGCCCGTGGGCGGGGCCTCCACGGGCCAGCCAGGTGGCACAGGGTTCCTGGGGCTGCGCCTCGTCCCGGCCCGGCCCGGCCCAAGGGAGGTGGGGGGAACCTCGGAGGCGCCCAGGAACGCAAGAGGGCCCAGACTGCGGCCCTGCCGGCCCTCGGAGAGGGCCCACGCGTGTCTGCTCGGGCTCAGGAGGCCACGGTGGGACAGCCAGTACCCCAGCACCGAGCTCATCTCGCGTGGACCACCCAGTGCGCGTCAGGAGTAGGTGTGTCCCAGCAGGAGCCCCTAGGAACAGCCCTGCCCTACCAGCTCTTAGCACAGGGAGTCCTGGTCTGCACATGCATGAGCCAGGGAGCCAGAGAGCCAGAGGAGGACGCTGCCGTGGGCTCGAACTGTCCTCAGAGAATGTTGGTATGACCCGGGGATCCAAGGGAGGTGGGGGGAACCTCGGAGGCGCCCAGGAACGCAGGAGGGCCCAGACTGCGGCCCTGCCGGCCCTCGGAGAGGGCCCACGCGTGTCCGCTCGGGCTCAGGAGGCCACGGTGGGACAGCCAGTACCCCAGCACCGAGCTCATCTCGCGTGGACCACCCAGTGGGCGTCAGGAGTAGGTGTGTCCCAGCAGCAGCCGCCCCCCACCCCGGGAACGGCCCCTCCCTAGACAAGCCTTTCCTGTGAGGAGTCCTGGACTGCGCACGCGCGAGCCGGCGAGCCCGCCAGCCAGAGGGAGATGATGCCTGGGGCTCCTCTTGCCTCAGAGAATGCTTGTGCGGCCTGGGGGCGCCCGCAGGTGTGCTCCGAGGCCTGCCGCTGCCTCTAGCTAGCACCTGGGGCCAGTTGGCAGTGCCGGCTGGCCAGCCTCCTAGAGCCAGGGCTGGCTGCAGCAGGCTCCGCGGGCGGGCGAAGGGCAGACGGAAGCCGAAGGGGACCCGCCCGCCCGCTCCGCTCCGAAGCGCGCCCGCCCTGGAGGCCAGGACCCCAGGGGGCAGAAGTGGGTCTGGCTTTGCATTGCCTGACCAGCGGGAGGGAGCCAGCCAGGGGCAGCCAGTTGCATCCTCCCGGGAACTGCCAGCGGAGGCTTTTGGGGAGCGCGCTGCCAACTCTTGGCTTGGCCGGGGGAGACCTGCCGTCTCTGTGGCTCCAGCCGGCCAGCAGGCTGCAGGGTCGGGCGCAGCGGCCGTGGGGCTCTGGAGCTTGCTGCCCTGCCCGTGGGCGGGGCCTCCACGGGCCAGCCAGGTGGCACAGGGTTCCTGGGGCTGCGCCTCGTCCCGGCCCGGCCCGGCCCAAGGGAGGTGGGGGGAACCTCGGAGGCGCCCAGGAACGCAAGAGGGCCCAGACTGCGGCCCTGCCGGCCCTCGGAGAGGGCCCACGCGTGTCTGCTCGGGCTCAGGAGGCCACGGTGGGACAGCCAGTACCCCAGCACCGAGCTCATCTCGCGTGGACCACCCAGTGCGCGTCAGGAGTAGGTGTGTCCCAGCAGGAGCCCCTAGGAACAGCCCTGCCCTACCAGCTCTTAGCACAGGGAGTCCTGGTCTGCACATGCATGAGCCAGGGAGCCAGAGAGCCAGAGGAGGACGCTGCCGTGGGCTCGAACTGTCCTCAGAGAATGTTGGTATGACCCGGGGATCCAAGGGAGGTGGGGGGAACCTCGGAGGCGCCCAGGAACGCAGGAGGGCCCAGACTGCGGCCCTGCCGGCCCTCGGAGAGGGCCCACGCGTGTCCGCTCGGGCTCAGGAGGCCACGGTGGGACAGCCAGTACCCCAGCACCGAGCTCATCTCGCGTGGACCACCCAGTGGGCGTCAGGAGTAGGTGTGTCCCAGCAGCAGCCGCCCCCCACCCCGGGCACGGCCCCTCCCTAGACAAGCCTTCCCTGTGAGGAGTCCTGGACTGCGCACGCGCGAGCCGGCGAGCCCGCCAGCCAGAGGGAGATGATGCCTGGGGCTCCTCTTGCCTCAGAGAATGCTTGTGCGGCCTGGGGGCGCCCGCAGGTGTGCTCCGAGGCCTGCCGCTGCCTCTAGCTAGCACCTGGGGCCAGTTGGCAGTGCCGGCTGGCCAGCCTCCTAGAGCCAGGGCTGGCTGCAGCAGGCTCCGCGGGCGGGCGGGCGGGCGAAGGGCAGACGGAAGCCGAAGGGGGCCCGCCCGCCCTGGAGGCCAGGACCCCAGGGGGCAGAAGTGGGTCTGGCTTTGCATTGGCCGACCAGCGGGAGGGAGCCAGCCAGGGGCAGCCAGTTGCATCCTCCCGGGAACTGCCAGCGGAGGCTTTTGGGGAGCGCGCTGCCAACTCTTGGCTTGGCCGGGGGAGACCTGCCGTCTCTGTGGCTCCAGCCGGCCAGCAGGCTGCAGGGTCGGGCGCAGCGGCCGTGGGGCTCTGGAGCTTGCTGCCCTGCCCGTGGGCGGGGCCTCCACGGGCCAGCCAGGTGGCACAGGGTTCCTGGGGCTGCGCCTCGTCCCGGCCCGGCCCGGCCCAAGGGAGGTGGGGGGAACCTCGGAGGCGCCCAGGAACGCAAGAGGGCCCAGACTGCGGCCCTGCCGGCCCTCGGAGAGGGCCCACGCGTGTCTGCTCGGGCTCAGGAGGCCACGGTGGGACAGCCAGTACCCCAGCACCGAGCTCATCTCGCGTGGACCACCCAGTGCGCGTCAGGAGTAGGTGTGTCCCAGCAGGAGCCCCTAGGAACAGCCCTGCCCTACCAGCTCTTAGCACAGGGAGTCCTGGTCTGCACATGCATGAGCCAGAGAGCCAGAGGAGGACGCTGCCGTGGGCTCGAACTGTCCTCAGAGAATGTTGGTATGACCCGGGGATCCAAGGGAGGTGGGGGGAACCTCGGAGGCGCCCAGGAACGCAGGAGGGCCCAGACTGCGGCCCTGCCGGCCCTCGGAGAGGGCCCACGCGTGTCCGCTCGGGCTCAGGAGGCCACGGTGGGACAGCCAGTACCCCAGCACCGAGCTCATCTCGCGTGGACCACCCAGTGGGCGTCAGGAGTAGGTGTGTCCCAGCAGCAGCCGCCCCCCACCCCGGGCACGGCCCCTCCCTAGACAAGCCTTCCCTGTGAGGAGTCCTGGACTGCGCACGCGCGAGCCGGCGAGCCCGCCAGCCAGAGGGAGATGATGCCTGGGGCTCCTCTTGCCTCAGAGAATGCTTGTGCGGCCTGGGGGCGCCCGCAGGTGTGCTCCGAGGCCTGCCGCTGCCTCTAGCTAGCACCTGGGGCCAGTTGGCAGTGCCGGCTGGCCAGCCTCCTAGAGCCAGGGCTGGCTGCAGCAGGCTCCGCGGGCGGGCGGGCGGGCGAAGGGCAGACGGAAGCCGAAGGGGGCCCGCCCGCCCTGGAGGCCAGGACCCCAGGGGGCAGAAGTGGGTCTGGCTTTGCATTGGCCGACCAGCGGGAGGGAGCCAGCCAGGGGCAGCCAGTTGCATCCTCCCGGGAACTGCCAGCGGAGGCTTTTGGGGAGCGCGCTGCCAACTCTTGGCTTGGCCGGGGGAGACCTGCCGTCTCTGTGGCTCCAGCCGGCCAGCAGGCTGCAGGGTCGGGCGCAGCGGCCGTGGGGCTCTGGAGCTTGCTGCCCTGCCCGTGGGCGGGGCCTCCACGGGCCAGCCAGGTGGCACAGGGTTCCTGGGGCTGCGCCTCGTCCCGGCCCGGCCCGGCCCAAGGGAGGTGGGGGGAACCTCGGAGGCGCCCAGGAACGCAAGAGGGCCCAGACTGCGGCCCTGCCGGCCCTCGGAGAGGGCCCACGCGTGTCTGCTCGGGCTCAGGAGGCCACGGTGGGACAGCCAGTACCCCAGCACCGAGCTCATCTCGCGTGGACCACCCAGTGCGCGTCAGGAGTAGGTGTGTCCCAGCAGGAGCCCCTAGGAACAGCCCTGCCCTACCAGCTCTTAGCACAGGGAGTCCTGGTCTGCACATGCATGAGCCAGGGAGCCAGAGAGCCAGAGGAGGACGCTGCCGTGGGCTCGAACTGTCCTCAGAGAATGTTGGTATGACCCGGGGATCCAAGGGAGGTGGGGGGAACCTCGGAGGCGCCCAGGAACGCAGGAGGGCCCAGACTGCGGCCCTGCCGGCCCTCGCAGAGGGCCCACGCGTGTCCGCTCGGGCTCAGGAGGCCACGGTGGGACAGCCAGTACCCCAGCACCGAGCTCATCTCGCGTGGACCACCCAGTGGGCGTCAGGAGTAGGTGTGTCCCAGCAGCAGCCGCCCCCCACCCCGGGCACGGCCCCTCCCTAGACAAGCCTTCCCTGTGAGGAGTCCTGGACTGCGCACGCGCGAGCCGGCGAGCCCGCCAGCCAGAGGGAGATGATGCCTGGGGCTCCTCTTGCCTCAGAGAATGCTTGTGCGGCCTGGGGGCGCCCGCAGGTGTGCTCCGAGGCCTGCCGCTGCCTCTAGCTAGCACCTGGGGCCAGTTGGCAGTGCCGGCTGGCCAGCCTCCTAGAGCCAGGGCTGGCTGCAGCAGGCTCCGCGGGCGGGCGAAGGGCAGACGGAAGCCGAAGGGGACCCGCCCGCCCGCTCCGCTCCGAAGCGCGCCCGCCCTGGAGGCCAGGACCCCAGGGGGCAGAAGTGGGTCTGGCTTTGCATTGCCCGACCAGCGGGAGGGAGCCAGCCAGGGGCAGCCAGTTGCATCCTCCCGGGAACTGCCAGCGGAGGCTTTTGGGGAGCGCGCTGCCAACTCTTGGCTTGGCCGGGGGAGACCTGCCGTCTCTGTGGCTCCAGCCGGCCAGCAGGCTGCAGGGTCGGGCGCAGCGGCCGTGGGGCTCTGGAGCTTGCTGCCCTGCCCGTGGGCGGGGCCTCCACGGGCCAGCCAGGTGGCACAGGGTTCCTGGGGCTGCGCCTCGTCCCGGCCCGGCCCGGCCCAAGGGAGGTGGGGGGAACCTCGGAGGCGCCCAGGAACGCAAGAGGGCCCAGACTGCGGCCCTGCCGGCCCTCGGAGAGGGCCCACGCGTGTCTGCTCGGGCTCAGGAGGCCACGGTGGGACAGCCAGTACCCCAGCACCGAGCTCATCTCGCGTGGACCACCCAGTGCGCGTCAGGAGTAGGTGTGTCCCAGCAGGAGCCCCTAGGAACAGCCCTGCCCTACCAGCTCTTAGCACAGGGAGTCCTGGTCTGCACATGCATGAGCCAGGGAGCCAGAGAGCCAGAGGAGGACGCTGCCGTGGGCTCGAACTGTCCTCAGAGAATGTTGGTATGACCCGGGGATCCAAGGGAGGTGGGGGGAACCTCGGAGGCGCCCAGGAACGCAGGAGGGCCCAGACTGCGGCCCTGCCGGCCCTCGGAGAGGGCCCACGCGTGTCCGCTCGGGCTCAGGAGGCCACGGTGGGACAGCCAGTACCCCAGCACCGAGCTCATCTCGCGTGGACCACCCAGTGGGCGTCAGGAGTAGGTGTGTCCCAGCAGCAGCCGCCCCCCACCCCGGGAACGGCCCCTCCCTAGACAAGCCTTTCCTGTGAGGAGTCCTGGACTGCGCACGCGCGAGCCGGCGAGCCCGCCAGCCAGAGGGAGATGATGCCTGGGGCTCCTCTTGCCTCAGAGAATGCTTGTGCGGCCTGGGGGCGCCCGCAGGTGTGCTCCGAGGCCTGCCGCTGCCTCTAGCTAGCACCTGGGGCCAGTTGGCAGTGCCGGCTGGCCAGCCTCCTAGAGCCAGGGCTGGCTGCAGCAGGCTCCGCGGGCGGGCGAAGGGCAGACGGAAGCCGAAGGGGACCCGCCCGCCCGCTCCGCTCCGAAGCGCGCCCGCCCTGGAGGCCAGGACCCCAGGGGGCAGAAGTGGGTCTGGCTTTGCATTGCCTGACCAGCGGGAGGGAGCCAGCCAGGGGCAGCCAGTTGCATCCTCCCGGGAACTGCCAGCGGAGGCTTTTGGGGAGCGCGCTGCCAACTCTTGGCTTGGCCGGGGGAGACCTGCCGTCTCTGTGGCTCCAGCCGGCCAGCAGGCTGCAGGGTCGGGCGCAGCGGCCGTGGGGCTCTGGAGCTTGCTGCCCTGCCCGTGGGCGGGGCCTCCACGGGCCAGCCAGGTGGCACAGGGTTCCTGGGGCTGCGCCTCGTCCCGGCCCGGCCCGGCCCAAGGGAGGTGGGGGGAACCTCGGAGGCGCCCAGGAACGCAAGAGGGCCCAGACTGCGGCCCTGCCGGCCCTCGGAGAGGGCCCACGCGTGTCTGCTCGGGCTCAGGAGGCCACGGTGGGACAGCCAGTACCCCAGCACCGAGCTCATCTCGCGTGGACCACCCAGTGCGCGTCAGGAGTAGGTGTGTCCCAGCAGGAGCCCCTAGGAACAGCCCTGCCCTACCAGCTCTTAGCACAGGGAGTCCTGGTCTGCACATGCATGAGCCAGGGAGCCAGAGAGCCAGAGGAGGACGCTGCCGTGGGCTCGAACTGTCCTCAGAGAATGTTGGTATGACCCGGGGATCCAAGGGAGGTGGGGGGAACCTCGGAGGCGCCCAGGAACGCAGGAGGGCCCAGACTGCGGCCCTGCCGGCCCTCGGAGAGGGCCCACGCGTGTCCGCTCGGGCTCAGGAGGCCACGGTGGGACAGCCAGTACCCCAGCACCGAGCTCATCTCGCGTGGACCACCCAGTGGGCGTCAGGAGTAGGTGTGTCCCAGCAGCAGCCGCCCCCCACCCCGGGCACGGCCCCTCCCTAGACAAGCCTTCCCTGTGAGGAGTCCTGGACTGCGCACGCGCGAGCCGGCGAGCCCGCCAGCCAGAGGGAGATGATGCCTGGGGCTCCTCTTGCCTCAGAGAATGCTTGTGCGGCCTGGGGGCGCCCGCAGGTGTGCTCCGAGGCCTGCCGCTGCCTCTAGCTAGCACCTGGGGCCAGTTGGCAGTGCCGGCTGGCCAGCCTCCTAGAGCCAGGGCTGGCTGCAGCAGGCTCCGCGGGCGGGCGGGCGGGCGAAGGGCAGACGGAAGCCGAAGGGGGCCCGCCCGCCCTGGAGGCCAGGACCCCAGGGGGCAGAAGTGGGTCTGGCTTTGCATTGCCCGACCAGCGGGAGGGAGCCAGCCAGGGGCAGCCAGTTGCATCCTCCCGGGAACTGCCAGCGGAGGCTTTTGGGGAGCGCGCTGCCAACTCTTGGCTTGGCCGGGGGAGACCTGCCGTCTCTGTGGCTCCAGCCGGCCAGCAGGCTGCAGGGTCGGGCGCAGCGGCCGTGGGGCTCTGGAGCTTGCTGCCCTGCCCGTGGGCGGGGCCTCCACGGGCCAGCCAGGTGGCACAGGGTTCCTGGGGCTGCGCCTCGTCCCGGCCCGGCCCGGCCCAAGGGAGGTGGGGGGAACCTCGGAGGCGCCCAGGAACGCAAGAGGGCCCAGACTGCGGCCCTGCCGGCCCTCGGAGAGGGCCCACGCGTGTCTGCTCGGGCTCAGGAGGCCACGGTGGGACAGCCAGTACCCCAGCACCGAGCTCATCTCGCGTGGACCACCCAGTGCGCGTCAGGAGTAGGTGTGTCCCAGCAGGAGCCCCTAGGAACAGCCCTGCCCTACCAGCTCTTAGCACAGGGAGTCCTGGTCTGCACATGCATGAGCCAGAGAGCCAGAGGAGGACGCTGCCGTGGGCTCGAACTGTCCTCAGAGAATGTTGGTATGACCCGGGGATCCAAGGGAGGTGGGGGGAACCTCGGAGGCGCCCAGGAACGCAGGAGGGCCCAGACTGCGGCCCTGCCGGCCCTCGGAGAGGGCCCACGCGTGTCCGCTCGGGCTCAGGAGGCCACGGTGGGACAGCCAGTACCCCAGCACCGAGCTCATCTCGCGTGGACCACCCAGTGGGCGTCAGGAGTAGGTGTGTCCCAGCAGCAGCCGCCCCCCACCCCGGGCACGGCCCCTCCCTAGACAAGCCTTCCCTGTGAGGAGTCCTGGACTGCGCACGCGCGAGCCGGCGAGCCCGCCAGCCAGAGGGAGATGATGCCTGGGGCTCCTCTTGCCTCAGAGAATGCTTGTGCGGCCTGGGGGCGCCCGCAGGTGTGCTCCGAGGCCTGCCGCTGCCTCTAGCTAGCACCTGGGGCCAGTTGGCAGTGCCGGCTGGCCAGCCTCCTAGAGCCAGGGCTGGCTGCAGCAGGCTCCGCGGGCGGGCGGGCGGGCGAAGGGCAGACGGAAGCCGAAGGGGGCCCGCCCGCCCTGGAGGCCAGGACCCCAGGGGGCAGAAGTGGGTCTGGCTTTGCATTGCCCGACCAGCGGGAGGGAGCCAGCCAGGGGCAGCCAGTTGCATCCTCCCGGGAACTGCCAGCGGAGGCTTTTGGGGAGCGCGCTGCCAACTCTTGGCTTGGCCGGGGGAGACCTGCCGTCTCTGTGGCTCCAGCCGGCCAGCAGGCTGCAGGGTCGGGCGCAGCGGCCGTGGGGCTCTGGAGCTTGCTGCCCTGCCCGTGGGCGGGGCCTCCACGGGCCAGCCAGGTGGCACAGGGTTCCTGGGGCTGCGCCTCGTCCCGGCCCGGCCCGGCCCAAGGGAGGTGGGGGGAACCTCGGAGGCGCCCAGGAACGCAAGAGGGCCCAGACTGCGGCCCTGCCGGCCCTCGGAGAGGGCCCACGCGTGTCTGCTCGGGCTCAGGAGGCCACGGTGGGACAGCCAGTACCCCAGCACCGAGCTCATCTCGCGTGGACCACCCAGTGCGCGTCAGGAGTAGGTGTGTCCCAGCAGGAGCCCCTAGGAACAGCCCTGCCCTACCAGCTCTTAGCACAGGGAGTCCTGGTCTGCACATGCATGAGCCAGGGAGCCAGAGAGCCAGAGGAGGACGCTGCCGTGGGCTCGAACTGTCCTCAGAGAATGTTGGTATGACCCGGGGATCCAAGGGAGGTGGGGGGAACCTCGGAGGCGCCCAGGAACGCAGGAGGGCCCAGACTGCGGCCCTGCCGGCCCTCGCAGAGGGCCCACGCGTGTCCGCTCGGGCTCAGGAGGCCACGGTGGGACAGCCAGTACCCCAGCACCGAGCTCATCTCGCGTGGACCACCCAGTGGGCGTCAGGAGTAGGTGTGTCCCAGCAGCAGCCGCCCCCCACCCCGGGCACGGCCCCTCCCTAGACAAGCCTTCCCTGTGAGGAGTCCTGGACTGCGCACGCGCGAGCCGGCGAGCCCGCCAGCCAGAGGGAGATGATGCCTGGGGCTCCTCTTGCCTCAGAGAATGCTTGTGCGGCCTGGGGGCGCCCGCAGGTGTGCTCCGAGGCCTGCCGCTGCCTCTAGCTAGCACCTGGGGCCAGTTGGCAGTGCCGGCTGGCCAGCCTCCTAGAGCCAGGGCTGGCTGCAGCAGGCTCCGCGGGCGGGCGGGCGGGCGAAGGGCAGACGGAAGCCGAAGGGGGCCCGCCCGCCCTGGAGGCCAGGACCCCAGGGGGCAGAAGTGGGTCTGGCTTTGCATTGGCCGACCAGCGGGAGGGAGCCAGCCAGGGGCAGCCAGTTGCATCCTCCCGGGAACTGCCAGCGGAGGCTTTTGGGGAGCGCGCTGCCAACTCTTGGCTTGGCCGGGGGAGACCTGCCGTCTCTGTGGCTCCAGCCGGCCAGCAGGCTGCAGGGTCGGGCGCAGCGGCCGTGGGGCTCTGGAGCTTGCTGCCCTGCCCGTGGGCGGGGCCTCCACGGGCCAGCCAGGTGGCACAGGGTTCCTGGGGCTGCGCCTCGTCCCGGCCCGGCCCGGCCCAAGGGAGGTGGGGGGAACCTCGGAGGCGCCCAGGAACGCAAGAGGGCCCAGACTGCGGCCCTGCCGGCCCTCGGAGAGGGCCCACGCGTGTCTGCTCGGGCTCAGGAGGCCACGGTGGGACAGCCAGTACCCCAGCACCGAGCTCATCTCGCGTGGACCACCCAGTGCGCGTCAGGAGTAGGTGTGTCCCAGCAGGAGCCCCTAGGAACAGCCCTGCCCTACCAGCTCTTAGCACAGGGAGTCCTGGTCTGCACATGCATGAGCCAGGGAGCCAGAGAGCCAGAGGAGGACGCTGCCGTGGGCTCGAACTGTCCTCAGAGAATGTTGGTATGACCCGGGGATCCAAGGGAGGTGGGGGGAACCTCGGAGGCGCCCAGGAACGCAGGAGGGCCCAGACTGCGGCCCTGCCGGCCCTCGGAGAGGGCCCACGCGTGTCTGCTCGGGCTCAGGAGGCCACGGTGGGACAGCCAGTACCCCAGCACCGAGCTCATCTCGCGTGGACCACCCAGTGCGCGTCAGGAGTAGGTGTGTCCCAGCAGGAGCCCCTAGGAACAGCCCTGCCCTACCAGCTCTTAGCACAGGGAGTCCTGGTCTGCACATGCATGAGCCAGAGAGCCAGAGGAGGACGCTGCCGTGGGCTCGAACTGTCCTCAGAGAATGTTGGTATGACCCGGGGATCCAAGGGAGGTGGGGGGAACCTCGGAGGCGCCCAGGAACGCAGGAGGGCCCAGACTGCGGCCCTGCCGGCCCTCGGAGAGGGCCCACGCGTGTCCGCTCGGGCTCAGGAGGCCACGGTGGGACAGCCAGTACCCCAGCACCGAGCTCATCTCGCGTGGACCACCCAGTGGGCGTCAGGAGTAGGTGTGTCCCAGCAGCAGCCGCCCCCCACCCCGGGCACGGCCCCTCCCTAGACAAGCCTTCCCTGTGAGGAGTCCTGGACTGCGCACGCGCGAGCCGGCGAGCCCGCCAGCCAGAGGGAGATGATGCCTGGGGCTCCTCTTGCCTCAGAGAATGCTTGTGCGGCCTGGGGGCGCCCGCAGGTGTGCTCCGAGGCCTGCCGCTGCCTCTAGCTAGCACCTGGGGCCAGTTGGCAGTGCCGGCTGGCCAGCCTCCTAGAGCCAGGGCTGGCTGCAGCAGGCTCCGCGGGCGGGCGGGCGGGCGAAGGGCAGACGGAAGCCGAAGGGGGCCCGCCCGCCCTGGAGGCCAGGACCCCAGGGGGCAGAAGTGGGTCTGGCTTTGCATTGCCCGACCAGCGGGAGGGAGCCAGCCAGGGGCAGCCAGTTGCATCCTCCCGGGAACTGCCAGCGGAGGCTTTTGGGGAGCGCGCTGCCAACTCTTGGCTTGGCCGGGGGAGACCTGCCGTCTCTGTGGCTCCAGCCGGCCAGCAGGCTGCAGGGTCGGGCGCAGCGGCCGTGGGGCTCTGGAGCTTGCTGCCCTGCCCGTGGGCGGGGCCTCCACGGGCCAGCCAGGTGGCACAGGGTTCCTGGGGCTGCGCCTCGTCCCGGCCCGGCCCGGCCCAAGGGAGGTGGGGGGAACCTCGGAGGCGCCCAGGAACGCAAGAGGGCCCAGACTGCGGCCCTGCCGGCCCTCGGAGAGGGCCCACGCGTGTCTGCTCGGGCTCAGGAGGCCACGGTGGGACAGCCAGTACCCCAGCACCGAGCTCATCTCGCGTGGACCACCCAGTGCGCGTCAGGAGTAGGTGTGTCCCAGCAGGAGCCCCTAGGAACAGCCCTGCCCTACCAGCTCTTAGCACAGGGAGTCCTGGTCTGCACATGCATGAGCCAGGGAGCCAGAGAGCCAGAGGAGGACGCTGCCGTGGGCTCGAACTGTCCTCAGAGAATGTTGGTATGACCCGGGGATCCAAGGGAGGTGGGGGGAACCTCGGAGGCGCCCAGGAACGCAGGAGGGCCCAGACTGCGGCCCTGCCGGCCCTCGGAGAGGGCCCACGCGTGTCCGCTCGGGCTCAGGAGGCCACGGTGGGACAGCCAGTACCCCAGCACCGAGCTCATCTCGCGTGGACCACCCAGTGCGCGTCAGGAGTAGGTGTGTCCCAGCAGGAGCCCCTAGGAACAGCCCTGCCCTACCAGCTCTTAGCACAGGGAGTCCTGGTCTGCACATGCATGAGCCAGAGAGCCAGAGGAGGACGCTGCCGTGGGCTCGAACTGTCCTCAGAGAATGTTGGTATGACCCGGGGATCCAAGGGAGGTGGGGGGAACCTCGGAGGCGCCCAGGAACGCAGGAGGGCCCAGACTGCGGCCCTGCCGGCCCTCGGAGAGGGCCCACGCGTGTCCGCTCGGGCTCAGGAGGCCACGGTGGGACAGCCAGTACCCCAGCACCGAGCTCATCTCGCGTGGACCACCCAGTGGGCGTCAGGAGTAGGTGTGTCCCAGCAGCAGCCGCCCCCCACCCCGGGCACGGCCCCTCCCTAGACAAGCCTTCCCTGTGAGGAGTCCTGGACTGCGCACGCGCGAGCCGGCGAGCCCGCCAGCCAGAGGGAGATGATGCCTGGGGCTCCTCTTGCCTCAGAGAATGCTTGTGCGGCCTGGGGGCGCCCGCAGGTGTGCTCCGAGGCCTGCCGCTGCCTCTAGCTAGCACCTGGGGCCAGTTGGCAGTGCCGGCTGGCCAGCCTCCTAGAGCCAGGGCTGGCTGCAGCAGGCTCCGCGGGCGGGCGGGCGGGCGAAGGGCAGACGGAAGCCGAAGGGGGCCCGCCCGCCCTGGAGGCCAGGACCCCAGGGGGCAGAAGTGGGTCTGGCTTTGCATTGCCCGACCAGCGGGAGGGAGCCAGCCAGGGGCAGCCAGTTGCATCCTCCCGGGAACTGCCAGCGGAGGCTTTTGGGGAGCGCGCTGCCAACTCTTGGCTTGGCCGGGGGAGACCTGCCGTCTCTGTGGCTCCAGCCGGCCAGCAGGCTGCAGGGTCGGGCGCAGCGGCCGTGGGGCTCTGGAGCTTGCTGCCCTGCCCGTGGGCGGGGCCTCCACGGGCCAGCCAGGTGGCACAGGGTTCCTGGGGCTGCGCCTCGTCCCGGCCCGGCCCGGCCCAAGGGAGGTGGGGGGAACCTCGGAGGCGCCCAGGAACGCAAGAGGGCCCAGACTGCGGCCCTGCCGGCCCTCGGAGAGGGCCCACGCGTGTCTGCTCGGGCTCAGGAGGCCACGGTGGGACAGCCAGTACCCCAGCACCGAGCTCATCTCGCGTGGACCACCCAGTGCGCGTCAGGAGTAGGTGTGTCCCAGCAGGAGCCCCTAGGAACAGCCCTGCCCTACCAGCTCTTAGCACAGGGAGTCCTGGTCTGCACATGCATGAGCCAGGGAGCCAGAGAGCCAGAGGAGGACGCTGCCGTGGGCTCGAACTGTCCTCAGAGAATGTTGGTATGACCCGGGGATCCAAGGGAGGTGGGGGGAACCTCGGAGGCGCCCAGGAACGCAGGAGGGCCCAGACTGCGGCCCTGCCGGCCCTCGCAGAGGGCCCACGCGTGTCCGCTCGGGCTCAGGAGGCCACGGTGGGACAGCCAGTACCCCAGCACCGAGCTCATCTCGCGTGGACCACCCAGTGGGCGTCAGGAGTAGGTGTGTCCCAGCAGCAGCCGCCCCCCACCCCGGGCACGGCCCCTCCCTAGACAAGCCTTCCCTGTGAGGAGTCCTGGACTGCGCACGCGCGAGCCGGCGAGCCCGCCAGCCAGAGGGAGATGATGCCTGGGGCTCCTCTTGCCTCAGAGAATGCTTGTGCGGCCTGGGGGCGCCCGCAGGTGTGCTCCGAGGCCTGCCGCTGCCTCTAGCTAGCACCTGGGGCCAGTTGGCAGTGCCGGCTGGCCAGCCTCCTAGAGCCAGGGCTGGCTGCAGCAGGCTCCGCGGGCGGGCGGGCGGGCGAAGGGCAGACGGAAGCCGAAGGGGGCCCGCCCGCCCTGGAGGCCAGGACCCCAGGGGGCAGAAGTGGGTCTGGCTTTGCATTGCCCGACCAGCGGGAGGGAGCCAGCCAGGGGCAGCCAGTTGCATCCTCCCGGGAACTGCCAGCGGAGGCTTTTGGGGAGCGCGCTGCCAACTCTTGGCTTGGCCGGGGGAGACCTGCCGTCTCTGTGGCTCCAGCCGGCCAGCAGGCTGCAGGGTCGGGCGCAGCGGCCGTGGGGCTCTGGAGCTTGCTGCCCTGCCCGTGGGCGGGGCCTCCACGGGCCAGCCAGGTGGCACAGGGTTCCTGGGGCTGCGCCTCGTCCCGGCCCGGCCCGGCCCAAGGGAGGTGGGGGGAACCTCGGAGGCGCCCAGGAACGCAAGAGGGCCCAGACTGCGGCCCTGCCGGCCCTCGGAGAGGGCCCACGCGTGTCTGCTCGGGCTCAGGAGGCCACGGTGGGACAGCCAGTACCCCAGCACCGAGCTCATCTCGCGTGGACCACCCAGTGCGCGTCAGGAGTAGGTGTGTCCCAGCAGGAGCCCCTAGGAACAGCCCTGCCCTACCAGCTCTTAGCACAGGGAGTCCTGGTCTGCACATGCATGAGCCAGGGAGCCAGAGAGCCAGAGGAGGACGCTGCCGTGGGCTCGAACTGTCCTCAGAGAATGTTGGTATGACCCGGGGATCCAAGGGAGGTGGGGGGAACCTCGGAGGCGCCCAGGAACGCAGGAGGGCCCAGACTGCGGCCCTGCCGGCCCTCGGAGAGGGCCCACGCGTGTCCGCTCGGGCTCAGGAGGCCACGGTGGGACAGCCAGTACCCCAGCACCGAGCTCATCTCGCGTGGACCACCCAGTGGGCGTCAGGAGTAGGTGTGTCCCAGCAGCAGCCGCCCCCCACCCCGGGCACGGCCCCTCCCTAGACAAGCCTTCCCTGTGAGGAGTCCTGGACTGCGCACGCGCGAGCCGGCGAGCCCGCCAGCCAGAGGGAGATGATGCCTGGGGCTCCTCTTGCCTCAGAGAATGCTTGTGCGGCCTGGGGGCGCCCGCAGGTGTGCTCCGAGGCCTGCCGCTGCCTCTAGCTAGCACCTGGGGCCAGTTGGCAGTGCCGGCTGGCCAGCCTCCTAGAGCCAGGGCTGGCTGCAGCAGGCTCCGCGGGCGGGCGGGCGGGCGAAGGGCAGACGGAAGCCGAAGGGGGCCCGCCCGCCCTGGAGGCCAGGACCCCAGGGGGCAGAAGTGGGTCTGGCTTTGCATTGCCCGACCAGTGGGAGGGAGCCAGCCAGGGGCAGCCAGTTGCATCCTCCCGGGAACTGCCAGCGGAGGCTTTTGGGGAGCGCGCTGCCAACTCTTGGCTTGGCCGGGGGAGACCTGCCGTCTCTGTGGCTCCAGCCGGCCAGCAGGCTGCAGGGTCGGGCGCAGCGGCCGTGGGGCTCTGGAGCTTGCTGCCCTGCCCGTGGGCGGGGCCTCCACGGGCCAGCCAGGTGGCACAGGGTTCCTGGGGCTGCGCCTCGTCCCGGCCCGGCCCGGCCCAAGGGAGGTGGGGGGAACCTCGGAGGCGCCCAGGAACGCAAGAGGGCCCAGACTGCGGCCCTGCCGGCCCTCGGAGAGGGCCCACGCGTGTCTGCTCGGGCTCAGGAGGCCACGGTGGGACAGCCAGTACCCCAGCACCGAGCTCATCTCGCGTGGACCACCCAGTGCGCGTCAGGAGTAGGTGTGTCCCAGCAGGAGCCCCTAGGAACAGCCCTGCCCTACCAGCTCTTAGCACAGGGAGTCCTGGTCTGCACATGCATGAGCCAGGGAGCCAGAGAGCCAGAGGAGGACGCTGCCGTGGGCTCGAACTGTCCTCAGAGAATGTTGGTATGACCCGGGGATCCAAGGGAGGTGGGGGGAACCTCGGAGGCGCCCAGGAACGCAGGAGGGCCCAGACTGCGGCCCTGCCGGCCCTCGGAGAGGGCCCACGCGTGTCCGCTCGGGCTCAGGAGGCCACGGTGGGACAGCCAGTACCCCAGCACCGAGCTCATCTCGCGTGGACCACCCAGTGGGCGTCAGGAGTAGGTGTGTCCCAGCAGCAGCCGCCCCCCACCCCGGGCACGGCCCCTCCCTAGACAAGCCTTCCCTGTGAGGAGTCCTGGACTGCGCACGCGCGAGCCGGCGAGCCCGCCAGCCAGAGGGAGATGATGCCTGGGGCTCCTCTTGCCTCAGAGAATGCTTGTGCGGCCTGGGGGCGCCCGCAGGTGTGCTCCGAGGCCTGCCGCTGCCTCTAGCTAGCACCTGGGGCCAGTTGGCAGTGCCGGCTGGCCAGCCTCCTAGAGCCAGGGCTGGCTGCAGCAGGCTCCGCGGGCGGGCGGGCGGGCGAAGGGCAGACGGAAGCCGAAGGGGGCCCGCCCGCCCTGGAGGCCAGGACCCCAGGGGGCAGAAGTGGGTCTGGCTTTGCATTGCCCGACCAGCGGGAGGGAGCCAGCCAGGGGCAGCCAGTTGCATCCTCCCGGGAACTGCCAGCGGAGGCTTTTGGGGAGCGCGCTGCCAACTCTTGGCTTGGCCGGGGGAGACCTGCCGTCTCTGTGGCTCCAGCCGGCCAGCAGGCTGCAGGGTCGGGCGCAGCGGCCGTGGGGCTCTGGAGCTTGCTGCCCTGCCCGTGGGCGGGGCCTCCACGGGCCAGCCAGGTGGCACAGGGTTCCTGGGGCTGCGCCTCGTCCCGGCCCGGCCCGGCCCAAGGGAGGTGGGGGGAACCTCGGAGGCGCCCAGGAACGCAAGAGGGCCCAGACTGCGGCCCTGCCGGCCCTCGGAGAGGGCCCACGCGTGTCTGCTCGGGCTCAGGAGGCCACGGTGGGACAGCCAGTACCCCAGCACCGAGCTCATCTCGCGTGGACCACCCAGTGCGCGTCAGGAGTAGGTGTGTCCCAGCAGGAGCCCCTAGGAACAGCCCTGCCCTACCAGCTCTTAGCACAGGGAGTCCTGGTCTGCACATGCATGAGCCAGGGAGCCAGAGAGCCAGAGGAGGACGCTGCCGTGGGCTCGAACTGTCCTCAGAGAATGTTGGTATGACCCGGGGATCCAAGGGAGGTGGGGGGAACCTCGGAGGCGCCCAGGAACGCAGGAGGGCCCAGACTGCGGCCCTGCCGGCCCTCGGAGAGGGCCCACGCGTGTCCGCTCGGGCTCAGGAGGCCACGGTGGGACAGCCAGTACCCCAGCACCGAGCTCATCTCGCGTGGACCACCCAGTGGGCGTCAGGAGTAGGTGTGTCCCAGCAGCAGCCGCCCCCCACCCCGGGCACGGCCCCTCCCTAGACAAGCCTTCCCTGTGAGGAGTCCTGGACTGCGCACGCGCGAGCCGGCGAGCCCGCCAGCCAGAGGGAGATGATGCCTGGGGCTCCTCTTGCCTCAGAGAATGCTTGTGCGGCCTGGGGGCGCCCGCAGGTGTGCTCCGAGGCCTGCCGCTGCCTCTAGCTAGCACCTGGGGCCAGTTGGCAGTGCCGGCTGGCCAGCCTCCTAGAGCCAGGGCTGGCTGCAGCAGGCTCCGCGGGCGGGCGGGCGGGCGAAGGGCAGACGGAAGCCGAAGGGGGCCCGCCCGCCCTGGAGGCCAGGACCCCAGGGGGCAGAAGTGGGTCTGGCTTTGCATTGCCCGACCAGTGGGAGGGAGCCAGCCAGGGGCAGCCAGTTGCATCCTCCCGGGAACTGCCAGCGGAGGCTTTTGGGGAGCGCGCTGCCAACTCTTGGCTTGGCCGGGGGAGACCTGCCGTCTCTGTGGCTCCAGCCGGCCAGCAGGCTGCAGGGTCGGGCGCAGCGGCCGTGGGGCTCTGGAGCTTGCTGCCCTGCCCGTGGGCGGGGCCTCCACGGGCCAGCCAGGTGGCACAGGGTTCCTGGGGCTGCGCCTCGTCCCGGCCCGGCCCGGCCCAAGGGAGGTGGGGGGAACCTCGGAGGCGCCCAGGAACGCAAGAGGGCCCAGACTGCGGCCCTGCCGGCCCTCGGAGAGGGCCCACGCGTGTCTGCTCGGGCTCAGGAGGCCACGGTGGGACAGCCAGTACCCCAGCACCGAGCTCATCTCGCGTGGACCACCCAGTGCGCGTCAGGAGTAGGTGTGTCCCAGCAGGAGCCCCTAGGAACAGCCCTGCCCTACCAGCTCTTAGCACAGGGAGTCCTGGTCTGCACATGCATGAGCCAGGGAGCCAGAGAGCCAGAGGAGGACGCTGCCGTGGGCTCGAACTGTCCTCAGAGAATGTTGGTATGACCCGGGGATCCAAGGGAGGTGGGGGGAACCTCGGAGGCGCCCAGGAACGCAGGAGGGCCCAGACTGCGGCCCTGCCGGCCCTCGGAGAGGGCCCACGCGTGTCCGCTCGGGCTCAGGAGGCCACGGTGGGACAGCCAGTACCCCAGCACCGAGCTCATCTCGCGTGGACCACCCAGTGGGCGTCAGGAGTAGGTGTGTCCCAGCAGCAGCCGCCCCCCACCCCGGGCACGGCCCCTCCCTAGACAAGCCTTCCCTGTGAGGAGTCCTGGACTGCGCACGCGCGAGCCGGCGAGCCCGCCAGCCAGAGGGAGATGATGCCTGGGGCTCCTCTTGCCTCAGAGAATGCTTGTGCGGCCTGGGGGCGCCCGCAGGTGTGCTCCGAGGCCTGCCGCTGCCTCTAGCTAGCACCTGGGGCCAGTTGGCAGTGCCGGCTGGCCAGCCTCCTAGAGCCAGGGCTGGCTGCAGCAGGCTCCGCGGGCGGGCGAAGGGCAGACGGAAGCCGAAGGGGACCCGCCCGCCCGCTCCGCTCCGAAGCGCGCCCGCCCTGGAGGCCAGGACCC
The DNA here is from genome assembly GCF_964237555.1 of Oryctolagus cuniculus. Classification (NCBI taxonomy): domain Eukaryota; kingdom Metazoa; phylum Chordata; class Mammalia; order Lagomorpha; family Leporidae; genus Oryctolagus; species Oryctolagus cuniculus. The sequence continues at coordinate 762,491 of NW_027208301.1, forward strand.
CAGGGGGCAGAAGTGGGTCTGGCTTTGCATTGCCCGACCAGCGGGAGGGAGCCAGCCAGGGGCAGCCAGTTGCATCCTCCCGGGAACTGCCAGCGGAGGCTTTTGGGGAGCGCGCTGCCAACTCTTGGCTTGGCCGGGGGAGACCTGCCGTCTCTGTGGCTCCAGCCGGCCAGCAGGCTGCAGGGTCGGGCGCAGCGGCCGTGGGGCTCTGGAGCTTGCTGCCCTGCCCGTGGGCGGGGCCTCCACGGGCCAGCCAGGTGGCACAGGGTTCCTGGGGCTGCGCCTCGTCCCGGCCCGGCCCGGCCCAAGGGAGGTGGGGGGAACCTCGGAGGCGCCCAGGAACGCAAGAGGGCCCAGACTGCGGCCCTGCCGGCCCTCGGAGAGGGCCCACGCGTGTCTGCTCGGGCTCAGGAGGCCACGGTGGGACAGCCAGTACCCCAGCACCGAGCTCATCTCGCGTGGACCACCCAGTGGGCGTCAGGAGTAGGTGTGTCCCAGCAGCAGCCGCCCCCCACCCCGGGCACGGCCCCTCCCTAGACAAGCCTTCCCTGTTAGGAGTCCTGGACTGCGCACGCGCGAGCCGGCGAGCCCGCCAGCCAGAGGGAGATGATGCCTGGGGCTCCTCTTGCCTCAGAGAATGCTTGTGCGGCCTGGGGGCGCCCGCAGGTGTGCTCCGAGGCCTGCCGCTGCCTCTAGCTAGCACCTGGGGCCAGTTGGCAGTGCCGGCTGGCCAGCCTCCTAGAGCCAGGGCTGGCTGCAGCAGGCTCCGCGGGCGGGCGAAGGGCAGACGGAAGCCGAAGGGGGCCCTCCCGCCCTGGAGGCCAGGACCCCAGGGGGCAGAAGTGGGTCTGGCTTTGCATTGCCTTACCAGCGGGAGGGAGCCAGCCAGGGGCAGCCAGTTGCATCCTCCCGGGAACTGCCAGCGGAGGCTTTTGGGGAGCGCGCTGCCAACTCTTGGCTTGGCCGGGGGAGACCTGCCGTGTCTGTGGCTCCAGCCGGCCAGCAGGCTGCAGGGTCGGGCGCAGCGGCCGTGGGGCTCTGGAGCTTGCTGCCCTGCCCGTGGGCGGGGCCTCCACGGGCCAGCCAGGTGGCACAGGGTTCCTGGGGCTGCGCCTCGTCCCGGCCCGGCCCGGCCCAAGGGAGGTGGGGGGAACCTCGGAGGCGCCCAGGAACGCAAGAGGGCCCAGACTGCGGCCCTGCCGGCCCTCGGAGAGGGCCCACGCGTGTCTGCTCGGGCTCAGGAGGCCACGGTGGGACAGCCAGTACCCCAGCACCGAGCTCATCTCGCGTGGACCACCCAGTGCGCGTCAGGAGTAGGTGTGTCCCAGCAGGAGCCCCTAGGAACAGCCCTGCCCTACCAGCTCTTAGCACAGGGAGTCCTGGTCTGCACATGCATGAGCCAGGGAGCCAGAGAGCCAGAGGAGGACGCTGCCGTGGGCTCGAACTGTCCTCAGAGAATGTTGGTATGACCCGGGGATCCAAGGGAGGTGGGGGGAACCTCGGAGGCGCCCAGGAACGCAGGAGGGCCCAGACTGCGGCCCTGCCGGCCCTCGGAGAGGGCCCACGCGTGTCCGCTCGGGCTCAGGAGGCCACGGTGGGACAGCCAGTACCCCAGCACCGAGCTCATCTCGCGTGGACCACCCAGTGGGCGTCAGGAGTAGGTGTGTCCCAGCAGCAGCCGCCCCCCACCCCGGGCACGGCCCCTCCCTAGACAAGCCTTCCCTGTGAGGAGTCCTGGACTGCGCACGCGCGAGCCGGCGAGCCCGCCAGCCAGAGGGAGATGATGCCTGGGGCTCCTCTTGCCTCAGAGAATGCTTGTGCGGCCTGGGGGCGCCCGCAGGTGTGCTCCGAGGCCTGCCGCTGCCTCTAGCTAGCACCTGGGGCCAGTTGGCAGTGCCGGCTGGCCAGCCTCCTAGAGCCAGGGCTGGCTGCAGCAGGCTCCGCGGGCGGGCGAAGGGCAGACGGAAGCCGAAGGGGGCCCGCCCGCCCTGGAGGCCAGGACCCCAGGGGGCAGAAGTGGGTCTGGCTTTGCATTGCCCGACCAGCGGGAGGGAGCCAGCCAGGGGCAGCCAGTTGCATCCTCCCGGGAACTGCCAGCGGAGGCTTTTGGGGAGCGCGCTGCCAACTCTTGGCTTGGCCGGGGGAGACCTGCCGTCTCTGTGGCTCCAGCCGGCCAGCAGGCTGCAGGGTCGGGCGCAGCGGCCGTGGGGCTCTGGAGCTTGCTGCCCTGCCCGTGGGCGGGGCCTCCACGGGCCAGCCAGGTGGCACAGGGTTCCTGGGGCTGCGCCTCGTCCCGGCCCGGCCCGGCCCAAGGGAGGTGGGGGGAACCTCGGAGGCGCCCAGGAACGCAAGAGGGCCCAGACTGCGGCCCTGCCGGCCCTCGGAGAGGGCCCACGCGTGTCTGCTCGGGCTCAGGAGGCCACGGTGGGACAGCCAGTACCCCAGCACCGAGCTCATCTCGCGTGGACCACCCAGTGCGCGTCAGGAGTAGGTGTGTCCCAGCAGGAGCCCCTAGGAACAGCCCTGCCCTACCAGCTCTTAGCACAGGGAGTCCTGGTCTGCACATGCATGAGCCAGGGAGCCAGAGAGCCAGAGGAGGATGCTGCCGTGGGCTCGAACTGTCCTCAGAGAATGTTGGTATGACCCGGGGATCCAAGGGAGGTGGGGGGAACCTCGGAGGCGCCCAGGAACGCAGGAGGGCCCAGACTGCGGCCCTGCCGGCCCTCGGAGAGGGCCCACGCGTGTCCGCTCGGGCTCAGGAGGCCACGGTGGGACAGCCAGTACCCCAGCACCGAGCTCATCTCGCGTGGACCACCCAGTGGGCGTCAGGAGTAGGTGTGTCCCAGCAGCAGCCGCCCCCCACCCCGGGCACGGCCCCTCCCTAGACAAGCCTTCCCTGTGAGGAGTCCTGGACTGCGCACGCGCGAGCCGGCGAGCCCGCCAGCCAGAGGGAGATGATGCCTGGGGCTCCTCTTGCCTCAGAGAATGCTTGTGCGGCCTGGGGGCGCCCGCAGGTGTGCTCCGAGGCCTGCCGCTGCCTCTAGCTAGCACCTGGGGCCAGTTGGCAGTGCCGGCTGGCCAGCCTCCTAGAGCCAGGGCTGGCTGCAGCAGGCTCCGCGGGCGGGCGAAGGGCAGACGGAAGCCGAAGGGGACCCGCCCGCCCGCTCCGCTCCGAAGCGCGCCCGCCCTGGAGGCCAGGACCCCAGGGGGCAGAAGTGGGTCTGGCTTTGCATTGCCTGACCAGCGGGAGGGAGCCAGCCAGGGGCAGCCAGTTGCATCCTCCCGGGAACTGCCAGCGGAGGCTTTTGGGGAGCGCGCTGCCAACTCTTGGCTTGGCCGGGGGAGACCTGCCGTCTCTGTGGCTCCAGCCGGCCAGCAGGCTGCAGGGTCGGGCGCAGCGGCCGTGGGGCTCTGGAGCTTGCTGCCCTGCCCGTGGGCGGGGCCTCCACGGGCCAGCCAGGTGGCACAGGGTTCCTGGGGCTGCGCCTCGTCCCGGCCCGGCCCGGCCCAAGGGAGGTGGGGGGAACCTCGGAGGCGCCCAGGAACGCAAGAGGGCCCAGACTGCGGCCCTGCCGGCCCTCGGAGAGGGCCCACGCGTGTCTGCTCGGGCTCAGGAGGCCACGGTGGGACAGCCAGTACCCCAGCACCGAGCTCATCTCGCGTGGACCACCCAGTGCGCGTCAGGAGTAGGTGTGTCCCAGCAGGAGCCCCTAGGAACAGCCCTGCCCTACCAGCTCTTAGCACAGGGAGTCCTGGTCTGCACATGCATGAGCCAGGGAGCCAGAGAGCCAGAGGAGGACGCTGCCGTGGGCTCGAACTGTCCTCAGAGAATGTTGGTATGACCCGGGGATCCAAGGGAGGTGGGGGGAACCTCGGAGGCGCCCAGGAACGCAGGAGGGCCCAGACTGCGGCCCTGCCGGCCCTCGGAGAGGGCCCACGCGTGTCCGCTCGGGCTCAGGAGGCCACGGTGGGACAGCCAGTACCCCAGCACCGAGCTCATCTCGCGTGGACCACCCAGTGGGCGTCAGGAGTAGGTGTGTCCCAGCAGCAGCCGCCCCCCACCCCGGGCACGGCCCCTCCCTAGACAAGCCTTCCCTGTGAGGAGTCCTGGACTGCGCACGCGCGAGCCGGCGAGCCCGCCAGCCAGAGGGAGATGATGCCTGGGGCTCCTCTTGCCTCAGAGAATGCTTGTGCGGCCTGGGGGCACCCGCAGGTGTGCTCCGAGGCCTACCGCTGCCTCTAGCTAGCACCTGGGGCCAGTTGGCAGTGCCGGCTGGCCAGCCTCCTAGAGCCAGGGCTGGCTGCAGCAGGCTCCGCGGGCGGGCGGGCGGGCAAAGGGCAGACGGAAGCCGAAGGGGGCCCGCCCGCCCGCTCCGCTCCGAAGCGCGCCCGCCCTGGAGGCCAGGACCCCAGGGGGCAGAAGTGGGTCTGGCTTTGCATTGCCCGACCAGCGGGAGGGAGCCAGCCAGGGGCAGCCAGTTGCATCCTCCCGGGAACTGCCAGCGGAGGCTTTTGGGGAGCGCGCTGCCAACTCTTGGCTTGGCCGGGGGAGACCTGCCGTGTCTGTGGCTCCAGCCGGCCAGCAGGCTGCAGGGTCGGGCGCAGCGGCCGTGGGGCTCTGGAGCTTGCTGCCCTGCCCGTGGGCGGGGCCTCCACGGGCCAGCCAGGTGGCACAGGGTTCCTGGGGCTGCGCCTCGTCCCGGCCCGGCCCGGCCCAAGGGAGGTGGGGGGAACCTCGGAGGCGCCCAGGAACGCAAGAGGGCCCAGACTGCGGCCCTGCCGGCCCTCGGAGAGGGCCCACGCGTGTCTGCTCGGGCTCAGGAGGCCACGGTGGGACAGCCAGTACCCCAGCACCGAGCTCATCTCGCGTGGACCACCCAGTGGGCGTCAGGAGTAGGTGTGTCCCAGCAGCAGCCGCCCCCCACCCCGGGCACGGCCCCTCCCTAGACAAGCCTTCCCTGTTAGGAGTCCTGGACTGCGCACGCGCGAGCCGGCGAGCCCGCCAGCCAGAGGGAGATGATGCCTGGGGCTCCTCTTGCCTCAGAGAATGCTTGTGCGGCCTGGGGGCGCCCGCAGGTGTGCTCCGAGGCCTGCCGCTGCCTCTAGCTAGCACCTGGGGCCAGTTGGCAGTGCCGGCTGGCCAGCCTCCTAGAGCCAGGGCTGGCTGCAGCAGGCTCCGCGGGCGGGCGAAGGGCAGACGGAAGCCGAAGGGGGCCCTCCCGCCCTGGAGGCCAGGACCCCAGGGGGCAGAAGTGGGTCTGGCTTTGCATTGCCTTACCAGCGGGAGGGAGCCAGCCAGGGGCAGCCAGTTGCATCCTCCCGGGAACTGCCAGCGGAGGCTTTTGGGGAGCGCGCTGCCAACTCTTGGCTTGGCCGGGGGAGACCTGCCGTGTCTGTGGCTCCAGCCGGCCAGCAGGCTGCAGGGTCGGGCGCAGCGGCCGTGGGGCTCTGGAGCTTGCTGCCCTGCCCGTGGGCGGGGCCTCCACGGGCCAGCCAGGTGGCACAGGGTTCCTGGGGCTGCGCCTCGTCCCGGCCCGGCCCGGCCCAAGGGAGGTGGGGGGAACCTCGGAGGCGCCCAGGAACGCAAGAGGGCCCAGACTGCGGCCCTGCCGGCCCTCGGAGAGGGCCCACGCGTGTCTGCTCGGGCTCAGGAGGCCACGGTGGGACAGCCAGTACCCCAGCACCGAGCTCATCTCGCGTGGACCACCCAGTGCGCGTCAGGAGTAGGTGTGTCCCAGCAGGAGCCCCTAGGAACAGCCCTGCCCTACCAGCTCTTAGCACAGGGAGTCCTGGTCTGCACATGCATGAGCCAGGGAGCCAGAGAGCCAGAGGAGGACGCTGCCGTGGGCTCGAACTGTCCTCAGAGAATGTTGGTATGACCCGGGGATCCAAGGGAGGTGGGGGGAACCTCGGAGGCGCCCAGGAACGCAGGAGGGCCCAGACTGCGGCCCTGCCGGCCCTCGGAGAGGGCCCACGCGTGTCCGCTCGGGCTCAGGAGGCCACGGTGGGACAGCCAGTACCCCAGCACCGAGCTCATCTCGCGTGGACCACCCAGTGGGCGTCAGGAGTAGGTGTGTCCCAGCAGCAGCCGCCCCCCACCCCGGGCACGGCCCCTCCCTAGACAAGCCTTCCCTGTGAGGAGTCCTGGACTGCGCACGCGCGAGCCGGCGAGCCCGCCAGCCAGAGGGAGATGATGCCTGGGGCTCCTCTTGCCTCAGAGAATGCTTGTGCGGCCTGGGGGCGCCCGCAGGTGTGCTCCGAGGCCTGCCGCTGCCTCTAGCTAGCACCTGGGGCCAGTTGGCAGTGCCGGCTGGCCAGCCTCCTAGAGCCAGGGCTGGCTGCAGCAGGCTCCGCGGGCGGGCGAAGGGCAGACGGAAGCCGAAGGGGGCCCGCCCGCCCTGGAGGCCAGGACCCCAGGGGGCAGAAGTGGGTCTGGCTTTGCATTGCCCGACCAGCGGGAGGGAGCCAGCCAGGGGCAGCCAGTTGCATCCTCCCGGGAACTGCCAGCGGAGGCTTTTGGGGAGCGCGCTGCCAACTCTTGGCTTGGCCGGGGGAGACCTGCCGTCTCTGTGGCTCCAGCCGGCCAGCAGGCTGCAGGGTCGGGCGCAGCGGCCGTGGGGCTCTGGAGCTTGCTGCCCTGCCCGTGGGCGGGGCCTCCACGGGCCAGCCAGGTGGCACAGGGTTCCTGGGGCTGCGCCTCGTCCCGGCCCGGCCCGGCCCAAGGGAGGTGGGGGGAACCTCGGAGGCGCCCAGGAACGCAAGAGGGCCCAGACTGCGGCCCTGCCGGCCCTCGGAGAGGGCCCACGCGTGTCTGCTCGGGCTCAGGAGGCCACGGTGGGACAGCCAGTACCCCAGCACCGAGCTCATCTCGCGTGGACCACCCAGTGCGCGTCAGGAGTAGGTGTGTCCCAGCAGGAGCCCCTAGGAACAGCCCTGCCCTACCAGCTCTTAGCACAGGGAGTCCTGGTCTGCACATGCATGAGCCAGGGAGCCAGAGAGCCAGAGGAGGATGCTGCCGTGGGCTCGAACTGTCCTCAGAGAATGTTGGTATGACCCGGGGATCCAAGGGAGGTGGGGGGAACCTCGGAGGCGCCCAGGAACGCAGGAGGGCCCAGACTGCGGCCCTGCCGGCCCTCGGAGAGGGCCCACGCGTGTCCGCTCGGGCTCAGGAGGCCACGGTGGGACAGCCAGTACCCCAGCACCGAGCTCATCTCGCGTGGACCACCCAGTGGGCGTCAGGAGTAGGTGTGTCCCAGCAGCAGCCGCCCCCCACCCCGGGCACGGCCCCTCCCTAGACAAGCCTTCCCTGTGAGGAGTCCTGGACTGCGCACGCGCGAGCCGGCGAGCCCGCCAGCCAGAGGGAGATGATGCCTGGGGCTCCTCTTGCCTCAGAGAATGCTTGTGCGGCCTGGGGGCGCCCGCAGGTGTGCTCCGAGGCCTGCCGCTGCCTCTAGCTAGCACCTGGGGCCAGTTGGCAGTGCCGGCTGGCCAGCCTCCTAGAGCCAGGGCTGGCTGCAGCAGGCTCCGCGGGCGGGCGAAGGGCAGACGGAAGCCGAAGGGGACCCGCCCGCCCGCTCCGCTCCGAAGCGCGCCCGCCCTGGAGGCCAGGACCCCAGGGGGCAGAAGTGGGTCTGGCTTTGCATTGCCTGACCAGCGGGAGGGAGCCAGCCAGGGGCAGCCAGTTGCATCCTCCCGGGAACTGCCAGCGGAGGCTTTTGGGGAGCGCGCTGCCAACTCTTGGCTTGGCCGGGGGAGACCTGCCGTCTCTGTGGCTCCAGCCGGCCAGCAGGCTGCAGGGTCGGGCGCAGCGGCCGTGGGGCTCTGGAGCTTGCTGCCCTGCCCGTGGGCGGGGCCTCCACGGGCCAGCCAGGTGGCACAGGGTTCCTGGGGCTGCGCCTCGTCCCGGCCCGGCCCGGCCCAAGGGAGGTGGGGGGAACCTCGGAGGCGCCCAGGAACGCAAGAGGGCCCAGACTGCGGCCCTGCCGGCCCTCGGAGAGGGCCCACGCGTGTCTGCTCGGGCTCAGGAGGCCACGGTGGGACAGCCAGTACCCCAGCACCGAGCTCATCTCGCGTGGACCACCCAGTGCGCGTCAGGAGTAGGTGTGTCCCAGCAGGAGCCCCTAGGAACAGCCCTGCCCTACCAGCTCTTAGCACAGGGAGTCCTGGTCTGCACATGCATGAGCCAGGGAGCCAGAGAGCCAGAGGAGGACGCTGCCGTGGGCTCGAACTGTCCTCAGAGAATGTTGGTATGACCCGGGGATCCAAGGGAGGTGGGGGGAACCTCGGAGGCGCCCAGGAACGCAGGAGGGCCCAGACTGCGGCCCTGCCGGCCCTCGGAGAGGGCCCACGCGTGTCCGCTCGGGCTCAGGAGGCCACGGTGGGACAGCCAGTACCCCAGCACCGAGCTCATCTCGCGTGGACCACCCAGTGGGCGTCAGGAGTAGGTGTGTCCCAGCAGCAGCCGCCCCCCACCCCGGGCACGGCCCCTCCCTAGACAAGCCTTCCCTGTGAGGAGTCCTGGACTGCGCACGCGCGAGCCGGCGAGCCCGCCAGCCAGAGGGAGATGATGCCTGGGGCTCCTCTTGCCTCAGAGAATGCTTGTGCGGCCTGGGGGCACCCGCAGGTGTGCTCCGAGGCCTGCCGCTGCCTCTAGCTAGCACCTGGGGCCAGTTGGCAGTGCCGGCTGGCCAGCCTCCTAGAGCCAGGGCTGGCTGCAGCAGGCTCCGCGGGCGGGCGGGCGGGCAAAGGGCAGACGGAAGCCGAAGGGGGCCCGCCCGCCCGCTCCGCTCCGAAGCGCGCCCGCCCTGGAGGCCAGGACCCCAGGGGGCAGAAGTGGGTCTGGCTTTGCATTGCCCGACCAGCGGGAGGGAGCCAGCCAGGGGCAGCCAGTTGCATCCTCCCGGGAACTGCCAGCGGAGGCTTTTGGGGAGCGCGCTGCCAACTCTTGGCTTGGCCGGGGGAGACCTGCCGTGTCTGTGGCTCCAGCCGGCCAGCAGGCTGCAGGGTCGGGCGCAGCGGCCGTGGGGCTCTGGAGCTTGCTGCCCTGCCCGTGGGCGGGGCCTCCACGGGCCAGCCAGGTGGCACAGGGTTCCTGGGGCTGCGCCTCGTCCCGGCCCGGCCCGGCCCAAGGGAGGTGGGGGGAACCTCGGAGGCGCCCAGGAACGCAAGAGGGCCCAGACTGCGGCCCTGCCGGCCCTCGGAGAGGGCCCACGCGTGTCTGCTCGGGCTCAGGAGGCCACGGTGGGACAGCCAGTACCCCAGCACCGAGCTCATCTCGCGTGGACCACCCAGTGCGCGTCAGGAGTAGGAGTGTCCCAGCAGGAGCCCCTAGGAACAGCCCCGCCCTACCAGCTCTTAGCACAGGGAGTCCTGGTCTGCACATGCATGAGCCAGGGAGCCAGAGAGCCAGAGGAGGACGCTGCCGTGGGCTCGAACTGTCCTCAGAGAATGTTGGTATGACCCGGGGATCCAAGGGAGGTGGGGGGAACCTCGGAGGCGCCCAGGAACGCAGGAGGGCCCAGACTGCGGCCCTGCCGGCCCTCGGAGAGGGCCCACGCGTGTCCGCTCGGGCTCAGGAGGCCACGGTGGGACAGCCAGTACCCCAGCACCGAGCTCATCTCGCGTGGACCACCCAGTGGGCGTCAGGAGTAGGTGTGTCCCAGCAGCAGCCGCCCCCCACCCCGGGCACGGCCCCTCCCTAGACAAGCCTTCCCTGTGAGGAGTCCTGGACTGCGCACGCGCGAGCCGGCGAGCCCGCCAGCCAGAGGGAGATGATGCCTGGGGCTCCTCTTGCCTCAGAGAATGCTTGTGCGGCCTGGGGGCGCCCGCAGGTGTGCTCCGAGGCCTGCCGCTGCCTCTAGCTAGCACCTGGGGCCAGTTGGCAGTGCCGGCTGGCCAGCCTCCTAGAGCCAGGGCTGGCTGCAGCAGGCTCCGCGGGCGGGCGAAGGGCAGACGGAAGCCGAAGGGGGCCCGCCCGCCCTGGAGGCCAGGACCCCAGGGGGCAGAAGTGGGTCTGGCTTTGCATTGCCCGACCAGCGGGAGGGAGCCAGCCAGGGGCAGCCAGTTGCATCCTCCCGGGAACTGCCAGCGGAGGCTTTTGGGGAGCGCGCTGCCAACTCTTGGCTTGGCCGGGGGAGACCTGCCGTGTCTGTGGCTCCAGCCGGCCAGCAGGCTGCAGGGTCGGGCGCAGCGGCCGTGGGGCTCTGGAGCTTGCTGCCCTGCCCGTGGGCGGGGCCTCCACGGGCCAGCCAGGTGGCACAGGGTTCCTGGGGCTGCGCCTCGTCCCGGCCCGGCCCGGCCCAAGGGAGGTGGGGGGAACCTCGGAGGCGCCCAGGAACGCAAGAGGGCCCAGACTGCGGCCCTGCCGGCCCTCGGAGAGGGCCCACGCGTGTCTGCTCGGGCTCAGGAGGCCACGGTGGGACAGCCAGTACCCCAGCACCGAGCTCATCTCGCGTGGACCACCCAGTGCGCGTCAGGAGTAGGTGTGTCCCAGCAGGAGCCCCTAGGAACAGCCCTGCCCTACCAGCTCTTAGCACAGGGAGTCCTGGTCTGCACATGCATGAGCCAGGGAGCCAGAGAGCCAGAGGAGGACGCTGCCGTGGGCTCGAACTGTCCTCAGAGAATGTTGGTATGACCCGGGGATCCAAGGGAGGTGGGGGGAACCTCGGAGGCGCCCAGGAACGCAGGAGGGCCCAGACTGCGGCCCTGCCGGCCCTCGGAGAGGGCCCACGCGTGTCTGCTCGGGCTCAGGAGGCCACGGTGGGACAGCCAGTACCCCAGCACCGAGCTCATCTCGCGTGGACCACCCAGTGGGCGTCAGGAGTAGGTGTGTCCCAGCAGCAGCCGCCCCCCACCCCGGGCACGGCCCCTCCCTAGACAAGCCTTCCCTGTGAGGAGTCCTGGACTGCGCACGCGCGAGCCGGCGAGCCCGCCAGCCAGAGGGAGATGATGCCTGGGGCTCCTCTTGCCTCAGAGAATGCTTGTGCGGCCTGGGGGCGCCCGCAGGTGTGCTCCGAGGCCTGCCGCTGCCTCTAGCTAGCACCTGGGGCCAGTTGGCAGTGCCGGCTGGCCAGCCTCCTAGAGCCAGGGCTGGCTGCAGCAGGCTCCGCGGGCGGGCGGGCGGGCGAAGGGCAGACGGAAGCCGAAGGGGGCCCGCCCGCCCGCTCCGCTCCGAAGCGCGCCCGCCCTGGAGGCCAGGAACCCAGGGGGCAGAAGTGGGTCTGGCTTTGCATTGCCCGACCAGCGGGAGGGAGCCAGCCAGGGGCAGCCAGTTGCATCCTCCCGGGAACTGCCAGCGGAGGCTTTTGGGGAGCGCGCTGCCAACTCTTGGCTTGGCCGGGGGAGACCTGCCGTCTCTGTGGCTCCAGCCGGCCAGCAGGCTGCAGGGTCGGGCGCAGCGGCCGTGGGGCTCTGGAGCTTGCTGCCCTGCCCGTGGGCGGGGCCTCCACGGGCCAGCCAGGTGGCACAGGGTTCCTGGGGCTGCGCCTCGTCCCGGCCCGGCCCGGCCCAAGGGAGGTGGGGGGAACCTCGGAGGCGCCCAGGAACGCAAGAGGGCCCAGACTGCGGCCCTGCCGGCCCTCGGAGAGGGCCCACGCGTGTCTGCTCGGGCTCAGGAGGCCACGGTGGGACAGCCAGTACCCCAGCACCGAGCTCATCTCGCGTGGACCACCCAGTGCGCGTCAGGAGTAGGTGTGTCCCAGCAGGAGCCCCTAGGAACAGCCCTGCCCTACCAGCTCTTAGCACAGGGAGTCCTGGTCTGCACATGCATGAGCCAGGGAGCCAGAGAGCCAGAGGAGGACGCTGCCGTGGGCTCGAACTGTCCTCAGAGAATGTTGGTATGACCCGGGGATCCAAGGGAGGTGGGGGGAACCTCGGAGGCGCCCAGGAACGCAGGAGGGCCCAGACTGCGGCCCTGCCGGCCCTCGGAGAGGGCCCACGCGTGTCCGCTCGGGCTCAGGAGGCCACGGTGGGACAGCCAGTACCCCAGCACCGAGCTCATCTCGCGTGGACCACCCAGTGGGCGTCAGGAGTAGGTGTGTCCCAGCAGCAGCCGCCCCCCACCCCGGGCACGGCCCCTCCCTAGACAAGCCTTCCCTGTGAGGAGTCCTGGACTGCGCACGCGCGAGCCGGCGAGCCCGCCAGCCAGAGGGAGATGATGCCTGGGGCTCCTCTTGCCTCAGAGAATGCTTGTGCGGCCTGGGGGCGCCCGCAGGTGTGCTCCGAGGCCTGCCGCTGCCTCTAGCTAGCACCTGGGGCCAGTTGGCAGTGCCGGCTGGCCAGCCTCCTAGAGCCAGGGCTGGCTGCAGCAGGCTCCGCGGGCGGGCGGGCGGGCGAAGGGCAGACGGAAGCCGAAGGGGGCCCGCCCGCCCTGGAGGCCAGGACCCCAGGGGGCAGAAGTGGGTCTGGCTTTGCATTGCCCGACCAGCGGGAGGGAGCCAGCCAGGGGCAGCCAGTTGCATCCTCCCGGGAACTGCCAGCGGAGGCTTTTGGGGAGCGCGCTGCCAACTCTTGGCTTGGCCGGGGGAGACCTGCCGTCTCTGTGGCTCCAGCCGGCCAGCAGGCTGCAGGGTCGGGCGCAGCGGCCGTGGGGCTCTGGAGCTTGCTGCCCTGCCCGTGGGCGGGGCCTCCACGGGCCAGCCAGGTGGCACAGGGTTCCTGGGGCTGCGCCTCGTCCCGGCCCGGCCCGGCCCAAGGGAGGTGGGGGGAACCTCGGAGGCGCCCAGGAACGCAAGAGGGCCCAGACTGCGGCCCTGCCGGCCCTCGGAGAGGGCCCACGCGTGTCTGCTCGGGCTCAGGAGGCCACGGTGGGACAGCCAGTACCCCAGCACCGAGCTCATCTCGCGTGGACCACCCAGTGCGCGTCAGGAGTAGGTGTGTCCCAGCAGGAGCCCCTAGGAACAGCCCTGCCCTACCAGCTCTTAGCACAGGGAGTCCTGGTCTGCACATGCATGAGCCAGGGAGCCAGAGAGCCAGAGGAGGACGCTGCCGTGGGCTCGAACTGTCCTCAGAGAATGTTTGTATGACCCGGGGATCCAAGGGAGGTGGGGGGAACCTCGGAGGCGCCCAGGAACGCAGGAGGGCCCAGACTGCGGCCCTGCCGGCCCTCGGAGAGGGCCCACGCGTGTCCGCTCGGGCTCAGGAGGCCACGGTGGGACAGCCAGTACCCCAGCACCGAGCTCATCTCGCGTGGACCACCCAGTGGGCGTCAGGAGTAGGTGTGTCCCAGCAGCAGCCGCCCCCCACCCCGGGCACGGCCCCTCCCTAGACAAGCCTTCCCTGTGAGGAGTCCTGGACTGCGCACGCGCGAGCCGGCGAGCCCGCCAGCCAGAGGGAGATGATGCCTGGGGCTCCTCTTGCCTCAGAGAATGCTTGTGCGGCCTGGGGGCGCCCGCAGGTGTGCTCCGAGGCCTGCCGCTGCCTCTAGCTAGCACCTGGGGCCAGTTGGCAGTGCCGGCTGGCCAGCCTCCTAGAGCCAGGGCTGGCTGCAGCAGGCTCCGCGGGCGGGCGGGCGGGCGAAGGGCAGACGGAAGCCGAAGGGGGCCCGCCCGCCCTGGAGGCCAGGACCCCAGGGGGCAGAAGTGGGTCTGGCTTTGCATTGGCCGACCAGCGGGAGGGAGCCAGCCAGGGGCAGCCAGTTGCATCCTCCCGGGAACTGCCAGCGGAGGCTTTTGGGGAGCGCGCTGCCAACTCTTGGCTTGGCCGGGGGAGACCTGCCGTGTCTGTGGCTCCAGCCGGCCAGCAGGCTGCAGGGTCGGGCGCAGCGGCCGTGGGGCTCTGGAGCTTGCTGCCCTGCCCGTGGGCGGGGCCTCCACGGGCCAGCCAGGTGGCACAGGGTTCCTGGGGCTGCGCCTCGTCCCGGCCCGGCCCGGCCCAAGGGAGGTGGGGGGAACCTCGGAGGCGCCCAGGAACGCAAGAGGGCCCAGACTGCGGCCCTGCCGGCCCTCGGAGAGGGCCCACGCGTGTCTGCTCGGGCTCAGGAGGCCACGGTGGGACAGCCAGTACCCCAGCACCGAGCTCATCTCGCGTGGACCACCCAGTGCGCGTCAGGAGTAGGTGTGTCCCAGCAGGAGCCCCTAGGAACAGCCCTGCCCTACCAGCTCTTAGCACAGGGAGTCCTGGTCTGCACATGCATGAGCCAGGGAGCCAGAGAGCCAGAGGAGGATGCTGCCGTGGGCTCGAACTGTCCTCAGAGAATGTTGGTATGACCCGGGGATCCAAGGGAGGTGGGGGGAACCTCGGAGGCGCCCAGGAACGCAGGAGGGCCCAGACTGCGGCCCTGCCGGCCCTCGCAGAGGGCCCACGCGTGTCCGCTCGGGCTCAGGAGGCCACGGTGGGACAGCCAGTACCCCAGCACCGAGCTCATCTCGCGTGGACCACCCAGTGGGCGTCAGGAGTAGGTGTGTCCCAGCAGCAGCCGCCCCCCACCCCGGGCACGGCCCCTCCCTAGACAAGCCTTCCCTGTGAGGAGTCCTGGACTGCGCACGCGCGAGCCGGCGAGCCCGCCAGCCAGAGGGAGATGATGCCTGGGGCTCCTCTTGCCTCAGAGAATGCTTGTGCGGCCTGGGGGCGCCCGCAGGTGTGCTCCGAGGCCTGCCGCTGCCTCTAGCTAGCACCTGGGGCCAGTTGGCAGTGCCGGCTGGCCAGCCTCCTAGAGCCAGGGCTGGCTGCAGCAGGCTCCGCGGGCGGGCGGGCGGGCGAAGGGCAGACGGAAGCCGAAGGGGGCCCGCCCGCCCTGGAGGCCAGGACCCCAGGGGGCAGAAGTGGGTCTGGCTTTGCATTGCCCGACCAGCGGGAGGGAGCCAGCCAGGGGCAGCCAGTTGCATCCTCCCGGGAACTGCCAGCGGAGGCTTTTGGGGAGCGCGCTGCCAACTCTTGGCTTGGCCGGGGGAGACCTGCCGTGTCTGTGGCTCCAGCCGGCCAGCAGGCTGCAGGGTCGGGCGCAGCGGCCGTGGGGCTCTGGAGCTTGCTGCCCTGCCCGTGGGCGGGGCCTCCACGGGCCAGCCAGGTGGCACAGGGTTCCTGGGGCTGCGCCTCGTCCCGGCCCGGCCCGGCCCAAGGGAGGTGGGGGGAACCTCGGAGGCGCCCAGGAACGCAAGAGGGCCCAGACTGCGGCCCTGCCGGCCCTCGGAGAGGGCCCACGCGTGTCTGCTCGGGCTCAGGAGGCCACGGTGGGACAGCCAGTACCCCAGCACCGAGCTCATCTCGCGTGGACCACCCAGTGCGCGTCAGGAGTAGGTGTGTCCCAGCAGGAGCCCCTAGGAACAGCCCTGCCCTACCAGCTCTTAGCACAGGGAGTCCTGGTCTGCACATGCATGAGCCAGAGAGCCAGAGGAGGACGCTGCCGTGGGCTCGAACTGTCCTCAGAGAATGTTGGTATGACCCGGGGATCCAAGGGAGGTGGGGGGAACCTCGGAGGCGCCCAGGAACGCAGGAGGGCCCAGACTGCGGCCCTGCCGGCCCTCGGAGAGGGCCCACGCGTGTCCGCTCGGGCTCAGGAGGCCACGGTGGGACAGCCAGTACCCCAGCACCGAGCTCATCTCGCGTGGACCACCCAGTGGGCGTCAGGAGTAGGTGTGTCCCAGCAGCAGCCGCCCCCCACCCCGGGCACGGCCCCTCCCTAGACAAGCCTTCCCTGTGAGGAGTCCTGGACTGCGCACGCGCGAGCCGGCGAGCCCGCCAGCCAGAGGGAGATGATGCCTGGGGCTCCTCTTGCCTCAGAGAATGCTTGTGCGGCCTGGGGGCGCCCGCAGGTGTGCTCCGAGGCCTGCCGCTGCCTCTAGCTAGCACCTGGGGCCAGTTGGCAGTGCCGGCTGGCCAGCCTCCTAGAGCCAGGGCTGGCTGCAGCAGGCTCCGCGGGCGGGCGGGCGGGCGAAGGGCGAAGGGCAGACGGGAGCCGAAGGGGGCCCGCCCGCCCGCTCCGCTCCGAAGCGCGCCCGCCCTGGAGGCCAGGACCCCAGGGGGCAGAAGTGGGTCTGGCTTTGCATTGCCCGACCAGCGGGAGGGAGCCAGCCAGGGGCAGCCAGTTGCATCCTCCCGGGAACTGCCAGCGGAGGCTTTTGGGGAGCGCGCTGCCAACTCTTGGCTTGGCCGGGGGAGACCTGCCGTGTCTGTGGCTCCAGCCGGCCAGCAGGCTGCAGGGTCGGGCGCAGCGGCCGTGGGGCTCTGGAGCTTGCTGCCCTGCCCGTGGGCGGGGCCTCCACGGGCCAGCCAGGTGGCACAGGGTTCCTGGGGCTGCGCCTCGTCCCGGCCCGGCCCGGCCCAAGGGAGGTGGGGGGAACCTCGGAGGCGCCCAGGAACGCAAGAGGGCCCAGACTGCGGCCCTGCCGGCCCTCGGAGAGGGCCCACGCGTGTCTGCTCGGGCTCAGGAGGCCACGGTGGGACAGCCAGTACCCCAGCACTGAGCTCATCTCGCGTGGACCACCCAGTGCGCGTCAGGAGTAGGAGTGTCCCAGCAGGAGCCCCTAGGAACAGCCCCGCCCTACCAGCTCTTAGCACAGGGAGTCCTGGTCTGCACATGCATGAGCCAGGGAGCCAGAGAGCCAGAGGAGGACGCTGCCGTGGGCTCGAACTGTCCTCAGAGAATGTTGGTATGACCCGGGGATCCAAGGGAGGTGGGGGGAACCTCGGAGGCGCCCAGGAACGCAGGAGGGCCCAGACTGCGGCCCTGCCGGCCCTCGGAGAGGGCCCACGCGTGTCCGCTCGGGCTCAGGAGGCCACGGTGGGACAGCCAGTACCCCAGCACCGATCTCATCTCGCGTGGACCACCCAGTGGGCGTCAGGAGTAGGTGTGTCCTAGCAGCAGCCGCCCCCCACCCCGGGCACGGCCCCTCCCTAGACAAGCCTTCCCTGTGAGGAGTCCTGGACTGCGCACGCGCGAGCCGGCGAGCCCGCCAGCCAGAGGGAGATGATGCCTGGGGCTCCTCTTGCCTCAGAGAATGCTTGTGCGGCCTGGGGGCGCCCGCAGGTGTGCTCCGAGGCCTGCCGCTGCCTCTAGCTAGCACCTGGGGCCAGTTGGCAGTGCCGGCTGGCCAGCCTCCTAGAGCCAGGGCTGGCTGCAGCAGGCTCCGCGGGCGGGCGAAGGGCAGACGGAAGCCGAAGGGGGCCCTCCCGCCCTGGAGGCCAGGACCCCAGGGGGCAGAAGTGGGTCTGGCTTTGCATTGCCTTACCAGCGGGAGGGAGCCAGCCAGGGGCAGCCAGTTGCATCCTCCCGGGAACTGCCAGCGGAGGCTTTTGGGGAGCGCGCTGCCAACTCTTGGCTTGGCCGGGGGAGACCTGCCGTCTCTGTGGCTCCAGCCGGCCAGCAGGCTGCAGGGTCGGGCGCAGCGGCCGTGGGGCTCTGGAGCTTGCTGCCCTGCCCGTGGGCGGGGCCTCCACGGGCCAGCCAGGTGGCACAGGGTTCCTGGGGCTGCGCCTCGTCCCGGCCCGGCCCGGCCCAAGGGAGGTGGGGGGAACCTCGGAGGCGCCCAGGAACGCAAGAGGGCCCAGACTGCGGCCCTGCCGGCCCTCGGAGAGGGCCCACGCGTGTCTGCTCGGGCTCAGGAGGCCACGGTGGGACAGCCAGTACCCCAGCACCGAGCTCATCTCGCGTGGACCACCCAGTGCGCGTCAGGAGTAGGTGTGTCCCAGCAGGAGCCCCTAGGAACAGCCCTGCCCTACCAGCTCTTAGCACAGGGAGTCCTGGTCTGCACATGCATGAGCCAGGGAGCCAGAGAGCCAGAGGAGGACGCTGCCGTGGGCTCGAACTGTCCTCAGAGAATGTTGGTATGACCCGGGGATCCAAGGGAGGTGGGGGGAACCTCGGAGGCACCCAGGAACGCAGGAGGGCCCAGACTGCGGCCCTGCCGGCCCTCGGAGAGGGCCCACGCGTGTCCGCTCGGGCTCAGGAGGCCACGGTGGGACAGCCAGTACCCCAGCACCGAGCTCATCTCGCGTGGACCACCCAGTGGGCGTCAGGAGTAGGTGTGTCCCAGCAGCAGCCGCCCCCCACCCCGGGCACGGCCCCTCCCTAGACAAGCCTTCCCTGTGAGGAGTCCTGGACTGCGCACGCGCGAGCCGGCGAGCCCGCCAGCCAGAGGGAGATGATGCCTGGGGCTCCTCTTGCCTCAGAGAATGCTTGTGCGGCCTGGGGGCGCCCGCAGGTGTGCTCCGAGGCCTGCCGCTGCCTCTAGCTAGCACCTGGGGCCAGTTGGCAGTGCCGGCTGGCCAGCCTCCTAGAGCCAGGGCTGGCTGCAGCAGGCTCCGCGGGCGGGCGAAGGGCAGACGGAAGCCGAAGGGGACCCGCCCGCCCGCTCCGCTCCGAAGCGCGCCCGCCCTGGAGGCCAGGACCCCAGGGGGCAGAAGTGGGTCTGGCTTTGCATTGCCTGACCAGCGGGAGGGAGCCAGCCAGGGGCAGCCAGTTGCATCCTCCCGGGAACTGCCAGCGGAGGCTTTTGGGGAGCGCGCTGCCAACTCTTGGCTTGGCCGGGGGAGACCTGCCGTGTCTGTGGCTCCAGCCGGCCAGCAGGCTGCAGGGTCGGGCGCAGCGGCCGTGGGGCTCTGGAGCTTGCTGCCCTGCCCGTGGGCGGGGCCTCCACGGGCCAGCCAGGTGGCACAGGGTTCCTGGGGCTGCGCCTCGTCCCGGCCCGGCCCGGCCCAAGGGAGGTGGGGGGAACCTCGGAGGCGCCCAGGAACGCAAGAGGGCCCAGACTGCGGCCCTGCCGGCCCTCGGAGAGGGCCCACGCGTGTCTGCTCGGGCTCAGGAGGCCACGGTGGGACAGCCAGTACCCCAGCACCGAGCTCATCTCGCGTGGACCACCCAGTGCGCGTCAGGAGTAGGTGTGTCCCAGCAGGAGCCCCTAGGAACAGCCCTGCCCTACCAGCTCTTAGCACAGGGAGTCCTGGTCTGCACATGCATGAGCCAGGGAGCCAGAGAGCCAGAGGAGGACGCTGCCGTGGGCTCGAACTGTCCTCAGAGAATGTTGGTATGACCCGGGGATCCAAGGGAGGTGGGGGGAACCTCGGAGGCGCCCAGGAACGCAGGAGGGCCCAGACTGCGGCCCTGCCGGCCCTCGGAGAGGGCCCACGCGTGTCCGCTCGGGCTCAGGAGGCCACGGTGGGACAGCCAGTACCCCAGCACCGAGCTCATCTCGCGTGGACCACCCAGTGGGCGTCAGGAGTAGGTGTGTCCCAGCAGCAGCCGTCCCCCACCCCGGGCACGGCCCCTCCCTAGACAAGCCTTCCCTGTGAGGAGTCCTGGACTGCGCACGCGCGAGCCGGCGAGCCCGCCAGCCAGAGGGAGATGATGCCTGGGGCTCCTCTTGCCTCAGAGAATGCTTGTGCGGCCTGGGGGCGCCCGCAGGTGTGCTCCGAGGCCTGCCGCTGCCTCTAGCTAGCACCTGGGGCCAGTTGGCAGTGCCGGCTGGCCAGCCTCCTAGAGCCAGGGCTGGCTGCAGCAGGCTCCGCGGGCGGGCGGGCGGGCGAAGGGCAGACGGAAGCCGAAGGGGGCCCGCCCGCCCTGGAGGCCAGGACCCCAGGGGGCAGAAGTGGGTCTGGCTTTGCATTGGCCGACCAGCGGGAGGGAGCCAGCCAGGGGCAGCCAGTTGCATCCTCCCGGGAACTGCCAGCGGAGGCTTTTGGGGAGCGCGCTGCCAACTCTTGGCTTGGCCGGGGGAGACCTGCCGTCTCTGTGGCTCCAGCCGGCCAGCAGGCTGCAGGGTCGGGCGCAGCGGCCGTGGGGCTCTGGAGCTTGCTGCCCTGCCCGTGGGCGGGGCCTCCACGGGCCAGCCAGGTGGCACAGGGTTCCTGGGGCTGCGCCTCGTCCCGGCCCGGCCCGGCCCAAGGGAGGTGGGGGGAACCTCGGAGGCGCCCAGGAACGCAAGAGGGCCCAGACTGCGGCCCTGCCGGCCCTCGGAGAGGGCCCACGCGTGTCTGCTCGGGCTCAGGAGGCCACGGTGGGACAGCCAGTACCCCAGCACCGAGCTCATCTCGCGTGGACCACCCAGTGCGCGTCAGGAGTAGGTGTGTCCCAGCAGGAGCCCCTAGGAACAGCCCTGCCCTACCAGCTCTTAGCACAGGGAGTCCTGGTCTGCACATGCATGAGCCAGAGAGCCAGAGGAGGACGCTGCCGTGGGCTCGAACTGTCCTCAGAGAATGTTGGTATGACCCGGGGATCCAAGGGAGGTGGGGGGAACCTCGGAGGCGCCCAGGAACGCAGGAGGGCCCAGACTGCGGCCCTGCCGGCCCTCGGAGAGGGCCCACGCGTGTCCGCTCGGGCTCAGGAGGCCACGGTGGGACAGCCAGTACCCCAGCACCGAGCTCATCTCGCGTGGACCACCCAGTGGGCGTCAGGAGTAGGTGTGTCCCAGCAGCAGCCGCCCCCCACCCCGGGCACGGCCCCTCCCTAGACAAGCCTTCCCTGTGAGGAGTCCTGGACTGCGCACGCGCGAGCCGGCGAGCCCGCCAGCCAGAGGGAGATGATGCCTGGGGCTCCTCTTGCCTCAGAGAATGCTTGTGCGGCCTGGGGGCGCCCGCAGGTGTGCTCCGAGGCCTGCCGCTGCCTCTAGCTAGCACCTGGGGCCAGTTGGCAGTGCCGGCTGGCCAGCCTCCTAGAGCCAGGGCTGGCTGCAGCAGGCTCCACGGGCGGGCGGGCGGGCGAAGGGCAGACGGAAGCCGAAGGGGGCCCGCCCGCCCTGGAGGCCAGGACCCCAGGGGGCAGAAGTGGGTCTGGCTTTGCATTGCCCGACCAGCGGGAGGGAGCCAGCCAGGGGCAGCCAGTTGCATCCTCCCGGGAACTGCCAGCGGAGGCTTTTGGGGAGCGCGCTGCCAACTCTTGGCTTGGCCGGGGGAGACCTGCCGTCTCTGTGGCTCCAGCCGGCCAGCAGGCTGCAGGGTCGGGCGCAGCGGCCGTGGGGCTCTGGAGCTTGCTGCCCTGCCCGTGGGCGGGGCCTCCACGGGCCAGCCAGGTGGCACAGGGTTCCTGGGGCTGCGCCTCGTCCCGGCCCGGCCCGGCCCAAGGGAGGTGGGGGGAACCTCGGAGGCGCCCAGGAACGCAAGAGGGCCCAGACTGCGGCCCTGCCGGCCCTCGGAGAGGGCCCACGCGTGTCTGCTCGGGCTCAGGAGGCCACGGTGGGACAGCCAGTACCCCAGCACCGAGCTCATCTCGCGTGGACCACCCAGTGCGCGTCAGGAGTAGGTGTGTCCCAGCAGGAGCCCCTAGGAACAGCCCTGCCCTACCAGCTCTTAGCACAGGGAGTCCTGGTCTGCACATGCATGAGCCAGGGAGCCAGAGAGCCAGAGGAGGACGCTGCCGTGGGCTCGAACTGTCCTCAGAGAATGTTGGTATGACCCGGGGATCCAAGGGAGGTGGGGGGAACCTCGGAGGCGCCCAGGAACGCAGGAGGGCCCAGACTGCGGCCCTGCCGGCCCTCGGAGAGGGCCCACGCGTGTCCGCTCGGGCTCAGGAGGCCACGGTGGGACAGCCAGTACCCCAGCACCGAGCTCATCTCGCGTGGACCACCCAGTGGGCGTCAGGAGTAGGTGTGTCCCAGCAGCAGCCGCCCCCCACCCCGGGCACGGCCCCTCCCTAGACAAGCCTTCCCTGTGAGGAGTCCTGGACTGCGCACGCGCGAGCCGGCGAGCCCGCCAGCCAGAGGGAGATGATGCCTGGGGCTCCTCTTGCCTCAGAGAATGCTTGTGCGGCCTGGGGGCGCCCGCAGGTGTGCTCCGAGGCCTGCCGCTGCCTCTAGCTAGCACCTGGGGCCAGTTGGCAGTGCCGGCTGGCCAGCCTCCTAGAGCCAGGGCTGGCTGCAGCAGGCTCCGCGGGCGGGCGGGCGGGCGAAGGGCAGACGGAAGCCGAAGGGGGCCCGCCCGCCCTGGAGGCCAGGACCCCAGGGGGCAGAAGTGGGTCTGGCTTTGCATTGGCCGACCAGCGGGAGGGAGCCAGCCAGGGGCAGCCAGTTGCATCCTCCCGGGAACTGCCAGCGGAGGCTTTTGGGGAGCGCGCTGCCAACTCTTGGCTTGGCCGGGGGAGACCTGCCGTCTCTGTGGCTCCAGCCGGCCAGCAGGCTGCAGGGTCGGGCGCAGCGGCCGTGGGGCTCTGGAGCTTGCTGCCCTGCCCGTGGGCGGGGCCTCCACGGGCCAGCCAGGTGGCACAGGGTTCCTGGGGCTGCGCCTCGTCCCGGCCCGGCCCGGCCCAAGGGAGGTGGGGGGAACCTCGGAGGCGCCCAGGAACGCAAGAGGGCCCAGACTGCGGCCCTGCCGGCCCTCGGAGAGGGCCCACGCGTGTCTGCTCGGGCTCAGGAGGCCACGGTGGGACAGCCAGTACCCCAGCACCGAGCTCATCTCGCGTGGACCACCCAGTGCGCGTCAGGAGTAGGTGTGTCCCAGCAGGAGCCCCTAGGAACAGCCCTGCCCTACCAGCTCTTAGCACAGGGAGTCCTGGTCTGCACATGCATGAGCCAGGGAGCCAGAGAGCCAGAGGAGGACGCTGCCGTGGGCTCGAACTGTCCTCAGAGAATGTTGGTATGACCCGGGGATCCAAGGGAGGTGGGGGGAACCTCGGAGGCGCCCAGGAACGCAGGAGGGCCCAGACTGCGGCCCTGCCGGCCCTCGGAGAGGGCCCACGCATGTCTGCTCGGGCTCAGGAGGCCACGGTGGGACAGCCAGTACCCCAGCACCGAGCTCATCTCGCGTGGACCACCCAGTGGGCGTCAGGAGTAGGTGTGTCCCAGCAGCAGCCGCCCCCCACCCCGGGCACGGCCCCTCCCTAGACAAGCCTTCCCTGTGAGGAGTCCTGGACTGCGCACGCGCGAGCCGGCGAGCCCGCCAGCCAGAGGGAGATGATGCCTGGGGCTCCTCTTGCCTCAGAGAATGCTTGTGCGGCCTGGGGGCGCCCGCAGGTGTGCTCCGAGGCCTGCCGCTGCCTCTAGCTAGCACCTGGGGCCAGTTGGCAGTGCCGGCTGGCCAGCCTCCTAGAGCCAGGGCTGGCTGCAGCAGGCTCCGCGGGCGGGCGAAGGGCAGACGGAAGCCGAAGGGGACCCGCCCGCCCGCTCCGCTCCGAAGCGCGCCCGCCCTGGAGGCCAGGACCCCAGGGGGCAGAAGTGGGTCTGGCTTTGCATTGCCCGACCAGCGGGAGGGAGCCAGCCAGGGGCAGCCAGTTGCATCCTCCCGGGAACTGCCAGCGGAGGCTTTTGGGGAGCGCGCTGCCAACTCTTGGCTTGGCCGGGGGAGACCTGCCGTGTCTGTGGCTCCAGCCGGCCAGCAGGCTGCAGGGTCGGGCGCAGCGGCCGTGGGGCTCTGGAGCTTGCTGCCCTGCCCGTGGGCGGGGCCTCCACGGGCCAGCCAGGTGGCACAGGGTTCCTGGGGCTGCGCCTCGTCCCGGCCCGGCCCGGCCCAAGGGAGGTGGGGGGAACCTCGGAGGCGCCCAGGAACGCAAGAGGGCCCAGACTGCGGCCCTGCCGGCCCTCGGAGAGGGCCCACGCGTGTCTGCTCGGGCTCAGGAGGCCACGGTGGGACAGCCAGTACCCCAGCACCGAGCTCATCTCGCGTGGACCACCCAGTGCGCGTCAGGAGTAGGAGTGTCCCAGCAGGAGCCCCTAGGAACAGCCCCGCCCTACCAGCTCTTAGCACAGGGAGTCCTGGTCTGCACATGCATGAGCCAGGGAGCCAGAGAGCCAGAGGAGGACGCTGCCGTGGGCTCGAACTGTCCTCAGAGAATGTTGGTATGACCCGGGGATCCAAGGGAGGTGGGGGGAACCTCGGAGGCGCCCAGGAACGCAGGAGGGCCCAGACTGCGGCCCTGCCGGCCCTCGGAGAGGGCCCACGCGTGTCCGCTCGGGCTCAGGAGGCCACGGTGGGACAGCCAGTACCCCAGCACCGAGCTCATCTCGCGTGGACCACCCAGTGGGCGTCAGGAGTAGGTGTGTCCCAGCAGCAGCCGCCCCCCACCCCGGGCACGGCCCCTCCCTAGACAAGCCTTCCCTGTGAGGAGTCCTGGACTGCGCACGCGCGAGCCGGCGAGCCCGCCAGCCAGAGGGAGATGATGCCTGGGGCTCCTCTTGCCTCAGAGAATGCTTGTGCGGCCTGGGGGCGCCCGCAGGTGTGCTCCGAGGCCTGCCGCTGCCTCTAGCTAGCACCTGGGGCCAGTTGGCAGTGCCGGCTGGCCAGCCTCCTAGAGCCAGGGCTGGCTGCAGCAGGCTCCGCGGGCGGGCGAAGGGCAGACGGAAGCCGAAGGGGGCCCTCCCGCCCTGGAGGCCAGGACCCCAGGGGGCAGAAGTGGGTCTGGCTTTGCATTGCCTTACCAGCGGGAGGGAGCCAGCCAGGGGCAGCCAGTTGCATCCTCCCGGGAACTGCCAGCGGAGGCTTTTGGGGAGCGCGCTGCCAACTCTTGGCTTGGCCGGGGGAGACCTGCCGTCTCTGTGGCTCCAGCCGGCCAGCAGGCTGCAGGGTCGGGCGCAGCGGCCGTGGGGCTCTGGAGCTTGCTGCCCTGCCCGTGGGCGGGGCCTCCACGGGCCAGCCAGGTGGCACAGGGTTCCTGGGGCTGCGCCTCGTCCCGGCCCGGCCCGGCCCAAGGGAGGTGGGGGGAACCTCGGAGGCGCCCAGGAACGCAAGAGGGCCCAGACTGCGGCCCTGCCGGCCCTCGGAGAGGGCCCACGCGTGTCTGCTCGGGCTCAGGAGGCCACGGTGGGACAGCCAGTACCCCAGCACCGAGCTCATCTCGCGTGGACCACCCAGTGCGCGTCAGGAGTAGGTGTGTCCCAGCAGGAGCCCCTAGGAACAGCCCTGCCCTACCAGCTCTTAGCACAGGGAGTCCTGGTCTGCACATGCATGAGCCAGAGAGCCAGAGGAGGACGCTGCCGTGGGCTCGAACTGTCCTCAGAGAATGTTGGTATGACCCGGGGATCCAAGGGAGGTGGGGGGAACCTCGGAGGCGCCCAGGAACGCAGGAGGGCCCAGACTGCGGCCCTGCCGGCCCTCGGAGAGGGCCCACGCGTGTCCGCTCGGGCTCAGGAGGCCACGGTGGGACAGCCAGTACCCCAGCACCGAGCTCATCTCGCGTGGACCACCCAGTGGGCGTCAGGAGTAGGTGTGTCCCAGCAGCAGCCGCCCCCCACCCCGGGCACGGCCCCTCCCTAGACAAGCCTTCCCTGTGAGGAGTCCTGGACTGCGCACGCGCGAGCCGGCGAGCCCGCCAGCCAGAGGGAGATGATGCCTGGGGCTCCTCTTGCCTCAGAGAATGCTTGTGCGGCCTGGGGGCGCCCGCAGGTGTGCTCCGAGGCCTGCCGCTGCCTCTAGCTAGCACCTGGGGCCAGTTGGCAGTGCCGGCTGGCCAGCCTCCTAGAGCCAGGGCTGGCTGCAGCAGGCTCCGCGGGTGGGCGAAGGGCAGACGGAAGCCGAAGGGGACCCGCCCGCCCGCTCCGCTCCGAAGCGCGCCCGCCCTGGAGGCCAGGACCCCAGGGGGCAGAAGTGGGTCTGGCTTTGCATTGCCCGACCAGCGGGAGGGAGCCAGCCAGGGGCAGCCAGTTGCATCCTCCCGGGAACTGCCAGCGGAGGCTTTTGGGGAGCGCGCTGCCAACTCTTGGCTTGGCCGGGGGAGACCTGCCGTGTCTGTGGCTCCAGCCGGCCAGCAGGCTGCAGGGTCGGGTGCAGCGGCCGTGGGGCTCTGGAGCTTGCTGCCCTGCCCGTGGGCGGGGCCTCCACGGGCCAGCCAGGTGGCACAGGGTTCCTGGGGCTGCGCCTCGTCCCGGCCCGGCCCGGCCCAAGGGAGGTGGGGGGAACCTCGGAGGCGCCCAGGAACGCAAGAGGGCCCAGACTGCGGCCCTGCCGGCCCTCGGAGAGGGCCCACGCGTGTCTGCTCGGGCTCAGGAGGCCACGGTGGGACAGCCAGTACCCCAGCACCGAGCTCATCTCGCGTGGACCACCCAGTGCGCGTCAGGAGTAGGTGTGTCCCAGCAGGAGCCCCTAGGAACAGCCCTGCCCTACCAGCTCTTAGCACAGGGAGTCCTGGTCTGCACATGCATGAGCCAGGGAGCCAGAGAGCCAGAGGAGGATGCTGCCGTGGGCTCGAACTGTCCTCAGAGAATGTTGGTATGACCCGGGGATCCAAGGGAGGTGGGGGGAACCTCGGAGGCGCCCAGGAACGCAGGAGGGCCCAGACTGCGGCCCTGCCGGCCCTCGGAGAGGGCCCACGCGTGTCCGCTCGGGCTCAGGAGGCCACGGTGGGACAGCCAGTACCCCAGCACCGAGCTCATCTCGCGTGGACCACCCAGTGGGCGTCAGGAGTAGGTGTGTCCCAGCAGCAGCCGCCCCCCACCCCGGGCACGGCCCCTCCCTAGACAAGCCTTCCCTGTGAGGAGTCCTGGACTGCGCACGCGCGAGCCGGCGAGCCCGCCAGCCAGAGGGAGATGATGCCTGGGGCTCCTCTTGCCTCAGAGAATGCTTGTGCGGCCTGGGGGCGCCCGCAGGTGTGCTCCGAGGCCTGCCGCTGCCTCTAGCTAGCACCTGGGGCCAGTTGGCAGTGCCGGCTGGCCAGCCTCCTAGAGCCAGGGCTGGCTGCAGCAGGCTCCGCGGGTGGGCGAAGGGCAGACGGAAGCCGAAGGGGACCCGCCCGCCCGCTCCGCTCCGAAGCGCGCCCGCCCTGGAGGCCAGGACCCCAGGGGGCAGAAGTGGGTCTGGCTTTGCATTGCCCGACCAGCGGGAGGGAGCCAGCCAGGGGC
Organism: Oryctolagus cuniculus; assembly: GCF_964237555.1. Taxonomy (NCBI): domain Eukaryota; kingdom Metazoa; phylum Chordata; class Mammalia; order Lagomorpha; family Leporidae; genus Oryctolagus; species Oryctolagus cuniculus. The sequence goes on from NW_027208301.1 coordinate 789,181, forward strand.
AGCCAGTTGCATCCTCCCGGGAACTGCCAGCGGAGGCTTTTGGGGAGCGCGCTGCCAACTCTTGGCTTGGCCGGGGGAGACCTGCCGTGTCTGTGGCTCCAGCCGGCCAGCAGGCTGCAGGGTCGGGCGCAGCGGCCGTGGGGCTCTGGAGCTTGCTGCCCTGCCCGTGGGCGGGGCCTCCACGGGCCAGCCAGGTGGCACAGGGTTCCTGGGGCTGCGCCTCGTCCCGGCCCGGCCCGGCCCAAGGGAGGTGGGGGGAACCTCGGAGGCGCCCAGGAACGCAAGAGGGCCCAGACTGCGGCCCTGCCGGCCCTCGGAGAGGGCCCACGCGTGTCTGCTCGGGCTCAGGAGGCCACGGTGGGACAGCCAGTACCCCAGCACCGAGCTCATCTCGCGTGGACCACCCAGTGCGCGTCAGGAGTAGGTGTGTCCCAGCAGGAGCCCCTAGGAACAGCCCTGCCCTACCAGCTCTTAGCACAGGGAGTCCTGGTCTGCACATGCATGAGCCAGAGAGCCAGAGGAGGACGCTGCCGTGGGCTCGAACTGTCCTCAGAGAATGTTGGTATGACCCGGGGATCCAAGGGAGGTGGGGGGAACCTCGGAGGCGCCCAGGAACGCAGGAGGGCCCAGACTGCGGCCCTGCCGGCCCTCGGAGAGGGCCCACGCGTGTCCGCTCGGGCTCAGGAGGCCACGGTGGGACAGCCAGTACCCCAGCACCGAGCTCATCTCGCGTGGACCACCCAGTGGGCGTCAGGAGTAGGTGTGTCCCAGCAGCAGCCGCCCCCCACCCCGGGCACGGCCCCTCCCTAGACAAGCCTTCCCTGTGAGGAGTCCTGGACTGCGCACGCGCGAGCCGGCGAGCCCGCCAGCCAGAGGGAGATGATGCCTGGGGCTCCTCTTGCCTCAGAGAATGCTTGTGCGGCCTGGGGGCGCCCGCAGGTGTGCTCCGAGGCCTGCCGCTGCCTCTAGCTAGCACCTGGGGCCAGTTGGCAGTGCCGGCTGGCCAGCCTCCTAGAGCCAGGGCTGGCTGCAGCAGGCTCCGCGGGCGGGCGGGCGGGCGAAGGGCAGACGGAAGCCGAAGGGGGCCCGCCCGCCCTGGAGGCCAGGACCCCAGGGGGCAGAAGTGGGTCTGGCTTTGCATTGCCCGACCAGCGGGAGGGAGCCAGCCAGGGGCAGCCAGTTGCATCCTCCCGGGAACTGCCAGCGGAGGCTTTTGGGGAGCGCGCTGCCAACTCTTGGCTTGGCCGGGGGAGACCTGCCGTCTCTGTGGCTCCAGCCGGCCAGCAGGCTGCAGGGTCGGGCGCAGCGGCCGTGGGGCTCTGGAGCTTGCTGCCCTGCCCGTGGGCGGGGCCTCCACGGGCCAGCCAGGTGGCACAGGGTTCCTGGGGCTGCGCCTCGTCCCGGCCCGGCCCGGCCCAAGGGAGGTGGGGGGAACCTCGGAGGCGCCCAGGAACGCAAGAGGGCCCAGACTGCGGCCCTGCCGGCCCTCGGAGAGGGCCCACGCGTGTCTGCTCGGGCTCAGGAGGCCACGGTGGGACAGCCAGTACCCCAGCACCGAGCTCATCTCGCGTGGACCACCCAGTGCGCGTCAGGAGTAGGTGTGTCCCAGCAGGAGCCCCTAGGAACAGCCCTGCCCTACCAGCTCTTAGCACAGGGAGTCCTGGTCTGCACATGCATGAGCCAGAGAGCCAGAGGAGGACGCTGCCGTGGGCTCGAACTGTCCTCAGAGAATGTTGGTATGACCCGGGGATCCAAGGGAGGTGGGGGGAACCTCGGAGGCGCCCAGGAACGCAGGAGGGCCCAGACTGCGGCCCTGCCGGCCCTCGGAGAGGGCCCACGCGTGTCCGCTCGGGCTCAGGAGGCCACGGTGGGACAGCCAGTACCCCAGCACCGAGCTCATCTCGCGTGGACCACCCAGTGGGCGTCAGGAGTAGGTGTGTCCCAGCAGCAGCCGCCCCCCACCCCGGGCACGGCCCCTCCCTAGACAAGCCTTCCCTGTGAGGAGTCCTGGACTGCGCACGCGCGAGCCGGCGAGCCCGCCAGCCAGAGGGAGATGATGCCTGGGGCTCCTCTTGCCTCAGAGAATGCTTGTGCGGCCTGGGGGCGCCCGCAGGTGTGCTCCGAGGCCTGCCGCTGCCTCTAGCTAGCACCTGGGGCCAGTTGGCAGTGCCGGCTGGCCAGCCTCCTAGAGCCAGGGCTGGCTGCAGCAGGCTCCGCGGGCGGGCGGGCGGGCGAAGGGCAGACGGAAGCCGAAGGGGGCCCGCCCGCCCTGGAGGCCAGGACCCCAGGGGGCAGAAGTGGGTCTGGCTTTGCATTGGCCGACCAGCGGGAGGGAGCCAGCCAGGGGCAGCCAGTTGCATCCTCCCGGGAACTGCCAGCGGAGGCTTTTGGGGAGCGCGCTGCCAACTCTTGGCTTGGCCGGGGGAGACCTGCCGTCTCTGTGGCTCCAGCCGGCCAGCAGGCTGCAGGGTCGGGCGCAGCGGCCGTGGGGCTCTGGAGCTTGCTGCCCTGCCCGTGGGCGGGGCCTCCACGGGCCAGCCAGGTGGCACAGGGTTCCTGGGGCTGCGCCTCGTCCCGGCCCGGCCCGGCCCAAGGGAGGTGGGGGGAACCTCGGAGGCGCCCAGGAACGCAAGAGGGCCCAGACTGCGGCCCTGCCGGCCCTCGGAGAGGGCCCACGCGTGTCTGCTCGGGCTCAGGAGGCCACGGTGGGACAGCCAGTACCCCAGCACCGAGCTCATCTCGCGTGGACCACCCAGTGCGCGTCAGGAGTAGGAGTGTCCCAGCAGGAGCCCCTAGGAACAGCCCCGCCCTACCAGCTCTTAGCACAGGGAGTCCTGGTCTGCACATGCATGAGCCAGGGAGCCAGAGAGCCAGAGGAGGACGCTGCCGTGGGCTCGAACTGTCCTCAGAGAATGTTGGTATGACCCGGGGATCCAAGGGAGGTGGGGGGAACCTCGGAGGCGCCCAGGAACGCAGGAGGGCCCAGACTGCGGCCCTGCCGGCCCTCGGAGAGGGCCCACGCGTGTCCGCTCGGGCTCAGGAGGCCACGGTGGGACAGCCAGTACCCCAGCACCGAGCTCATCTCGCGTGGACCACCCAGTGGGCGTCAGGAGTAGGTGTGTCCCAGCAGCAGCCGCCCCCCACCCCGGGCACGGCCCCTCCCTAGACAAGCCTTCCCTGTGAGGAGTCCTGGACTGCGCACGCGCGAGCCGGCGAGCCCGCCAGCCAGAGGGAGATGATGCCTGGGGCTCCTCTTGCCTCAGAGAATGCTTGTGCGGCCTGGGGGCGCCCGCAGGTGTGCTCCGAGGCCTGCCGCTGCCTCTAGCTAGCACCTGGGGCCAGTTGGCAGTGCCGGCTGGCCAGCCTCCTAGAGCCAGGGCTGGCTGCAGCAGGCTCCGCGGGCGGGCGAAGGGCAGACGGAAGCCGAAGGGGGCCCTCCCGCCCTGGAGGCCAGGACCCCAGGGGGCAGAAGTGGGTCTGGCTTTGCATTGCCTTACCAGCGGGAGGGAGCCAGCCAGGGGCAGCCAGTTGCATCCTCCCGGGAACTGCCAGCGGAGGCTTTTGGGGAGCGCGCTGCCAACTCTTGGCTTGGCCGGGGGAGACCTGCCGTCTCTGTGGCTCCAGCCGGCCAGCAGGCTGCAGGGTCGGGCGCAGCGGCCGTGGGGCTCTGGAGCTTGCTGCCCTGCCCGTGGGCGGGGCCTCCACGGGCCAGCCAGGTGGCACAGGGTTCCTGGGGCTGCGCCTCGTCCCGGCCCGGCCCGGCCCAAGGGAGGTGGGGGGAACCTCGGAGGCGCCCAGGAACGCAAGAGGGCCCAGACTGCGGCCCTGCCGGCCCTCGGAGAGGGCCCACGCGTGTCTGCTCGGGCTCAGGAGGCCACGGTGGGACAGCCAGTACCCCAGCACCGAGCTCATCTCGCGTGGACCACCCAGTGCGCGTCAGGAGTAGGTGTGTCCCAGCAGGAGCCCCTAGGAACAGCCCTGCCCTACCAGCTCTTAGCACAGGGAGTCCTGGTCTGCACATGCATGAGCCAGGGAGCCAGAGAGCCAGAGGAGGACGCTGCCGTGGGCTCGAACTGTCCTCAGAGAATGTTGGTATGACCCGGGGATCCAAGGGAGGTGGGGGGAACCTCGGAGGCGCCCAGGAACGCAGGAGGGCCCAGACTGCGGCCCTGCCGGCCCTCGGAGAGGGCCCACGCGTGTCCGCTCGGGCTCAGGAGGCCACGGTGGGACAGCCAGTACCCCAGCACCGAGCTCATCTCGCGTGGACCACCCAGTGGGCGTCAGGAGTAGGTGTGTCCCAGCAGCAGCCGCCCCCCACCCCGGGCACGGCCCCTCCCTAGACAAGCCTTCCCTGTGAGGAGTCCTGGACTGCGCACGCGCGAGCCGGCGAGCCCGCCAGCCAGAGGGAGATGATGCCTGGGGCTCCTCTTGCCTCAGAGAATGCTTGTGCGGCCTGGGGGCGCCCGCAGGTGTGCTCCGAGGCCTGCCGCTGCCTCTAGCTAGCACCTGGGGCCAGTTGGCAGTGCCGGCTGGCCAGCCTCCTAGAGCCAGGGCTGGCTGCAGCAGGCTCCGCGGGCGGGCGGGCGGGCGAAGGGCAGACGGAAGCCGAAGGGGGCCCGCCCGCCCTGGAGGCCAGGACCCCAGGGGGCAGAAGTGGGTCTGGCTTTGCATTGCCCGACCAGCGGGAGGGAGCCAGCCAGGGGCAGCCAGTTGCATCCTCCCGGGAACTGCCAGCGGAGGCTTTTGGGGAGCGCGCTGCCAACTCTTGGCTTGGCCGGGGGAGACCTGCCGTCTCTGTGGCTCCAGCCGGCCAGCAGGCTGCAGGGTCGGGCGCAGCGGCCGTGGGGCTCTGGAGCTTGCTGCCCTGCCCGTGGGCGGGGCCTCCACGGGCCAGCCAGGTGGCACAGGGTTCCTGGGGCTGCGCCTCGTCCCGGCCCGGCCCGGCCCAAGTGAGGTGGGGGGAACCTCGGAGGCGCCCAGGAACGCAAGAGGGCCCAGACTGCGGCCCTGCCGGCCCTCGGAGAGGGCCCACGCGTGTCTGCTCGGGCTCAGGAGGCCACGGTGGGACAGCCAGTACCCCAGCACCGAGCTCATCTCGCGTGGACCACCCAGTGCGCGTCAGGAGTAGGTGTGTCCCAGCAGGAGCCCCTAGGAACAGCCCTGCCCTACCAGCTCTTAGCACAGGGAGTCCTGGTCTGCACATGCATGAGCCAGGGAGCCAGAGAGCCAGAGGAGGACGCTGCCGTGGGCTCGAACTGTCCTCAGAGAATGTTTGTATGACCCGGGGATCCAAGGGAGGTGGGGGGAACCTCGGAGGCGCCCAGGAACGCAGGAGGGCCCAGACTGCGGCCCTGCCGGCCCTCGGAGAGGGCCCACGCGTGTCCGCTCGGGCTCAGGAGGCCACGGTGGGACAGCCAGTACCCCAGCACCAAGCTCATCTCGCGTGGACCACCCAGTGGGCGTCAGGAGTAGGTGTGTCCCAGCAGCAGCCGCCCCCCACCCCGGGCACGGCCCCTCCCTAGACAAGCCTTCCCTGTGAGGAGTCCTGGACTGCGCACGCGCGAGCCGGCGAGCCCGCCAGCCAGAGGGAGATGATGCCTGGGGCTCCTCTTGCCTCAGAGAATGCTTGTGCGGCCTGGGGGCGCCCGCAGGTGTGCTCCGAGGCCTGCCGCTGCCTCTAGCTAGCACCTGGGGCCAGTTGGCAGTGCCGGCTGGCCAGCCTCCTAGAGCCAGGGCTGGCTGCAGCAGGCTCCGCGGGCGGGCGGGCGGGCGAAGGGCAGACGGAAGCCGAAGGGGGCCCGCCCGCCCTGGAGGCCAGGACCCCAGGGGGCAGAAGTGGGTCTGGCTTTGCATTGCCCGACCAGCGGGAGGGAGCCAGCCAGGGGCAGCCAGTTGCATCCTCCCGGGAACTGCCAGCGGAGGCTTTTGGGGAGCGCGCTGCCAACTCTTGGCTTGGCCGGGGGAGACCTGCCGTCTCTGTGGCTCCAGCCGGCCAGCAGGCTGCAGGGTCGGGCGCAGCGGCCGTGGGGCTCTGGAGCTTGCTGCCCTGCCCGTGGGCGGGGCCTCCACGGGCCAGCCAGGTGGCACAGGGTTCCTGGGGCTGCGCCTCGTCCCGGCCCGGCCCGGCCCAAGGGAGGTGGGGGGAACCTCGGAGGCGCCCAGGAACGCAAGAGGGCCCAGACTGCGGCCCTGCCGGCCCTCGGAGAGGGCCCACGCGTGTCTGCTCGGGCTCAGGAGGCCACGGTGGGACAGCCAGTACCCCAGCACCGAGCTCATCTCGCGTGGACCACCCAGTGCGCGTCAGGAGTAGGTGTGTCCCAGCAGGAGCCCCTAGGAACAGCCCTGCCCTACCAGCTCTTAGCACAGGGAGTCCTGGTCTGCACATGCATGAGCCAGGGAGCCAGAGAGCCAGAGGAGGACGCTGCCGTGGGCTCGAACTGTCCTCAGAGAATGTTGGTATGACCCGGGGATCCAAGGGAGGTGGGGGGAACCTCGGAGGCGCCCAGGAACGCAGGAGGGCCCAGACTGCGGCCCTGCCGGCCCTCGGAGAGGGCCCACGCGTGTCTGCTCGGGCTCAGGAGGCCACGGTGGGACAGCCAGTACCCCAGCACCGAGCTCATCTCGCGTGGACCACCCAGTGGGCGTCAGGAGTAGGTGTGTCCCAGCAGCAGCCGCCCCCCACCCCGGGCACGGCCCCTCCCTAGACAAGCCTTCCCTGTGAGGAGTCCTGGACTGCGCACGCGCGAGCCGGCGAGCCCGCCAGCCAGAGGGAGATGATGCCTGGGGCTCCTCTTGCCTCAGAGAATGTTGTGCGGCCTGGGGGCGCCCGCAGGTGTGCTCCGAGGCCTGCCGCTGCCTCTAGCTAGCACCTGGGGCCAGTTGGCAGTGCCGGCTGGCCAGCCTCCTAGAGCCAGGGCTGGCTGCAGCAGGCTCCGCGGGCGGGCGGGCGGGCGAAGGGCAGACGGAAGCCGAAGGGGGCCCGCCCGCCCTGGAGGCCAGGACCCCAGGGGGCAGAAGTGGGTCTGGCTTTGCATTGGCCGACCAGCGGGAGGGAGCCAGCCAGGGGCAGCCAGTTGCATCCTCCCGGGAACTGCCAGCGGAGGCTTTTGGGGAGCGCGCTGCCAACTCTTGGCTTGGCCGGGGGAGACCTGCCGTCTCTGTGGCTCCAGCCGGCCAGCAGGCTGCAGGGTCGGGCGCAGCGGCCGTGGGGCTCTGGAGCTTGCTGCCCTGCCCGTGGGCGGGGCCTCCACGGGCCAGCCAGGTGGCACAGGGTTCCTGGGGCTGCGCCTCGTCCCGGCCCGGCCCGGCCCAAGGGAGGTGGGGGGAACCTCGGAGGCGCCCAGGAACGCAAGAGGGCCCAGACTGCGGCCCTGCCGGCCCTCGGAGAGGGCCCACGCGTGTCTGCTCGGGCTCAGGAGGCCACGGTGGGACAGCCAGTACCCCAGCACCGAGCTCATCTCGCGTGGACCACCCAGTGCGCGTCAGGAGTAGGTGTGTCCCAGCAGGAGCCCCTAGGAACAGCCCTGCCCTACCAGCTCTTAGCACAGGGAGTCCTGGTCTGCACATGCATGAGCCAGGGAGCCAGAGAGCCAGAGGAGGACGCTGCCGTGGGCTCGAACTGTCCTCAGAGAATGTTGGTATGACCCGGGGATCCAAGGGAGGTGGGGGGAACCTCGGAGGCGCCCAGGAACGCAGGAGGGCCCAGACTGCGGCCCTGCCGGCCCTCGGAGAGGGCCCACGCGTGTCTGCTCGGGCTCAGGAGGCCACGGTGGGACAGCCAGTACCCCAGCACCGAGCTCATCTCGCGTGGACCACCCAGTGGGCGTCAGGAGTAGGTGTGTCCCAGCAGCAGCCGCCCCCCACCCCGGGCACGGCCCCTCCCTAGACAAGCCTTCCCTGTGAGGAGTCCTGGACTGCGCACGCGCGAGCCGGCGAGCCCGCCAGCCAGAGGGAGATGATGCCTGGGGCTCCTCTTGCCTCAGAGAATGCTTGTGCGGCCTGGGGGCGCCCGCAGGTGTGCTCCGAGGCCTGCCGCTGCCTCTAGCTAGCACCTGGGGCCAGTTGGCAGTGCCGGCTGGCCAGCCTCCTAGAGCCAGGGCTGGCTGCAGCAGGCTCCGCGGGCGGGCGGGCGGGCGAAGGGCAGACGGAAGCCGAAGGGGGCCCGCCCGCCCGCTCTGCTCCGAAGCGCGCCCGCCCTGGAGGCCAGGAACCCAGGGGGCAGAAGTGGGTCTGGCTTTGCATTGCCCGACCAGCGGGAGGGAGCCAGCCAGGGGCAGCCAGTTGCATCCTCCCGGGAACTGCCAGCGGAGGCTTTTGGGGAGCGCGCTGCCAACTCTTGGCTTGGCCGGGGGAGACCTGCCGTCTCTGTGGCTCCAGCCGGCCAGCAGGCTGCAGGGTCGGGCGCAGCGGCCGTGGGGCTCTGGAGCTTGCTGCCCTGCCCGTGGGCGGGGCCTCCACGGGCCAGCCAGGTGGCACAGGGTTCCTGGGGCTGCGCCTCGTCCCGGCCCGGCCCGGCCCAAGGGAGGTGGGGGGAACCTCGGAGGCGCCCAGGAACGCAAGAGGGCCCAGACTGCGGCCCTGCCGGCCCTCGGAGAGGGCCCACGCGTGTCTGCTCGGGCTCAGGAGGCCACGGTGGGACAGCCAGTACCCCAGCACCGAGCTCATCTCGCGTGGACCACCCAGTGCGCGTCAGGAGTAGGTGTGTCCCAGCAGGAGCCCCTAGGAACAGCCCTGCCCTACCAGCTCTTAGCACAGGGAGTCCTGGTCTGCACATGCATGAGCCAGGGAGCCAGAGAGCCAGAGGAGGACGCTGCCGTGGGCTCGAACTGTCCTCAGAGAATGTTGGTATGACCCGGGGATCCAAGGGAGGTGGGGGGAACCTCGGAGGCGCCCAGGAACGCAGGAGGGCCCAGACTGCGGCCCTGCCGGCCCTCGGAGAGGGCCCACGCGTGTCCGCTCGGGCTCAGGAGGCCACGGTGGGACAGCCAGTACCCCAGCACCGAGCTCATCTCGCGTGGACCACCCAGTGGGCGTCAGGAGTAGGTGTGTCCCAGCAGCAGCCGCCCCCCACCCCGGGCACGGCCCCTCCCTAGACAAGCCTTCCCTGTGAGGAGTCCTGGACTGCGCACGCGCGAGCCGGCGAGCCCGCCAGCCAGAGGGAGATGATGCCTGGGGCTCCTCTTGCCTCAGAGAATGCTTGTGCGGCCTGGGGGCGCCCGCAGGTGTGCTCCGAGGCCTGCCGCTGCCTCTAGCTAGCACCTGGGGCCAGTTGGCAGTGCCGGCTGGCCAGCCTCCTAGAGCCAGGGCTGGCTGCAGCAGGCTCCGCGGGCGGGCGGGCGGGCGAAGGGCAGACGGAAGCCGAAGGGGGCCCGCCCGCCCTGGAGGCCAGGACCCCAGGGGGCAGAAGTGGGTCTGGCTTTGCATTGGCCGACCAGCGGGAGGGAGCCAGCCAGGGGCAGCCAGTTGCATCCTCCCGGGAACTGCCAGCGGAGGCTTTTGGGGAGCGCGCTGCCAACTCTTGGCTTGGCCGGGGGAGACCTGCCGTCTCTGTGGCTCCAGCCGGCCAGCAGGCTGCAGGGTCGGGCGCAGCGGCCGTGGGGCTCTGGAGCTTGCTGCCCTGCCCGTGGGCGGGGCCTCCACGGGCCAGCCAGGTGGCACAGGGTTCCTGGGGCTGCGCCTCGTCCCGGCCCGGCCCGGCCCAAGGGAGGTGGGGGGAACCTCGGAGGCGCCCAGGAACGCAAGAGGGCCCAGACTGCGGCCCTGCCGGCCCTCGGAGAGGGCCCACGCGTGTCTGCTCGGGCTCAGGAGGCCACGGTGGGACAGCCAGTACCCCAGCACCGAGCTCATCTCGCGTGGACCACCCAGTGCGCGTCAGGAGTAGGTGTGTCCCAGCAGGAGCCCCTAGGAACAGCCCTGCCCTACCAGCTCTTAGCACAGGGAGTCCTGGTCTGCACATGCATGAGCCAGGGAGCCAGAGAGCCAGAGGAGGACGCTGCCGTGGGCTCGAACTGTCCTCAGAGAATGTTGGTATGACCCGGGGATCCAAGGGAGGTGGGGGGAACCTCGGAGGCGCCCAGGAACGCAGGAGGGCCCAGACTGCGGCCCTGCCGGCCCTCGGAGAGGGCCCACGCGTGTCTGCTCGGGCTCAGGAGGCCACGGTGGGACAGCCAGTACCCCAGCACCGAGCTCATCTCGCGTGGACCACCCAGTGGGCGTCAGGAGTAGGTGTGTCCCAGCAGCAGCCGCCCCCCACCCCGGGCACGGCCCCTCCCTAGACAAGCCTTCCCTGTGAGGAGTCCTGGACTGCGCACGCGCGAGCCGGCGAGCCCGCCAGCCAGAGGGAGATGATGCCTGGGGCTCCTCTTGCCTCAGAGAATGCTTGTGCGGCCTGGGGGCGCCCGCAGGTGTGCTCCGAGGCCTGCCGCTGCCTCTAGCTAGCACCTGGGGCCAGTTGGCAGTGCCGGCTGGCCAGCCTCCTAGAGCCAGGGCTGGCTGCAGCAGGCTCCGCGGGCGGGCGGGCGGGCGAAGGGCAGACGGAAGCCGAAGGGGGCCCGCCCGCCCTGGAGGCCAGGACCCCAGGGGGCAGAAGTGGGTCTGGCTTTGCATTGGCCGACCAGCGGGAGGGAGCCAGCCAGGGGCAGCCAGTTGCATCCTCCCGGGAACTGCCAGCGGAGGCTTTTGGGGAGCGCGCTGCCAACTCTTGGCTTGGCCGGGGGAGACCTGCCGTCTCTGTGGCTCCAGCCGGCCAGCAGGCTGCAGGGTCGGGCGCAGCGGCCGTGGGGCTCTGGAGCTTGCTGCCCTGCCCGTGGGCGGGGCCTCCACGGGCCAGCCAGGTGGCACAGGGTTCCTGGGGCTGCGCCTCGTCCCGGCCCGGCCCGGCCCAAGGGAGGTGGGGGGAACCTCGGAGGCGCCCAGGAACGCAAGAGGGCCCAGACTGCGGCCCTGCCGGCCCTCGGAGAGGGCCCACGCGTGTCTGCTCGGGCTCAGGAGGCCACGGTGGGACAGCCAGTACCCCAGCACCGAGCTCATCTCGCGTGGACCACCCAGTGCGCGTCAGGAGTAGGTGTGTCCCAGCAGGAGCCCCTAGGAACAGCCCTGCCCTACCAGCTCTTAGCACAGGGAGTCCTGGTCTGCACATGCATGAGCCAGGGAGCCAGAGAGCCAGAGGAGGACGCTGCCGTGGGCTCGAACTGTCCTCAGAGAATGTTGGTATGACCCGGGGATCCAAGGGAGGTGGGGGGAACCTCGGAGGCGCCCAGGAACGCAGGAGGGCCCAGACTGCGGCCCTGCCGGCCCTCGGAGAGGGCCCACGCGTGTCTGCTCGGGCTCAGGAGGCCACGGTGGGACAGCCAGTACCCCAGCACCGAGCTCATCTCGCGTGGACCACCCAGTGGGCGTCAGGAGTAGGTGTGTCCCAGCAGCAGCCGCCCCCCACCCCGGGCACGGCCCCTCCCTAGACAAGCCTTCCCTGTGAGGAGTCCTGGACTGCGCACGCGCGAGCCGGCGAGCCCGCCAGCCAGAGGGAGATGATGCCTGGGGCTCCTCTTGCCTCAGAGAATGCTTGTGCGGCCTGGGGGCGCCCGCAGGTGTGCTCCGAGGCCTGCCGCTGCCTCTAGCTAGCACCTGGGGCCAGTTGGCAGTGCCGGCTGGCCAGCCTCCTAGAGCCAGGGCTGGCTGCAGCAGGCTCCGCGGGCGGGCGGGCGGGCGAAGGGCAGACGGAAGCCGAAGGGGGCCCGCCCGCCCTGGAGGCCAGGACCCCAGGGGGCAGAAGTGGGTCTGGCTTTGCATTGCCCGACCAGCGGGAGGGAGCCAGCCAGGGGCAGCCAGTTGCATCCTCCCGGGAACTGCCAGCGGAGGCTTTTGGGGAGCGCGCTGCCAACTCTTGGCTTGGCCGGGGGAGACCTGCCGTCTCTGTGGCTCCAGCCGGCCAGCAGGCTGCAGGGTCGGGCGCAGCGGCCGTGGGGCTCTGGAGCTTGCTGCCCTGCCCGTGGGCGGGGCCTCCACGGGCCAGCCAGGTGGCACAGGGTTCCTGGGGCTGCGCCTCGTCCCGGCCCGGCCCGGCCCAAGGGAGGTGGGGGGAACCTCGGAGGCGCCCAGGAACGCAAGAGGGCCCAGACTGCGGCCCTGCCGGCCCTCGGAGAGGGCCCACGCGTGTCTGCTCGGGCTCAGGAGGCCACGGTGGGACAGCCAGTACCCCAGCACCGAGCTCATCTCGCGTGGACCACCCAGTGCGCGTCAGGAGTAGGTGTGTCCCAGCAGGAGCCCCTAGGAACAGCCCTGCCCTACCAGCTCTTAGCACAGGGAGTCCTGGTCTGCACATGCATGAGCCAGGGAGCCAGAGAGCCAGAGGAGGACGCTGCCGTGGGCTCGAACTGTCCTCAGAGAATGTTTGTATGACCCGGGGATCCAAGGGAGGTGGGGGGAACCTCGGAGGCGCCCAGGAACGCAGGAGGGCCCAGACTGCGGCCCTGCCGGCCCTCGGAGAGGGCCCACGCGTGTCCGCTCGGGCTCAGGAGGCCACGGTGGGACAGCCAGTACCCCAGCACCGAGCTCATCTCGCGTGGACCACCCAGTGGGCGTCAGGAGTAGGTGTGTCCCAGCAGCAGCCGCCCCCCACCCCGGGCACGGCCCCTCCCTAGACAAGCCTTCCCTGTGAGGAGTCCTGGACTGCGCACGCGCGAGCCGGCGAGCCCGCCAGCCAGAGGGAGATGATGCCTGGGGCTCCTCTTGCCTCAGAGAATGCTTGTGCGGCCTGGGGGCGCCCGCAGGTGTGCTCCGAGGCCTGCCGCTGCCTCTAGCTAGCACCTGGGGCCAGTTGGCAGTGCCGGCTGGCCAGCCTCCTAGAGCCAGGGCTGGCTGCAGCAGGCTCCGCGGGCGGGCGGGCGGGCGAAGGGCAGACGGAAGCCGAAGGGGGCCCGCCCGCCCTGGAGGCCAGGACCCCAGGGGGCAGAAGTGGGTCTGGCTTTGCATTGGCCGACCAGCGGGAGGGAGCCAGCCAGGGGCAGCCAGTTGCATCCTCCCGGGAACTGCCAGCGGAGGCTTTTGGGGAGCGCGCTGCCAACTCTTGGCTTGGCCGGGGGAGACCTGCCGTCTCTGTGGCTCCAGCCGGCCAGCAGGCTGCAGGGTCGGGCGCAGCGGCCGTGGGGCTCTGGAGCTTGCTGCCCTGCCCGTGGGCGGGGCCTCCACGGGCCAGCCAGGTGGCACAGGGTTCCTGGGGCTGCGCCTCGTCCCGGCCCGGCCCGGCCCAAGGGAGGTGGGGGGAACCTCGGAGGCGCCCAGGAACGCAAGAGGGCCCAGACTGCGGCCCTGCCGGCCCTCGGAGAGGGCCCACGCGTGTCTGCTCGGGCTCAGGAGGCCACGGTGGGACAGCCAGTACCCCAGCACCGAGCTCATCTCGCGTGGACCACCCAGTGCGCGTCAGGAGTAGGTGTGTCCCAGCAGGAGCCCCTAGGAACAGCCCTGCCCTACCAGCTCTTAGCACAGGGAGTCCTGGTCTGCACATGCATGAGCCAGGGAGCCAGAGAGCCAGAGGAGGACGCTGCCGTGGGCTCGAACTGTCCTCAGAGAATGTTGGTATGACCCGGGGATCCAAGGGAGGTGGGGGGAACCTCGGAGGCGCCCAGGAACGCAGGAGGGCCCAGACTGCGGCCCTGCCGGCCCTCGGAGACGGCCCTCGGAGAGGGCCCACGCGTGTCCGCTCGGGCTCAGGAGGCCACGGTGGGACAGCCAGTACCCCAGCACCGAGCTCATCTCGCGTGGACCACCCAGTGGGCGTCAGGAGTAGGTGTGTCCCAGCAGCAGCCGCCCCCCACCCCGGGCACGGCCCCTCCCTAGACAAGCCTTCCCTGTGAGGAGTCCTGGACTGCGCACGCGCGAGCCGGCGAGCCCGCCAGCCAGAGGGAGATGATGCCTGGGGCTCCTCTTGCCTCAGAGAATGCTTGTGCGGCCTGGGGGCGCCCGCAGGTGTGCTCCGAGGCCTGCCGCTGCCTCTAGCTAGCACCTGGGGCCAGTTGGCAGTGCCGGCTGGCCAGCCTCCTAGAGCCAGGGCTGGCTGCAGCAGGCTCCGCGGGCGGGCGGGCGGGCGAAGGGCAGATGGAAGCCGAAGGGGGCCCGCCCGCCCTGGAGGCCAGGACCCCAGGGGGCAGAAGTGGGTCTGGCTTTGCATTGCCCGACCAGCGGGAGGGAGCCAGCCAGGGGCAGCCAGTTGCATCCTCCCGGGAACTGCCAGCGGAGGCTTTTGGGGAGCGCGCTGCCAACTCTTGGCTTGGCCGGGGGAGACCTGCCGTCTCTGTGGCTCCAGCCGGCCAGCAGGCTGCAGGGTCGGGCGCAGCGGCCGTGGGGCTCTGGAGCTTGCTGCCCTGCCCGTGGGCGGGGCCTCCACGGGCCAGCCAGGTGGCACAGGGTTCCTGGGGCTGCGCCTCGTCCCGGCCCGGCCCGGCCCAAGGGAGGTGGGGGGAACCTCGGAGGCGCCCAGGAACGCAAGAGGGCCCAGACTGCGGCCCTGCCGGCCCTCGGAGAGGGCCCACGCGTGTCTGCTCGGGCTCAGGAGGCCACGGTGGGACAGCCAGTACCCCAGCACCGAGCTCATCTCGCGTGGACCACCCAGTGCGCGTCAGGAGTAGGTGTGTCCCAGCAGGAGCCCCTAGGAACAGCCCTGCCCTACCAGCTCTTAGCACAGGGAGTCCTGGTCTGCACATGCATGAGCCAGGGAGCCAGAGAGCCAGAGGAGGACGCTGCCGTGGGCTCGAACTGTCCTCAGAGAATGTTGGTATGACCCGGGGATCCAAGGGAGGTGGGGGGAACCTCGGAGGCGCCCAGGAACGCAGGAGGGCCCAGACTGCGGCCCTGCCGGCCCTCGGAGAGGGCCCACGCGTGTCCGCTCGGGCTCAGGAGGCCACGGTGGGACAGCCAGTACCCCAGCACCGAGCTCATCTCGCGTGGACCACCCAGTGGGCGTCAGGAGTAGGTGTGTCCCAGCAGCAGCCGCCCCCCACCCCGGGCACGGCCCCTCCCTAGACAAGCCTTCCCTGTGAGGAGTCCTGGACTGCGCACGCGCGAGCCGGCGAGCCCGCCAGCCAGAGGGAGATGATGCCTGGGGCTCCTCTTGCCTCAGAGAATGCTTGTGCGGCCTGGGGGCGCCCGCAGGTGTGCTCCGAGGCCTGCCGCTGCCTCTAGCTAGCACCTGGGGCCAGTTGGCAGTGCCGGCTGGCCAGCCTCCTAGAGCCAGGGCTGGCTGCAGCAGGCTCCGCGGGCGGGCGGGCGGGCGAAGGGCAGACGGAAGCCGAAGGGGGCCCGCCCGCCCTGGAGGCCAGGACCCCAGGGGGCAGAAGTGGGTCTGGCTTTGCATTGCCCGACCAGCGGGAGGGAGCCAGCCAGGGGCAGCCAGTTGCATCCTCCCGGGAACTGCCAGCGGAGGCTTTTGGGGAGCGCGCTGCCAACTCTTGGCTTGGCCGGGGGAGACCTGCCGTCTCTGTGGCTCCAGCCGGCCAGCAGGCTGCAGGGTCGGGCGCAGCGGCCGTGGGGCTCTGGAGCTTGCTGCCCTGCCCGTGGGCGGGGCCTCCACGGGCCAGCCAGGTGGCACAGGGTTCCTGGGGCTGCGCCTCGTCCCGGCCCGGCCCGGCCCAAGGGAGGTGGGGGGAACCTCGGAGGCGCCCAGGAACGCAAGAGGGCCCAGACTGCGGCCCTGCCGGCCCTCGGAGAGGGCCCACGCGTGTCTGCTCGGGCTCAGGAGGCCACGGTGGGACAGCCAGTACCCCAGCACCGAGCTCATCTCGCGTGGACCACCCAGTGCGCGTCAGGAGTAGGTGTGTCCCAGCAGGAGCCCCTAGGAACAGCCCTGCCCTACCAGCTCTTAGCACAGGGAGTCCTGGTCTGCACATGCATGAGCCAGGGAGCCAGAGAGCCAGAGGAGGACGCTGCCGTGGGCTCGAACTGTCCTCAGAGAATGTTGGTATGACCCGGGGATCCAAGGGAGGTGGGGGGAACCTCGGAGGCGCCCAGGAACGCAGGAGGGCCCAGACTGCGGCCCTGCCGGCCCTCGGAGAGGGCCCACGCGTGTCCGCTCGGGCTCAGGAGGCCACGGTGGGACAGCCAGTACCCCAGCACCGAGCTCATCTCGCGTGGACCACCCAGTGGGCGTCAGGAGTAGGTGTGTCCCAGCAGCAGCCGCCCCCCACCCCGGGCACGGCCCCTCCCTAGACAAGCCTTCCCTGTGAGGAGTCCTGGACTGCGCACGCGCGAGCCGGCGAGCCCGCCAGCCAGAGGGAGATGATGCCTGGGGCTCCTCTTGCCTCAGAGAATGCTTGTGCGGCCTGGGGGCGCCCGCAGGTGTGCTCCGAGGCCTGCCGCTGCCTCTAGCTAGCACCTGGGGCCAGTTGGCAGTGCCGGCTGGCCAGCCTCCTAGAGCCAGGGCTGGCTGCAGCAGGCTCCGCGGGCGGGCGGGCGGGCGGGCGAAGGGCAGACGGAAGCCGAAGGGGGCCCGCCCGCCCTGGAGGCCAGGACCCCAGGGGGCAGAAGTGGGTCTGGCTTTGCATTGCCCGACCAGCGGGAGGGAGCCAGCCAGGGGCAGCCAGTTGCATCCTCCCGGGAACTGCCAGCGGAGGCTTTTGGGGAGCGCGCTGCCAACTCTTGGCTTGGCCGGGGGAGACCTGCCGTCTCTGTGGCTCCAGCCGGCCAGCAGGCTGCAGGGTCGGGCGCAGCGGCCGTGGGGCTCTGGAGCTTGCTGCCCTGCCCGTGGGCGGGGCCTCCACGGGCCAGCCAGGTGGCACAGGGTTCCTGGGGCTGCGCCTCGTCCCGGCCCGGCCCGGCCCAAGGGAGGTGGGGGGAACCTCGGAGGCGCCCAGGAACGCAAGAGGGCCCAGACTGCGGCCCTGCCGGCCCTCGGAGAGGGCCCACGCGTGTCTGCTCGGGCTCAGGAGGCCACGGTGGGACAGCCAGTACCCCAGCACCGAGCTCATCTCGCGTGGACCACCCAGTGCGCGTCAGGAGTAGGTGTGTCCCAGCAGGAGCCCCTAGGAACAGCCCTGCCCTACCAGCTCTTAGCACAGGGAGTCCTGGTCTGCACATGCATGAGCCAGGGAGCCAGAGAGCCAGAGGAGGACGCTGCCGTGGGCTCGAACTGTCCTCAGAGAATGTTGGTATGACCCGGGGATCCAAGGGAGGTGGGGGGAACCTCGGAGGCGCCCAGGAACGCAGGAGGGCCCAGACTGCGGCCCTGCCGGCCCTCGGAGAGGGCCCACGCGTGTCCGCTCGGGCTCAGGAGGCCACGGTGGGACAGCCAGTACCCCAGCACCGAGCTCATCTCGCGTGGACCACCCAGTGGGCGTCAGGAGTAGGTGTGTCCCAGCAGCAGCCGCCCCCCACCCCGGGCACGGCCCCTCCCTAGACAAGCCTTCCCTGTGAGGAGTCCTGGACTGCGCACGCGCGAGCCGGCGAGCCCGCCAGCCAGAGGGAGATGATGCCTGGGGCTCCTCTTGCCTCAGAGAATGCTTGTGCGGCCTGGGGGCGCCCGCAGGTGTGCTCCGAGGCCTGCCGCTGCCTCTAGCTAGCACCTGGGGCCAGTTGGCAGTGCCGGCTGGCCAGCCTCCTAGAGCCAGGGCTGGCTGCAGCAGGCTCCGCGGGCGGGCGGGCGGGCGGGCGAAGGGCAGACGGAAGCCGAAGGGGGCCCGCCCGCCCTGGAGGCCAGGACCCCAGGGGGCAGAAGTGGGTCTGGCTTTGCATTGCCCGACCAGCGGGAGGGAGCCAGCCAGGGGCAGCCAGTTGCATCCTCCCGGGAACTGCCAGCGGAGGCTTTTGGGGAGCGCGCTGCCAACTCTTGGCTTGGCCGGGGGAGACCTGCCGTCTCTGTGGCTCCAGCCGGCCAGCAGGCTGCAGGGTCGGGCGCAGCGGCCGTGGGGCTCTGGAGCTTGCTGCCCTGCCCGTGGGCGGGGCCTCCACGGGCCAGCCAGGTGGCACAGGGTTCCTGGGGCTGCGCCTCGTCCCGGCCCGGCCCGGCCCAAGGGAGGTGGGGGGAACCTCGGAGGCGCCCAGGAACGCAAGAGGGCCCAGACTGCGGCCCTGCCGGCCCTCGGAGAGGGCCCACGCGTGTCTGCTCGGGCTCAGGAGGCCACGGTGGGACAGCCAGTACCCCAGCACCGAGCTCATCTCGCGTGGACCACCCAGTGCGCGTCAGGAGTAGGTGTGTCCCAGCAGGAGCCCCTAGGAACAGCCCTGCCCTACCAGCTCTTAGCACAGGGAGTCCTGGTCTGCACATGCATGAGCCAGGGAGCCAGAGAGCCAGAGGAGGACGCTGCCGTGGGCTCGAACTGTCCTCAGAGAATGTTGGTATGACCCGGGGATCCAAGGGAGGTGGGGGGAACCTCGGAGGCGCCCAGGAACGCAGGAGGGCCCAGACTGCGGCCCTGCCGGCCCTCGGAGAGGGCCCACGCGTGTCCGCTCGGGCTCAGGAGGCCACGGTGGGACAGCCAGTACCCCAGCACCGAGCTCATCTCGCGTGGACCACCCAGTGGGCGTCAGGAGTAGGTGTGTCCCAGCAGCAGCCGCCCCCCACCCCGGGCACGGCCCCTCCCTAGACAAGCCTTCCCTGTGAGGAGTCCTGGACTGCGCACGCGCGAGCCGGCGAGCCCGCCAGCCAGAGGGAGATGATGCCTGGGGCTCCTCTTGCCTCAGAGAATGCTTGTGCGGCCTGGGGGCGCCCGCAGGTGTGCTCCGAGGCCTGCCGCTGCCTCTAGCTAGCACCTGGGGCCAGTTGGCAGTGCCGGCTGGCCAGCCTCCTAGAGCCAGGGCTGGCTGCAGCAGGCTCCGCGGGCGGGCGAAGGGCAGACGGAAGCCGAAGGGGGCCCGCCCGCCCTGGAGGCCAGGACCCCAGGGGGCAGAAGTGGGTCTGGCTTTGCATTGCCCGACCAGCGGGAGGGAGCCAGCCAGGGGCAGCCAGTTGCATCCTCCCGGGAACTGCCAGCGGAGGCTTTTGGGGAGCGCGCTGCCAACTCTTGGCTTGGCCGGGGGAGACCTGCCGTCTCTGTGGCTCCAGCCGGCCAGCAGGCTGCAGGGTCGGGCGCAGCGGCCGTGGGGCTCTGGAGCTTGCTGCCCTGCCCGTGGGCGGGGCCTCCACGGGCCAGCCAGGTGGCACAGGGTTCCTGGGGCTGCGCCTCGTCCCGGCCCGGCCCGGCCCAAGGGAGGTGGGGGGAACCTCGGAGGCGCCCAGGAACGCAAGAGGGCCCAGACTGCGGCCCTGCCGGCCCTCGGAGAGGGCCCACGCGTGTCTGCTCGGGCTCAGGAGGCCACGGTGGGACAGCCAGTACCCCAGCACCGAGCTCATCTCGCGTGGACCACCCAGTGCGCGTCAGGAGTAGGTGTGTCCCAGCAGGAGCCCCTAGGAACAGCCCTGCCCTACCAGCTCTTAGCACAGGGAGTCCTGGTCTGCACATGCATGAGCCAGGGAGCCAGAGAGCCAGAGGAGGACGCTGCCGTGGGCTCGAACTGTCCTCAGAGAATGTTGGTATGACCCGGGGATCCAAGGGAGGTGGGGGGAACCTCGGAGGCGCCCAGGAACGCAGGAGGGCCCAGACTGCGGCCCTGCCGGCCCTCGGAGAGGGCCCACGCGTGTCCGCTCGGGCTCAGGAGGCCACGGTGGGACAGCCAGTACCCCAGCACCGAGCTCATCTCGCGTGGACCACCCAGTGGGCGTCAGGAGTAGGTGTGTCCCAGCAGCAGCCGCCCCCCACCCCGGGCACGGCCCCTCCCTAGACAAGCCTTCCCTGTGAGGAGTCCTGGACTGCGCACGCGCGAGCCGGCGAGCCCGCCAGCCAGAGGGAGATGATGCCTGGGGCTCCTCTTGCCTCAGAGAATGCTTGTGCGGCCTGGGGGCGCCCGCAGGTGTGCTCCGAGGCCTGCCGCTGCCTCTAGCTAGCACCTGGGGCCAGTTGGCAGTGCCGGCTGGCCAGCCTCCTAGAGCCAGGGCTGGCTGCAGCAGGCTCCGCGGGCGGGCGGGCGGGCGAAGGGCAGACGGAAGCCGAAGGGGGCCCGCCCGCCCTGGAGGCCAGGACCCCAGGGGGCAGAAGTGGGTCTGGCTTTGCATTGCCCGACCAGCGGGAGGGAGCCAGCCAGGGGCAGCCAGTTGCATCCTCCCGGGAACTGCCAGCGGAGGCTTTTGGGGAGCGCGCTGCCAACTCTTGGCTTGGCCGGGGGAGACCTGCCGTCTCTGTGGCTCCAGCCGGCCAGCAGGCTGCAGGGTCGGGCGCAGCGGCCGTGGGGCTCTGGAGCTTGCTGCCCTGCCCGTGGGCGGGGCCTCCACGGGCCAGCCAGGTGGCACAGGGTTCCTGGGGCTGCGCCTCGTCCCGGCCCGGCCCGGCCCAAGGGAGGTGGGGGGAACCTCGGAGGCGCCCAGGAACGCAAGAGGGCCCAGACTGCGGCCCTGCCGGCCCTCGGAGAGGGCCCACGCGTGTCTGCTCGGGCTCAGGAGGCCACGGTGGGACAGCCAGTACCCCAGCACCGAGCTCATCTCGCGTGGACCACCCAGTGCGCGTCAGGAGTAGGTGTGTCCCAGCAGGAGCCCCTAGGAACAGCCCTGCCCTACCAGCTCTTAGCACAGGGAGTCCTGGTCTGCACATGCATGAGCCAGGGAGCCAGAGAGCCAGAGGAGGACGCTGCCGTGGGCTCGAACTGTCCTCAGAGAATGTTGGTATGACCCGGGGATCCAAGGGAGGTGGGGGGAACCTCGGAGGCGCCCAGGAACGCAGGAGGGCCCCGACTGCGGCCCTGCCGGCCCTCGGAGAGGGCCCACGCGTGTCCGCTCGGGCTCAGGAGGCCACGGTGGGACAGCCAGTACCCCAGCACCGAGCTCATCTCGCGTGGACCACCCAGTGGGCGTCAGGAGTAGGTGTGTCCCAGCAGCAGCCGCCCCCCACCCCGGGCACGGCCCCTCCCTAGACAAGCCTTCCCTGTGAGGAGTCCTGGACTGCGCACGCGCGAGCCGGCGAGCCCGCCAGCCAGAGGGAGATGATGCCTGGGGCTCCTCTTGCCTCAGAGAATGCTTGTGCGGCCTGGGGGCGCCCGCAGGTGTGCTCCGAGGCCTGCCGCTGCCTCTAGCTAGCACCTGGGGCCAGTTGGCAGTGCCGGCTGGCCAGCCTCCTAGAGCCAGGGCTGGCTGCAGCAGGCTCCGCGGGCGGGCGAAGGGCAGACGGAAGCCGAAGGGGGCCCGCCCGCCCTGGAGGCCAGGACCCCAGGGGGCAGAAGTGGGTCTGGCTTTGCATTGCCCGACCAGCGGGAGGGAGCCAGCCAGGGGCAGCCAGTTGCATCCTCCCGGGAACTGCCAGCGGAGGCTTTTGGGGAGCGCGCTGCCAACTCTTGGCTTGGCCGGGGGAGACCTGCCGTCTCTGTGGCTCCAGCCGGCCAGCAGGCTGCAGGGTCGGGCGCAGCGGCCGTGGGGCTCTGGAGCTTGCTGCCCTGCCCGTGGGCGGGGCCTCCACGGGCCAGCCAGGTGGCACAGGGTTCCTGGGGCTGCGCCTCGTCCCGGCCCGGCCCGGCCCAAGGGAGGTGGGGGGAACCTCGGAGGCGCCCAGGAACGCAAGAGGGCCCAGACTGCGGCCCTGCCGGCCCTCGGAGAGGGCCCACGCATGTCTGCTCGGGCTCAGGAGGCCACGGTGGGACAGCCAGTACCCCAGCACCGAGCTCATCTCGCGTGGACCACCCAGTGCGCGTCAGGAGTAGGTGTGTCCCAGCAGGAGCCCCTAGGAACAGCCCTGCCCTACCAGCTCTTAGCACAGGGAGTCCTGGTCTGCACATGCATGAGCCAGGGAGCCAGAGAGCCAGAGGAGGACGCTGCCGTGGGCTCGAACTGTCCTCAGAGAATGTTGGTATGACCCGGGGATCCAAGGGAGGTGGGGGGAACCTCGGAGGCGCCCAGGAACGCAGGAGGGCCCCGACTGCGGCCCTGCCGGCCCTCGGAGAGGGCCCACGCGTGTCCGCTCGGGCTCAGGAGGCCACGGTGGGACAGCCAGTACCCCAGCACCGAGCTCATCTCGCGTGGACCACCCAGTGGGCGTCAGGAGTAGGTGTGTCCCAGCAGCAGCCGCCCCCCACCCCGGGCACGGCCCCTCCCTAGACAAGCCTTCCCTGTGAGGAGTCCTGGACTGCGCACGCGCGAGCCGGCGAGCCCGCCAGCCAGAGGGAGATGATGCCTGGGGCTCCTCTTGCCTCAGAGAATGCTTGTGCGGCCTGGGGGCGCCCGCAGGTGTGCTCCGAGGCCTGCCGCTGCCTCTAGCTAGCACCTGGGGCCAGTTGGCAGTGCCGGCTGGCCAGCCTCCTAGAGCCAGGGCTGGCTGCAGCAGGCTCCGCGGGCGGGCGGGCGGGCGAAGGGCAGACGGAAGCCGAAGGGGGCCCGCCCGCCCTGGAGGCCAGGACCCCAGGGGGCAGAAGTGGGTCTGGCTTTGCATTGCCCGACCAGCGGGAGGGAGCCAGCCAGGGGCAGCCAGTTGCATCCTCCCGGGAACTGCCAGCGGAGGCTTTTGGGGAGCACGCTGCCAACTCTTGGCTTGGCCGGGGGAGACCTGCCGTCTCTGTGGCTCCAGCCGGCCAGCAGGCTGCAGGGTCGGGCGCAGCGGCCGTGGGGCTCTGGAGCTTGCTGCCCTGCCCGTGGGCGGGGCCTCCACGGGCCAGCCAGGTGGCACAGGGTTCCTGGGGCTGCGCCTCGTCCCGGCCCGGCCCGGCCCAAGGGAGGTGGGGGGAACCTCGGAGGCGCCCAGGAACGCAAGAGGGCCCAGACTGCGGCCCTGCCGGCCCTCGGAGAGGGCCCACGCGTGTCTGCTCGGGCTCAGGAGGCCACGGTGGGACAGCCAGTACCCCAGCACCGAGCTCATCTCGCGTGGACCACCCAGTGCGCGTCAGGAGTAGGTGTGTCCCAGCAGGAGCCCCTAGGAACAGCCCTGCCCTACCAGCTCTTAGCACAGGGAGTCCTGGTCTGCACATGCATGAGCCAGGGAGCCAGAGAGCCAGAGGAGGACGCTGCCGTGGGCTCGAACTGTCCTCAGAGAATGTTGGTATGACCCGGGGATCCAAGGGAGGTGGGGGGAACCTCGGAGGCGCCCAGGAACGCAGGAGGGCCCAGACTGCGGCCCTGCCGGCCCTCGGAGAGGGCCCACGCGTGTCCGCTCGGGCTCAGGAGGCCACGGTGGGACAGCCAGTACCCCAGCACCGAGCTCATCTCGCGTGGACCACCCAGTGGGCGTCAGGAGTAGGTGTGTCCCAGCAGCAGCCGCCCCCCACCCCGGGCACGGCCCCTCCCTAGACAAGCCTTCCCTGTGAGGAGTCCTGGACTGCGCACGCGCGAGCCGGCGAGCCCGCCAGCCAGAGGGAGATGATGCCTGGGGCTCCTCTTGCCTCAGAGAATGCTTGTGCGGCCTGGGGGCGCCCGCAGGTGTGCTCCGAGGCCTGCCGCTGCCTCTAGCTAGCACCTGGGGCCAGTTGGCAGTGCCGGCTGGCCAGCCTCCTAGAGCCAGGGCTGGCTGCAGCAGGCTCCGCGGGCGGGCGAAGGGCAGACGGAAGCCGAAGGGGGCCCGCCCGCCCTGGAGGCCAGGACCCCAGGGGGCAGAAGTGGGTCTGGCTTTGCATTGCCCGACCAGCGGGAGGGAGCCAGCCAGGGGCAGCCAGTTGCATCCTCCCGGGAACTGCCAGCGGAGGCTTTTGGGGAGCGCGCTGCCAACTCTTGGCTTGGCCGGGGGAGACCTGCCGTCTCTGTGGCTCCAGCCGGCCAGCAGGCTGCAGGGTCGGGCGCAGCGGCCGTGGGGCTCTGGAGCTTGCTGCCCTGCCCGTGGGCGGGGCCTCCACGGGCCAGCCAGGTGGCACAGGGTTCCTGGGGCTGCGCCTCGTCCCGGCCCGGCCCGGCCCAAGGGAGGTGGGGGGAACCTCGGAGGCGCCCAGGAACGCAAGAGGGCCCAGACTGCGGCCCTGCCGGCCCTCGGAGAGGGCCCACGCATGTCTGCTCGGGCTCAGGAGGCCACGGTGGGACAGCCAGTACCCCAGCACCGAGCTCATCTCGCGTGGACCACCCAGTGCGCGTCAGGAGTAGGTGTGTCCCAGCAGGAGCCCCTAGGAACAGCCCTGCCCTACCAGCTCTTAGCACAGGGAGTCCTGGTCTGCACATGCATGAGCCAGGGAGCCAGAGAGCCAGAGGAGGACGCTGCCGTGGGCTCGAACTGTCCTCAGAGAATGTTGGTATGACCCGGGGATCCAAGGGAGGTGGGGGGAACCTCGGAGGCGCCCAGGAACGCAGGAGGGCCCCGACTGCGGCCCTGCCGGCCCTCGGAGAGGGCCCACGCGTGTCCGCTCGGGCTCAGGAGGCCACGGTGGGACAGCCAGTACCCCAGCACCGAGCTCATCTCGCGTGGACCACCCAGTGGGCGTCAGGAGTAGGTGTGTCCCAGCAGCAGCCGCCCCCCACCCCGGGCACGGCCCCTCCCTAGACAAGCCTTCCCTGTGAGGAGTCCTGGACTGCGCACGCGCGAGCCGGCGAGCCCGCCAGCCAGAGGGAGATGATGCCTGGGGCTCCTCTTGCCTCAGAGAATGCTTGTGCGGCCTGGGGGCGCCCGCAGGTGTGCTCCGAGGCCTGCCGCTGCCTCTAGCTAGCACCTGGGGCCAGTTGGCAGTGCCGGCTGGCCAGCCTCCTAGAGCCAGGGCTGGCTGCAGCAGGCTCCGCGGGCGGGCGGGCGGGCGAAGGGCAGACGGAAGCCGAAGGGGGCCCGCCCGCCCTGGAGGCCAGGACCCCAGGGGGCAGAAGTGGGTCTGGCTTTGCATTGCCCGACCAGCGGGAGGGAGCCAGCCAGGGGCAGCCAGTTGCATCCTCCCGGGAACTGCCAGCGGAGGCTTTTGGGGAGCACGCTGCCAACTCTTGGCTTGGCCGGGGGAGACCTGCCGTCTCTGTGGCTCCAGCCGGCCAGCAGGCTGCAGGGTCGGGCGCAGCGGCCGTGGGGCTCTGGAGCTTGCTGCCCTGCCCGTGGGCGGGGCCTCCACGGGCCAGCCAGGTGGCACAGGGTTCCTGGGGCTGCGCCTCGTCCCGGCCCGGCCCGGCCCAAGGGAGGTGGGGGGAACCTCGGAGGCGCCCAGGAACGCAAGAGGGCCCAGACTGCGGCCCTGCCGGCCCTCGGAGAGGGCCCACGCGTGTCTGCTCGGGCTCAGGAGGCCACGGTGGGACAGCCAGTACCCCAGCACCGAGCTCATCTCGCGTGGACCACCCAGTGCGCGTCAGGAGTAGGTGTGTCCCAGCAGGAGCCCCTAGGAACAGCCCTGCCCTACCAGCTCTTAGCACAGGGAGTCCTGGTCTGCACATGCATGAGCCAGGGAGCCAGAGAGCCAGAGGAGGACGCTGCCGTGGGCTCGAACTGTCCTCAGAGAATGTTGGTATGACCCGGGGATCCAAGGGAGGTGGGGGGAACCTCGGAGGCGCCCAGGAACGCAGGAGGGCCCAGACTGCGGCCCTGCCGGCCCTCGGAGAGGGCCCACGCGTGTCCGCTCGGGCTCAGGAGGCCACGGTGGGACAGCCAGTACCCCAGCACCGAGCTCATCTCGCGTGGACCACCCAGTGGGCGTCAGGAGTAGGTGTGTCCCAGCAGCAGCCGCCCCCCACCCCGGGCACGGCCCCTCCCTAGACAAGCCTTCCCTGTGAGGAGTCCTGGACTGCGCACGCGCGAGCCGGCGAGCCCGCCAGCCAGAGGGAGATGATGCCTGGGGCTCCTCTTGCCTCAGAGAATGCTTGTGCGGCCTGGGGGCGCCCGCAGGTGTGCTCCGAGGCCTGCCGCTGCCTCTAGCTAGCACCTGGGGCCAGTTGGCAGTGCCGGCTGGCCAGCCTCCTAGAGCCAGGGCTGGCTGCAGCAGGCTCCGCGGGCGGGCGAAGGGCAGACGGAAGCCGAAGGGGGCCCGCCCGCCCTGGAGGCCAGGACCCCAGGGGGCAGAAGTGGGTCTGGCTTTGCATTGCCCGACCAGCGGGAGGGAGCCAGCCAGGGGCAGCCAGTTGCATCCTCCCGGGAACTGCCAGCGGAGGCTTTTGGGGAGCGCGCTGCCAACTCTTGGCTTGGCCGGGGGAGACCTGCCGTCTCTGTGGCTCCAGCCGGCCAGCAGGCTGCAGGGTCGGGCGCAGCGGCCGTGGGGCTCTGGAGCTTGCTGCCCTGCCCGTGGGCGGGGCCTCCACGGGCCAGCCAGGTGGCACAGGGTTCCTGGGGCTGCGCCTCGTCCCGGCCCGGCCCGGCCCAAGGGAGGTGGGGGGAACCTCGGAGGCGCCCAGGAACGCAAGAGGGCCCAGACTGCGGCCCTGCCGGCCCTCGGAGAGGGCCCACGCGTGTCTGCTCGGGCTCAGGAGGCCACGGTGGGACAGCCAGTACCCCAGCACCGAGCTCATCTCGCGTGGACCACCCAGTGCGCGTCAGGAGTAGGTGTGTCCCAGCAGGAGCCCCTAGGAACAGCCCTGCCCTACCAGCTCTTAGCACAGGGAGTCCTGGTCTGCACATGCATGAGCCAGGGAGCCAGAGAGCCAGAGGAGGACGCTGCCGTGGGCTCGAACTGTCCTCAGAGAATGTTGGTATGACCCGGGGATCCAAGGGAGGTGGGGGGAACCTCGGAGGCGCCCAGGAACGCAGGAGGGCCCCGACTGCGGCCCTGCCGGCCCTCGGAGAGGGCCCACGCGTGTCCGCTCGGGCTCAGGAGGCCACGGTGGGACAGCCAGTACCCCAGCACCGAGCTCATCTCGCGTGGACCACCCAGTGGGCGTCAGGAGTAGGTGTGTCCCAGCAGCAGCCGCCCCCCACCCCGGGCACGGCCCCTCCCTAGACAAGCCTTCCCTGTGAGGAGTCCTGGACTGCGCACGCGCGAGCCGGCGAGCCCGCCAGCCAGAGGGAGATGATGCCTGGGGCTCCTCTTGCCTCAGAGAATGCTTGTGCGGCCTGGGGGCGCCCGCAGGTGTGCTCCGAGGCCTGCCGCTGCCTCTAGCTAGCACCTGGGGCCAGTTGGCAGTGCCGGCTGGCCAGCCTCCTAGAGCCAGGGCTGGCTGCAGCAGGCTCCGCGGGCGGGCGAAGGGCAGACGGAAGCCGAAGGGGACCCGCCCGCCCGCTCCGCTCCGAAGCGCGCCCGCCCTGGAGGCCAGGACCCCAGGGGGCAGAAGTGGGTCTGGCTTTGCATTGCCCGACCAGCGGGAGGGAGCCAGCCAGGGGCAGCCAGTTGCATCCTCCCGGGAACTGCCAGCGGAGGCTTTTGGGGAGCGCGCTGCCAACTCTTGGCTTGGCCGGGGGAGACCTGCCGTCTCTGTGGCTCCAGCCGGCCAGCAGGCTGCAGGGTCGGGCGCAGCGGCCGTGGGGCTCTGGAGCTTGCTGCCCTGCCCGTGGGCGGGGCCTCCACGGGCCAGCCAGGTGGCACAGGGTTCCTGGGGCTGCGCCTCGTCCCGGCCCGGCCCGGCCCAAGGGAGGTGGGGGGAACCTCGGAGGCGCCCAGGAACGCAAGAGGGCCCAGACTGCGGCCCTGCCGGCCCTCGGAGAGGGCCCACGCGTGTCTGCTCGGGCTCAGGAGGCCACGGTGGGACAGCCAGTACCCCAGCACCGAGCTCATCTCGCGTGGACCACCCAGTGCGCGTCAGGAGTAGGTGTGTCCCAGCAGGAGCCCCTAGGAACAGCCCTGCCCTACCAGCTCTTAGCACAGGGAGTCCTGGTCTGCACATGCATGAGCCAGGGAGCCAGAGAGCCAGAGGAGGACGCTGCCGTGGGCTCGAACTGTCCTCAGAGAATGTTGGTATGACCCGGGGATCCAAGGGAGGTGGGGGGAACCTCGGAGGCGCCCAGGAACGCAGGAGGGCCCAGACTGCGGCCCTGCCGGCCCTCGGAGAGGGCCCACGCGTGTCCGCTCGGGCTCAGGAGGCCACGGTGGGACAGCCAGTACCCCAGCACCGAGCTCATCTCGCGTGGACCACCCAGTGGGCGTCAGGAGTAGGTGTGTCCCAGCAGCAGCCGCCCCCCACCCCGGGCACGGCCCCTCCCTAGACAAGCCTTCCCTGTGAGGAGTCCTGGACTGCGCACGCGCGAGCCGGCGAGCCCGCCAGCCAGAGGGAGATGATGCCTGGGGCTCCTCTTGCCTCAGAGAATGCTTGTGCGGCCTGGGGGCGCCCGCAGGTGTGCTCCGAGGCCTGCCGCTGCCTCTAGCTAGCACCTGGGGCCAGTTGGCAGTGCCGGCTGGCCAGCCTCCTAGAGCCAGGGCTGGCTGCAGCAGGCTCCGCGGGCGGGCGAAGGGCAGACGGAAGCCGAAGGGGACCCGCCCGCCCGCTCCGCTCCGAAGCGCGCCCGCCCTGGAGGCCAGGACCCCAGGGGGCAGAAGTGGGTCTGGCTTTGCATTGCCCGACCAGCGGGAGGGAGCCAGCCAGGGGCAGCCAGTTGCATCCTCCCGGGAACTGCCAGCGGAGGCTTTTGGGGAGCGCGCTGCCAACTCTTGGCTTGGCCGGGGGAGACCTGCCGTCTCTGTGGCTCCAGCCGGCCAGCAGGCTGCAGGGTCGGGCGCAGCGGCCGTGGGGCTCTGGAGCTTGCTGCCCTGCCCGTGGGCGGGGCCTCCACGGGCCAGCCAGGTGGCACAGGGTTCCTGGGGCTGCGCCTCGTCCCGGCCCGGCCCGGCCCAAGGGAGGTGGGGGGAACCTCGGAGGCGCCCAGGAACGCAAGAGGGCCCAGACTGCGGCCCTGCCGGCCCTCGGAGAGGGCCCACGCGTGTCTGCTCGGGCTCAGGAGGCCACGGTGGGACAGCCAGTACCCCAGCACCGAGCTCATCTCGCGTGGACCACCCAGTGCGCGTCAGGAGTAGGTGTGTCCCAGCAGGAGCCCCTAGGAACAGCCCTGCCCTACCAGCTCTTAGCACAGGGAGTCCTGGTCTGCACATGCATGAGCCAGGGAGCCAGAGAGCCAGAGGAGGACGCTGCCGTGGGCTCGAACTGTCCTCAGAGAATGTTGGTATGACCCGGGGATCCAAGGGAGGTGGGGGGAACCTCGGAGGCGCCCAGGAACGCAGGAGGGCCCCGACTGCGGCCCTGCCGGCCCTCGGAGAGGGCCCACGCGTGTCCGCTCGGGCTCAGGAGGCCACGGTGGGACAGCCAGTACCCCAGCACCGAGCTCATCTCGCGTGGACCACCCAGTGGGCGTCAGGAGTAGGTGTGTCCCAGCAGCAGCCGCCCCCCACCCCGGGCACGGCCCCTCCCTAGACAAGCCTTCCCTGTGAGGAGTCCTGGACTGCGCACGCGCGAGCCGGCGAGCCCGCCAGCCAGAGGGAGATGATGCCTGGGGCTCCTCTTGCCTCAGAGAATGCTTGTGCGGCCTGGGGGCGCCCGCAGGTGTGCTCCGAGGCCTGCCGCTGCCTCTAGCTAGCACCTGGGGCCAGTTGGCAGTGCCGGCTGGCCAGCCTCCTAGAGCCAGGGCTGGCTGCAGCAGGCTCCGCGGGCGGGCGGGCGGGCGAAGGGCAGACGGAAGCCGAAGGGGGCCCGCCCGCCCTGGAGGCCAGGACCCCAGGGGGCAGAAGTGGGTCTGGCTTTGCATTGCCCGACCAGCGGGAGGGAGCCAGCCAGGGGCAGCCAGTTGCATCCTCCCGGGAACTGCCAGCGGAGGCTTTTGGGGAGCACGCTGCCAACTCTTGGCTTGGCCGGGGGAGACCTGCCGTCTCTGTGGCTCCAGCCGGCCAGCAGGCTGCAGGGTCGGGCGCAGCGGCCGTGGGGCTCTGGAGCTTGCTGCCCTGCCCGTGGGCGGGGCCTCCACGGGCCAGCCAGGTGGCACAGGGTTCCTGGGGCTGCGCCTCGTCCCGGCCCGGCCCGGCCCAAGGGAGGTGGGGGGAACCTCGGAGGCGCCCAGGAACGCAAGAGGGCCCAGACTGCGGCCCTGCCGGCCCTCGGAGAGGGCCCACGCGTGTCTGCTCGGGCTCAGGAGGCCACGGTGGGACAGCCAGTACCCCAGCACCGAGCTCATCTCGCGTGGACCACCCAGTGCGCGTCAGGAGTAGGTGTGTCCCAGCAGGAGCCCCTAGGAACAGCCCTGCCCTACCAGCTCTTAGCACAGGGAGTCCTGGTCTGCACATGCATGAGCCAGGGAGCCAGAGAGCCAGAGGAGGACGCTGCCGTGGGCTCGAACTGTCCTCAGAGAATGTTGGTATGACCCGGGGATCCAAGGGAGGTGGGGGGAACCTCGGAGGCGCCCAGGAACGCAGGAGGGCCCAGACTGCGGCCCTGCCGGCCCTCGGAGAGGGCCCACGCGTGTCCGCTCGGGCTCAGGAGGCCACGGTGGGACAGCCAGTACCCCAGCACCGAGCTCATCTCGCGTGGACCACCCAGTGGGCGTCAGGAGTAGGTGTGTCCCAGCAGCAGCCGCCCCCCACCCCGGGCACGGCCCCTCCCTAGACAAGCCTTCCCTGTGAGGAGTCCTGGACTGCGCACGCGCGAGCCGGCGAGCCCGCCAGCCAGAGGGAGATGATGCCTGGGGCTCCTCTTGCCTCAGAGAATGCTTGTGCGGCCTGGGGGCGCCCGCAGGTGTGCTCCGAGGCCTGCCGCTGCCTCTAGCTAGCACCTGGGGCCAGTTGGCAGTGCCGGCTGGCCAGCCTCCTAGAGCCAGGGCTGGCTGCAGCAGGCTCCGCGGGCGGGCGAAGGGCAGACGGAAGCCGAAGGGGACCCGCCCGCCCGCTCCGCTCCGAAGCGCGCCCGCCCTGGAGGCCAGGACCCCAGGGGGCAGAAGTGGGTCTGGCTTTGCATTGCCCGACCAGCGGGAGGGAGCCAGCCAGGGGCAGCCAGTTGCATCCTCCCGGGAACTGCCAGCGGAGGCTTTTGGGGAGCGCGCTGCCAACTCTTGGCTTGGCCGGGGGAGACCTGCCGTCTCTGTGGCTCCAGCCGGCCAGCAGGCTGCAGGGTCGGGCGCAGCGGCCGTGGGGCTCTGGAGCTTGCTGCCCTGCCCGTGGGCGGGGCCTCCACGGGCCAGCCAGGTGGCACAGGGTTCCTGGGGCTGCGCCTCGTCCCGGCCCGGCCCGGCCCAAGGGAGGTGGGGGGAACCTCGGAGGCGCCCAGGAACGCAAGAGGGCCCAGACTGCGGCCCTGCCGGCCCTCGGAGAGGGCCCACGCGTGTCTGCTCGGGCTCAGGAGGCCACGGTGGGACAGCCAGTACCCCAGCACCGAGCTCATCTCGCGTGGACCACCCAGTGCGCGTCAGGAGTAGGTGTGTCCCAGCAGGAGCCCCTAGGAACAGCCCTGCCCTACCAGCTCTTAGCACAGGGAGTCCTGGTCTGCACATGCATGAGCCAGGGAGCCAGAGAGCCAGAGGAGGACGCTGCCGTGGGCTCGAACTGTCCTCAGAGAATGTTGGTATGACCCGGGGATCCAAGGGAGGTGGGGGGAACCTCGGAGGCGCCCAGGAACGCAGGAGGGCCCAGACTGCGGCCCTGCCGGCCCTCGGAGAGGGCCCACGCGTGTCCGCTCGGGCTCAGGAGGCCACGGTGGGACAGCCAGTACCCCAGCACCGAGCTCATCTCGCGTGGACCACCCAGTGGGCGTCAGGAGTAGGTGTGTCCCAGCAGCAGCCGCCCCCCACCCCGGGCACGGCCCCTCCCTAGACAAGCCTTCCCTGTGAGGAGTCCTGGACTGCGCACGCGCGAGCCGGCGAGCCCGCCAGCCAGAGGGAGATGATGCCTGGGGCTCCTCTTGCCTCAGAGAATGCTTGTGCGGCCTGGGGGCGCCCGCAGGTGTGCTCCGAGGCCTGCCGCTGCCTCTAGCTAGCACCTGGGGCCAGTTGGCAGTGCCGGCTGGCCAGCCTCCTAGAGCCAGGGCTGGCTGCAGCAGGCTCCGCGGGCGGGCGAAGGGCAGACGGAAGCCGAAGGGGACCCGCCCGCCCGCTCCGCTCCGAAGCGCGCCCGCCCTGGAGGCCAGGACCCCAGGGGGCAGAAGTGGGTCTGGCTTTGCATTGCCCGACCAGCGGGAGGGAGCCAGCCAGGGGCAGCCAGTTGCATCCTCCCGGGAACTGCCAGCGGAGGCTTTTGGGGAGCGCGCTGCCAACTCTTGGCTTGGCCGGGGGAGACCTGCCGTCTCTGTGGCTCCAGCCGGCCAGCAGGCTGCAGGGTCGGGCGCAGCGGCCGTGGGGCTCTGGAGCTTGCTGCCCTGCCCGTGGGCGGGGCCTCCACGGGCCAGCCAGGTGGCACAGGGTTCCTGGGGCTGCGCCTCGTCCCGGCCCGGCCCGGCCCAAGGGAGGTGGGGGGAACCTCGGAGGCGCCCAGGAACGCAAGAGGGCCCAGACTGCGGCCCTGCCGGCCCTCGGAGAGGGCCCACGCGTGTCTGCTCGGGCTCAGGAGGCCACGGTGGGACAGCCAGTACCCCAGCACCGAGCTCATCTCGCGTGGACCACCCAGTGCGCGTCAGGAGTAGGTGTGTCCCAGCAGGAGCCCCTAGGAACAGCCCTGCCCTACCAGCTCTTAGCACAGGGAGTCCTGGTCTGCACATGCATGAGCCAGGGAGCCAGAGAGCCAGAGGAGGACGCTGCCGTGGGCTCGAACTGTCCTCAGAGAATGTTGGTATGACCCGGGGATCCAAGGGAGGTGGGGGGAACCTCGGAGGCGCCCAGGAACGCAGGAGGGCCCCGACTGCGGCCCTGCCGGCCCTCGGAGAGGGCCCACGCGTGTCCGCTCGGGCTCAGGAGGCCACGGTGGGACAGCCAGTACCCCAGCACCGAGCTCATCTCGCGTGGACCACCCAGTGGGCGTCAGGAGTAGGTGTGTCCCAGCAGCAGCCGCCCCCCACCCCGGGCACGGCCCCTCCCTAGACAAGCCTTCCCTGTGAGGAGTCCTGGACTGCGCACGCGCGAGCCGGCGAGCCCGCCAGCCAGAGGGAGATGATGCCTGGGGCTCCTCTTGCCTCAGAGAATGCTTGTGCGGCCTGGGGGCGCCCGCAGGTGTGCTCCGAGGCCTGCCGCTGCCTCTAGCTAGCACCTGGGGCCAGTTGGCAGTGCCGGCTGGCCAGCCTCCTAGAGCCAGGGCTGGCTGCAGCAGGCTCCGCGGGCGGGCGGGCGGGCGAAGGGCAGACGGAAGCCGAAGGGGGCCCGCCCGCCCTGGAGGCCAGGACCCCAGGGGGCAGAAGTGGGTCTGGCTTTGCATTGCCCGACCAGCGGGAGGGAGCCAGCCAGGGGCAGCCAGTTGCATCCTCCCGGGAACTGCCAGCGGAGGCTTTTGGGGAGCACGCTGCCAACTCTTGGCTTGGCCGGGGGAGACCTGCCGTCTCTGTGGCTCCAGCCGGCCAGCAGGCTGCAGGGTCGGGCGCAGCGGCCGTGGGGCTCTGGAGCTTGCTGCCCTGCCCGTGGGCGGGGCCTCCACGGGCCAGCCAGGTGGCACAGGGTTCCTGGGGCTGCGCCTCGTCCCGGCCCGGCCCGGCCCAAGGGAGGTGGGGGGAACCTCGGAGGCGCCCAGGAACGCAAGAGGGCCCAGACTGCGGCCCTGCCGGCCCTCGGAGAGGGCCCACGCGTGTCTGCTCGGGCTCAGGAGGCCACGGTGGGACAGCCAGTACCCCAGCACCGAGCTCATCTCGCGTGGACCACCCAGTGCGCGTCAGGAGTAGGTGTGTCCCAGCAGGAGCCCCTAGGAACAGCCCTGCCCTACCAGCTCTTAGCACAGGGAGTCCTGGTCTGCACATGCATGAGCCAGGGAGCCAGAGAGCCAGAGGAGGACGCTGCCGTGGGCTCGAACTGTCCTCAGAGAATGTTGGTATGACCCGGGGATCCAAGGGAGGTGGGGGGAACCTCGGAGGCGCCCAGGAACGCAGGAGGGCCCAGACTGCGGCCCTGCCGGCCCTCGGAGAGGGCCCACGCGTGTCCGCTCGGGCTCAGGAGGCCACGGTGGGACAGCCAGTACCCCAGCACCGAGCTCATCTCGCGTGGACCACCCAGTGGGCGTCAGGAGTAGGTGTGTCCCAGCAGCAGCCGCCCCCCACCCCGGGCACGGCCCCTCCCTAGACAAGCCTTCCCTGTGAGGAGTCCTGGACTGCGCACGCGCGAGCCGGCGAGCCCGCCAGCCAGAGGGAGATGATGCCTGGGGCTCCTCTTGCCTCAGAGAATGCTTGTGCGGCCTGGGGGCGCCCGCAGGTGTGCTCCGAGGCCTGCCGCTGCCTCTAGCTAGCACCTGGGGCCAGTTGGCAGTGCCGGCTGGCCAGCCTCCTAGAGCCAGGGCTGGCTGCAGCAGGCTCCGCGGGCGGGCGAAGGGCAGACGGAAGCCGAAGGGGACCCGCCCGCCCGCTCCGCTCCGAAGCGCGCCCGCCCTGGAGGCCAGGACCCCAGGGGGCAGAAGTGGGTCTGGCTTTGCATTGCCCGACCAGCGGGAGGGAGCCAGCCAGGGGCAGCCAGTTGCATCCTCCCGGGAACTGCCAGCGGAGGCTTTTGGGGAGCGCGCTGCCAACTCTTGGCTTGGCCGGGGGAGACCTGCCGTCTCTGTGGCTCCAGCCGGCCAGCAGGCTGCAGGGTCGGGCGCAGCGGCCGTGGGGCTCTGGAGCTTGCTGCCCTGCCCGTGGGCGGGGCCTCCACGGGCCAGCCAGGTGGCACAGGGTTCCTGGGGCTGCGCCTCGTCCCGGCCCGGCCCGGCCCAAGGGAGGTGGGGGGAACCTCGGAGGCGCCCAGGAACGCAAGAGGGCCCAGACTGCGGCCCTGCCGGCCCTCGGAGAGGGCCCACGCGTGTCTGCTCGGGCTCAGGAGGCCACGGTGGGACAGCCAGTACCCCAGCACCGAGCTCATCTCGCGTGGACCACCCAGTGCGCGTCAGGAGTAGGTGTGTCCCAGCAGGAGCCCCTAGGAACAGCCCTGCCCTACCAGCTCTTAGCACAGGGAGTCCTGGTCTGCACATGCATGAGCCAGGGAGCCAGAGAGCCAGAGGAGGACGCTGCCGTGGGCTCGAACTGTCCTCAGAGAATGTTGGTATGACCCGGGGATCCAAGGGAGGTGGGGGGAACCTCGGAGGCGCCCAGGAACGCAGGAGGGCCCAGACTGCGGCCCTGCCGGCCCTCGGAGAGGGCCCACGCGTGTCCGCTCGGGCTCAGGAGGCCACGGTGGGACAGCCAGTACCCCAGCACCGAGCTCATCTCGCGTGGACCACCCAGTGGGCGTCAGGAGTAGGTGTGTCCCAGCAGCAGCCGCCCCCCACCCCGGGCACGGCCCCTCCCTAGACAAGCCTTCCCTGTGAGGAGTCCTGGACTGCGCACGCGCGAGCCGGCGAGCCCGCCAGCCAGAGGGAGATGATGCCTGGGGCTCCTCTTGCCTCAGAGAATGCTTGTGCGGCCTGGGGGCGCCCGCAGGTGTGCTCCGAGGCCTGCCGCTGCCTCTAGCTAGCACCTGGGGCCAGTTGGCAGTGCCGGCTGGCCAGCCTCCTAGAGCCAGGGCTGGCTGCAGCAGGCTCCGCGGGCGGGCGAAGGGCAGACGGAAGCCGAAGGGGACCCGCCCGCCCGCTCCGCTCCGAAGCGCGCCCGCCCTGGAGGCCAGGACCCCAGGGGGCAGAAGTGGGTCTGGCTTTGCATTGCCCGACCAGCGGGAGGGAGCCAGCCAGGGGCAGCCAGTTGCATCCTCCCGGGAACTGCCAGCGGAGGCTTTTGGGGAGCGCGCTGCCAACTCTTGGCTTGGCCGGGGGAGACCTGCCGTCTCTGTGGCTCCAGCCGGCCAGCAGGCTGCAGGGTCGGGCGCAGCGGCCGTGGGGCTCTGGAGCTTGCTGCCCTGCCCGTGGGCGGGGCCTCCACGGGCCAGCCAGGTGGCACAGGGTTCCTGGGGCTGCGCCTCGTCCCGGCCCGGCCCGGCCCAAGGGAGGTGGGGGGAACCTCGGAGGCGCCCAGGAACGCAAGAGGGCCCAGACTGCGGCCCTGCCGGCCCTCGGAGAGGGCCCACGCGTGTCTGCTCGGGCTCAGGAGGCCACGGTGGGACAGCCAGTACCCCAGCACCGAGCTCATCTCGCGTGGACCACCCAGTGCGCGTCAGGAGTAGGTGTGTCCCAGCAGGAGCCCCTAGGAACAGCCCTGCCCTACCAGCTCTTAGCACAGGGAGTCCTGGTCTGCACATGCATGAGCCAGGGAGCCAGAGAGCCAGAGGAGGACGCTGCCGTGGGCTCGAACTGTCCTCAGAGAATGTTGGTATGACCCGGGGATCCAAGGGAGGTGGGGGGAACCTCGGAGGCGCCCAGGAACGCAGGAGGGCCCCGACTGCGGCCCTGCCGGCCCTCGGAGAGGGCCCACGCGTGTCCGCTCGGGCTCAGGAGGCCACGGTGGGACAGCCAGTACCCCAGCACCGAGCTCATCTCGCGTGGACCACCCAGTGGGCGTCAGGAGTAGGTGTGTCCCAGCAGCAGCCGCCCCCCACCCCGGGCACGGCCCCTCCCTAGACAAGCCTTCCCTGTGAGGAGTCCTGGACTGCGCACGCGCGAGCCGGCGAGCCCGCCAGCCAGAGGGAGATGATGCCTGGGGCTCCTCTTGCCTCAGAGAATGCTTGTGCGGCCTGGGGGCGCCCGCAGGTGTGCTCCGAGGCCTGCCGCTGCCTCTAGCTAGCACCTGGGGCCAGTTGGCAGTGCCGGCTGGCCAGCCTCCTAGAGCCAGGGCTGGCTGCAGCAGGCTCCGCGGGCGGGCGGGCGGGCGAAGGGCAGACGGAAGCCGAAGGGGACCCGCCCGCCCGCTCCGCTCCGAAGCGCGCCCGCCCTGGAGGCCAGGACCTCAGGGGGCAGAAGTGGGTCTGGCTTTGCATTGCCTGACCAGCGGGAGGGAGCCAGCCAGGGGCAGCCAGTTGCATCCTCCCGGGAACTGCCAGCGGAGGCTTTTGGGGAGCGCGCTGCCAACTCTTGGCTTGGCCGGGGGAGACCTGCCGTCTCTGTGGCTCCAGCCGGCCAGCAGGCTGCAGGGTCGGGCGCAGCGGCCGTGGGGCTCTGGAGCTTGCTGCCCTGCCCGTGGGCGGGGCCTCCACGGGCCAGCCAGGTGGCACAGGGTTCCTGGGGCTGCGCCTCGTCCCGGCCCGGCCCGGCCCAAGGGAGGTGGGGGGAACCTCGGAGGCGCCCAGGAACGCAAGAGGGCCCAGACTGCGGCCCTGCCGGCCCTCGGAGAGGGCCCACGCGTGTCTGCTCGGGCTCAGGAGGCCACGGTGGGACAGCCAGTACCCCAGCACCGAGCTCATCTCGCGTGGACCACCCAGTGCGCGTCAGGAGTAGGTGTGTCCCAGCAGGAGCCCCTAGGAACAGCCCTGCCCTACCAGCTCTTAGCACAGGGAGTCCTGGTCTGCACATGCATGAGCCAGGGAGCCAGAGAGCCAGAGGAGGACGCTGCCGTGGGCTCGAACTGTCCTCAGAGAATGTTGGTATGACCCGGGGATCCAAGGGAGGTGGGGGGAACCTCGGAGGCGCCCAGGAACGCAGGAGGGCCCAGACTGCGGCCCTGCCGGCCCTCGGAGAGGGCCCACGCGTGTCCGCTCGGGCTCAGGAGGCCACGGTGGGACAGCCAGTACCCCAGCACCGAGCTCATCTCGCGTGGACCACCCAGTGGGCGTCAGGAGTAGGTGTGTCCCAGCAGCAGCCGCCCCCCACCCCGGGCACGGCCCCTCCCTAGACAAGCCTTCCCTGTGAGGAGTCCTGGACTGCGCACGCGCGAGCCGGCGAGCCCGCCAGCCAGAGGGAGATGATGCCTGGGGCTCCTCTTGCCTCAGAGAATGCTTGTGCGGCCTGGGGGCGCCCGCAGGTGTGCTCCGAGGCCTGCCGCTGCCTCTAGCTAGCACCTGGGGCCAGTTGGCAGTGCCGGCTGGCCAGCCTCCTAGAGCCAGGGCTGGCTGCAGCAGGCTCCGCGGGCGGGCGAAGGGCAGACGGAAGCCGAAGGGGACCCGCCCGCCCGCTCCGCTCCGAAGCGCGCCCGCCCTGGAGGCCAGGACCTCAGGGGGCAGAAGTGGGTCTGGCTTTGCATTGCCTGACCAGCGGGAGGGAGCCAGCCAGGGGCAGCCAGTTGCATCCTCCCGGGAACTGCCAGCGGAGGCTTTTGGGGAGCGCGCTGCCAACTCTTGGCTTGGCCGGGGGAGACCTGCCGTCTCTGTGGCTCCAGCCGGCCAGCAGGCTGCAGGGTCGGGCGCAGCGGCCGTGGGGCTCTGGAGCTTGCTGCCCTGCCCGTGGGCGGGGCCTCCACGGGCCAGCCAGGTGGCACAGGGTTCCTGGGGCTGCGCCTCGTCCCGGCCCGGCCCGGCCCAAGGGAGGTGGGGGGAACCTCGGAGGCGCCCAGGAACGCAAGAGGGCCCAGACTGCGGCCCTGCCGGCCCTCGGAGAGGGCCCACGCGTGTCTGCTCGGGCTCAGGAGGCCACGGTGGGACAGCCAGTACCCCAGCACCGAGCTCATCTCGCGTGGACCACCCAGTGCGCGTCAGGAGTAGGTGTGTCCCAGCAGGAGCCCCTAGGAACAGCCCTGCCCTACCAGCTCTTAGCACAGGGAGTCCTGGTCTGCACATGCATGAGCCAGGGAGCCAGAGAGCCAGAGGAGGACGCTGCCGTGGGCTCGAACTGTCCTCAGAGAATGTTGGTATGACCCGGGGATCCAAGGGAGGTGGGGGGAACCTCGGAGGCGCCCAGGAACGCAGGAGGGCCCAGACTGCGGCCCTGCCGGCCCTCGGAGAGGGCCCACGCGTGTCCGCTCGGGCTCAGGAGGCCACGGTGGGACAGCCAGTACCCCAGCACCGAGCTCATCTCGCGTGGACCACCCAGTGGGCGTCAGGAGTAGGTGTGTCCCAGCAGCAGCCGCCCCCCACCCCGGGCACGGCCCCTCCCTAGACAAGCCTTCCCTGTGAGGAGTCCTGGACTGCGCACGCGCGAGCCGGCGAGCCCGCCAGCCAGAGGGAGATGATGCCTGGGGCTCCTCTTGCCTCAGAGAATGCTTGTGCGGCCTGGGGGCGCCCGCAGGTGTGCTCCGAGGCCTGCCGCTGCCTCTAGCTAGCACCTGGGGCCAGTTGGCAGTGCCGGCTGGCCAGCCTCCTAGAGCCAGGGCTGGCTGCAGCAGGCTCCGCGGGCGGGCGAAGGGCAGACGGAAGCCGAAGGGGACCCGCCCGCCCGCTCCGCTCCGAAGCGCGCCCGCCCTGGAGGCCAGGACCCCAGGGGGCAGAAGTGGGTCTGGCTTTGCATTGCCCGACCAGCGGGAGGGAGCCAGCCAGGGGCAGCCAGTTGCATCCTCCCGGGAACTGCCAGCGGAGGCTTTTGGGGAGCGCGCTGCCAACTCTTGGCTTGGCCGGGGGAGACCTGCCGTCTCTGTGGCTCCAGCCGGCCAGCAGGCTGCAGGGTCGGGCGCAGCGGCCGTGGGGCTCTGGAGCTTGCTGCCCTGCCCGTGGGCGGGGCCTCCACGGGCCAGCCAGGTGGCACAGGGTTCCTGGGGCTGCGCCTCGTCCCGGCCCGGCCCGGCCCAAGGGAGGTGGGGGGAACCTCGGAGGCGCCCAGGAACGCAAGAGGGCCCAGACTGCGGCCCTGCCGGCCCTCGGAGAGGGCCCACGCGTGTCTGCTCGGGCTCAGGAGGCCACGGTGGGACAGCCAGTACCCCAGCACCGAGCTCATCTCGCGTGGACCACCCAGTGCGCGTCAGGAGTAGGTGTGTCCCAGCAGGAGCCCCTAGGAACAGCCCTGCCCTACCAGCTCTTAGCACAGGGAGTCCTGGTCTGCACATGCATGAGCCAGGGAGCCAGAGAGCCAGAGGAGGACGCTGCCGTGGGCTCGAACTGTCCTCAGAGAATGTTGGTATGACCCGGGGATCCAAGGGAGGTGGGGGGAACCTCGGAGGCGCCCAGGAACGCAGGAGGGCCCAGACTGCGGCCCTGCCGGCCCTCGGAGAGGGCCCACGCGTGTCCGCTCGGGCTCAGGAGGCCACGGTGGGACAGCCAGTACCCCAGCACCGAGCTCATCTCGCGTGGACCACCCAGTGGGCGTCAGGAGTAGGTGTGTCCCAGCAGCAGCCGCCCCCCACCCCGGGCACGGCCCCTCCCTAGACAAGCCTTCCCTGTGAGGAGTCCTGGACTGCGCACGCGCGAGCCGGCGAGCCCGCCAGCCAGAGGGAGATGATGCCTGGGGCTCCTCTTGCCTCAGAGAATGCTTGTGCGGCCTGGGGGCGCCCGCAGGTGTGCTCCGAGGCCTGCCGCTGCCTCTAGCTAGCACCTGGGGCCAGTTGGCAGTGCCGGCTGGCCAGCCTCCTAGAGCCAGGGCTGGCTGCAGCAGGCTCCGCGGGCGGGCGAAGGGCAGACGGAAGCCGAAGGGGACCCGCCCGCCCGCTCCGCTCCGAAGCGCGCCCGCCCTGGAGGCCAGGACCCCAGGGGGCAGAAGTGGGTCTGGCTTTGCATTGCCCGACCAGCGGGAGGGAGCCAGCCAGGGGCAGCCAGTTGCATCCTCCCGGGAACTGCCAGCGGAGGCTTTTGGGGAGCGCGCTGCCAACTCTTGGCTTGGCCGGGGGAGACCTGCCGTCTCTGTGGCTCCAGCCGGCCAGCAGGCTGCAGGGTCGGGCGCAGCGGCCGTGGGGCTCTGGAGCTTGCTGCCCTGCCCGTGGGCGGGGCCTCCACGGGCCAGCCAGGTGGCACAGGGTTCCTGGGGCTGCGCCTCGTCCCGGCCCGGCCCGGCCCAAGGGAGGTGGGGGGAACCTCGGAGGCGCCCAGGAACGCAAGAGGGCCCAGACTGCGGCCCTGCCGGCCCTCGGAGAGGGCCCACGCGTGTCTGCTCGGGCTCAGGAGGCCACGGTGGGACAGCCAGTACCCCAGCACCGAGCTCATCTCGCGTGGACCACCCAGTGCGCGTCAGGAGTAGGTGTGTCCCAGCAGGAGCCCCTAGGAACAGCCCTGCCCTACCAGCTCTTAGCACAGGGAGTCCTGGTCTGCACATGCATGAGCCAGGGAGCCAGAGAGCCAGAGGAGGACGCTGCCGTGGGCTCGAACTGTCCTCAGAGAATGTTGGTATGACCCGGGGATCCAAGGGAGGTGGGGGGAACCTCGGAGGCGCCCAGGAACGCAGGAGGGCCCAGACTGCGGCCCTGCCGGCCCTCGGAGAGGGCCCACGCGTGTCCGCTCGGGCTCAGGAGGCCACGGTGGGACAGCCAGTACCCCAGCACCGAGCTCATCTCGCGTGGACCACCCAGTGGGCGTCAGGAGTAGGTGTGTCCCAGCAGCAGCCGCCCCCCACCCCGGGCACGGCCCCTCCCTAGACAAGCCTTCCCTGTGAGGAGTCCTGGACTGCGCACGCGCGAGCCGGCGAGCCCGCCAGCCAGAGGGAGATGATGCCTGGGGCTCCTCTTGCCTCAGAGAATGCTTGTGCGGCCTGGGGGCGCCCGCAGGTGTGCTCCGAGGCCTGCCGCTGCCTCTAGCTAGCACCTGGGGCCAGTTGGCAGTGCCGGCTGGCCAGCCTCCTAGAGCCAGGGCTGGCTGCAGCAGGCTCCGCGGGCGGGCGAAGGGCAGACGGAAGCCGAAGGGGACCCGCCCGCCCGCTCCGCTCCGAAGCGCGCCCGCCCTGGAGGCCAGGACCTCAGGGGGCAGAAGTGGGTCTGGCTTTGCATTGCCTGACCAGCGGGAGGGAGCCAGCCAGGGGCAGCCAGTTGCATCCTCCCGGGAACTGCCAGCGGAGGCTTTTGGGGAGCGCGCTGCCAACTCTTGGCT
Organism: Oryctolagus cuniculus; assembly: GCF_964237555.1. Taxonomy (NCBI): domain Eukaryota; kingdom Metazoa; phylum Chordata; class Mammalia; order Lagomorpha; family Leporidae; genus Oryctolagus; species Oryctolagus cuniculus. Next base: position 830,802 of record NW_027208301.1, read on the forward strand.
TGGCCGGGGGAGACCTGCCGTCTCTGTGGCTCCAGCCGGCCAGCAGGCTGCAGGGTCGGGCGCAGCGGCCGTGGGGCTCTGGAGCTTGCTGCCCTGCCCGTGGGCGGGGCCTCCACGGGCCAGCCAGGTGGCACAGGGTTCCTGGGGCTGCGCCTCGTCCCGGCCCGGCCCGGCCCAAGGGAGGTGGGGGGAACCTCGGAGGCGCCCAGGAACGCAAGAGGGCCCAGACTGCGGCCCTGCCGGCCCTCGGAGAGGGCCCACGCATGTCTGCTCGGGCTCAGGAGGCCACGGTGGGACAGCCAGTACCCCAGCACCGAGCTCATCTCGCGTGGACCACCCAGTGCGCGTCAGGAGTAGGTGTGTCCCAGCAGGAGCCCCTAGGAACAGCCCTGCCCTACCAGCTCTTAGCACAGGGAGTCCTGGTCTGCACATGCATGAGCCAGGGAGCCAGAGAGCCAGAGGAGGACGCTGCCGTGGGCTCGAACTGTCCTCAGAGAATGTTGGTATGACCCGGGGATCCAAGGGAGGTGGGGGGAACCTCGGAGGCGCCCAGGAACGCAGGAGGGCCCAGACTGCGGCCCTGCCGGCCCTCGGAGAGGGCCCACGCGTGTCCGCTCGGGCTCAGGAGGCCACGGTGGGACAGCCAGTACCCCAGCACCGAGCTCATCTCGCGTGGACCACCCAGTGGGCGTCAGGAGTAGGTGTGTCCCAGCAGCAGCCGCCCCCCACCCCGGGCACGGCCCCTCCCTAGACAAGCCTTCCCTGTGAGGAGTCCTGGACTGCGCACGCGCGAGCCGGCGAGCCCGCCAGCCAGAGGGAGATGATGCCTGGGGCTCCTCTTGCCTCAGAGAATGCTTGTGCGGCCTGGGGGCGCCCGCAGGTGTGCTCCGAGGCCTGCCGCTGCCTCTAGCTAGCACCTGGGGCCAGTTGGCAGTGCCGGCTGGCCAGCCTCCTAGAGCCAGGGCTGGCTGCAGCAGGCTCCGCGGGCGGGCGAAGGGCAGACGGAAGCCGAAGGGGGCCCGCCCGCCCTGGAGGCCAGGACCCCAGGGGGCAGAAGTGGGTCTGGCTTTGCATTGCCCGACCAGCGGGAGGGAGCCAGCCAGGGGCAGCCAGTTGCATCCTCCCGGGAACTGCCAGCGGAGGCTTTTGGGGAGCGCGCTGCCAACTCTTGGCTTGGCCGGGGGAGACCTGCCGTCTCTGTGGCTCCAGCCGGCCAGCAGGCTGCAGGGTCGGGCGCAGCGGCCGTGGGGCTCTGGAGCTTGCTGCCCTGCCCGTGGGCGGGGCCTCCACGGGCCAGCCAGGTGGCACAGGGTTCCTGGGGCTGCGCCTCGTCCCGGCCCGGCCCGGCCCAAGGGAGGTGGGGGGAACCTCGGAGGCGCCCAGGAACGCAAGAGGGCCCAGACTGCGGCCCTGCCGGCCCTCGGAGAGGGCCCACGCGTGTCTGCTCGGGCTCAGGAGGCCACGGTGGGACAGCCAGTACCCCAGCACCGAGCTCATCTCGCGTGGACCACCCAGTGCGCGTCAGGAGTAGGTGTGTCCCAGCAGGAGCCCCTAGGAACAGCCCTGCCCTACCAGCTCTTAGCACAGGGAGTCCTGGTCTGCACATGCATGAGCCAGGGAGCCAGAGAGCCAGAGGAGGACGCTGCCGTGGGCTCGAACTGTCCTCAGAGAATGTTGGTATGACCCGGGGATCCAAGGGAGGTGGGGGGAACCTCGGAGGCGCCCAGGAACGCAGGAGGGCCCAGACTGCGGCCCTGCCGGCCCTCGGAGAGGGCCCACGCGTGTCCGCTCGGGCTCAGGAGGCCACGGTGGGACAGCCAGTACCCCAGCACCGAGCTCATCTCGCGTGGACCACCCAGTGGGCGTCAGGAGTAGGTGTGTCCCAGCAGCAGCCGCCCCCCACCCCGGGCACGGCCCCTCCCTAGACAAGCCTTCCCTGTGAGGAGTCCTGGACTGCGCACGCGCGAGCCGGCGAGCCCGCCAGCCAGAGGGAGATGATGCCTGGGGCTCCTCTTGCCTCAGAGAATGCTTGTGCGGCCTGGGGGCGCCCGCAGGTGTGCTCCGAGGCCTGCCGCTGCCTCTAGCTAGCACCTGGGGCCAGTTGGCAGTGCCGGCTGGCCAGCCTCCTAGAGCCAGGGCTGGCTGCAGCAGGCTCCGCGGGCGGGCGAAGGGCAGACGGAAGCCGAAGGGGGCCCGCCCGCCCTGGAGGCCAGGACCCCAGGGGGCAGAAGTGGGTCTGGCTTTGCATTGCCCGACCAGCGGGAGGGAGCCAGCCAGGGGCAGCCAGTTGCATCCTCCCGGGAACTGCCAGCGGAGGCTTTTGGGGAGCGCGCTGCCAACTCTTGGCTTGGCCGGGGGAGACCTGCCGTCTCTGTGGCTCCAGCCGGCCAGCAGGCTGCAGGGTCGGGCGCAGCGGCCGTGGGGCTCTGGAGCTTGCTGCCCTGCCCGTGGGCGGGGCCTCCACGGGCCAGCCAGGTGGCACAGGGTTCCTGGGGCTGCGCCTCGTCCCGGCCCGGCCCGGCCCAAGGGAGGTGGGGGGAACCTCGGAGGCGCCCAGGAACGCAAGAGGGCCCAGACTGCGGCCCTGCCGGCCCTCGGAGAGGGCCCACGCGTGTCTGCTCGGGCTCAGGAGGCCACGGTGGGACAGCCAGTACCCCAGCACCGAGCTCATCTCGCGTGGACCACCCAGTGCGCGTCAGGAGTAGGTGTGTCCCAGCAGGAGCCCCTAGGAACAGCCCTGCCCTACCAGCTCTTAGCACAGGGAGTCCTGGTCTGCACATGCATGAGCCAGGGAGCCAGAGAGCCAGAGGAGGACGCTGCCGTGGGCTCGAACTGTCCTCAGAGAATGTTGGTATGACCCGGGGATCCAAGGGAGGTGGGGGGAACCTCGGAGGCGCCCAGGAACGCAGGAGGGCCCAGACTGCGGCCCTGCCGGCCCTCGGAGAGGGCCCACGCGTGTCCGCTCGGGCTCAGGAGGCCACGGTGGGACAGCCAGTACCCCAGCACCGAGCTCATCTCGCGTGGACCACCCAGTGGGCGTCAGGAGTAGGTGTGTCCCAGCAGCAGCCGCCCCCCACCCCGGGCACGGCCCCTCCCTAGACAAGCCTTCCCTGTGAGGAGTCCTGGACTGCGCACGCGCGAGCCGGCGAGCCCGCCAGCCAGAGGGAGATGATGCCTGGGGCTCCTCTTGCCTCAGAGAATGCTTGTGCGGCCTGGGGGCGCCCGCAGGTGTGCTCCGAGGCCTGCCGCTGCCTCTAGCTAGCACCTGGGGCCAGTTGGCAGTGCCGGCTGGCCAGCCTCCTAGAGCCAGGGCTGGCTGCAGCAGGCTCCGCGGGCGGGCGGGCGGGCGAAGGGCAGACGGAAGCCGAAGGGGACCCGCCCGCCCGCTCCGCTCCGAAGCGCGCCCGCCCTGGAGGCCAGGACCCCAGGGGGCAGAAGTGGGTCTGGCTTTGCATTGCCCGACCAGCGGGAGGGAGCCAGCCAGGGGCAGCCAGTTGCATCCTCCCGGGAACTGCCAGCGGAGGCTTTTGGGGAGCGCGCTGCCAACTCTTGGCTTGGCCGGGGGAGACCTGCCGTCTCTGTGGCTCCAGCCGGCCAGCAGGCTGCAGGGTCGGGCGCAGCGGCCGTGGGGCTCTGGAGCTTGCTGCCCTGCCCGTGGGCGGGGCCTCCACGGGCCAGCCAGGTGGCACAGGGTTCCTGGGGCTGCGCCTCGTCCCGGCCCGGCCCGGCCCAAGGGAGGTGGGGGGAACCTCGGAGGCGCCCAGGAACGCAAGAGGGCCCAGACTGCGGCCCTGCCGGCCCTCGGAGAGGGCCCACGCGTGTCTGCTCGGGCTCAGGAGGCCACGGTGGGACAGCCAGTACCCCAGCACCGAGCTCATCTCGCGTGGACCACCCAGTGCGCGTCAGGAGTAGGTGTGTCCCAGCAGGAGCCCCTAGGAACAGCCCTGCCCTACCAGCTCTTAGCACAGGGAGTCCTGGTCTGCACATGCATGAGCCAGGGAGCCAGAGAGCCAGAGGAGGACGCTGCCGTGGGCTCGAACTGTCCTCAGAGAATGTTGGTATGACCCGGGGATCCAAGGGAGGTGGGGGGAACCTCGGAGGCGCCCAGGAACGCAGGAGGGCCCAGACTGCGGCCCTGCCGGCCCTCGGAGAGGGCCCACGCGTGTCCGCTCGGGCTCAGGAGGCCACGGTGGGACAGCCAGTACCCCAGCACCGAGCTCATCTCGCGTGGACCACCCAGTGGGCGTCAGGAGTAGGTGTGTCCCAGCAGCAGCCGCCCCCCACCCCGGGCACGGCCCCTCCCTAGACAAGCCTTCCCTGTGAGGAGTCCTGGACTGCGCACGCGCGAGCCGGCGAGCCCGCCAGCCAGAGGGAGATGATGCCTGGGGCTCCTCTTGCCTCAGAGAATGCTTGTGCGGCCTGGGGGCGCCCGCAGGTGTGCTCCGAGGCCTGCCGCTGCCTCTAGCTAGCACCTGGGGCCAGTTGGCAGTGCCGGCTGGCCAGCCTCCTAGAGCCAGGGCTGGCTGCAGCAGGCTCCGCGGGCGGGCGGGCGGGCGAAGGGCAGATGGAAGCCGAAGGGGGCCCGCCCGCCCTGGAGGCCAGGACCCCAGGGGGCAGAAGTGGGTCTGGCTTTGCATTGCCCGACCAGCGGGAGGGAGCCAGCCAGGGGCAGCCAGTTGCATCCTCCCGGGAACTGCCAGCGGAGGCTTTTGGGGAGCGCGCTGCCAACTCTTGGCTTGGCCGGGGGAGACCTGCCGTCTCTGTGGCTCCAGCCGGCCAGCAGGCTGCAGGGTCGGGCGCAGCGGCCGTGGGGCTCTGGAGCTTGCTGCCCTGCCCGTGGGCGGGGCCTCCACGGGCCAGCCAGGTGGCACAGGGTTCCTGGGGCTGCGCCTCGTCCCGGCCCGGCCCGGCCCAAGGGAGGTGGGGGGAACCTCGGAGGCGCCCAGGAACGCAAGAGGGCCCAGACTGCGGCCCTGCCGGCCCTCGGAGAGGGCCCACGCGTGTCTGCTCGGGCTCAGGAGGCCACGGTGGGACAGCCAGTACCCCAGCACCGAGCTCATGTCGCGTGGACCACCCAGTGCGCGTCAGGAGTAGGTGTGTCCCAGCAGGAGCCCCTAGGAACAGCCCTGCCCTACCAGCTCTTAGCACAGGGAGTCCTGGTCTGCACATGCATGAGCCAGGGAGCCAGAGAGCCAGAGAGCCAGAGGAGGACGCTGCCGTGGGCTCGAACTGTCCTCAGAGAATGTTGGTATGACCCGGGGATCCAAGGGAGGTGGGGGGAACCTCGGAGGCGCCCAGGAACGCAGGAGGGCCCAGACTGCGGCCCTGCCGGCCCTCGGAGAGGGCCCACGCGTGTCCGCTCGGGCTCAGGAGGCCACGGTGGGACAGCCAGTACCCCAGCACCGAGCTCATCTCGCGTGGACCACCCAGTGGGCGTCAGGAGTAGGTGTGTCCCAGCAGCAGCCGCCCCCCACCCCGGGCACGGCCCCTCCCTAGACAAGCCTTCCCTGTGAGGAGTCCTGGACTGCGCACGCGCGAGCCGGCGAGCCCGCCAGCCAGAGGGAGATGATGCCTGGGGCTCCTCTTGCCTCAGAGAATGCTTGTGCGGCCTGGGGGCGCCCGCAGGTGTGCTCCGAGGCCTGCCGCTGCCTCTAGCTAGCACCTGGGGCCAGTTGGCAGTGCCGGCTGGCCAGCCTCCTAGAGCCAGGGCTGGCTGCAGCAGGCTCCGCGGGCGGGCGAAGGGCAGACGGAAGCCGAAGGGGGCCCGCCCGCCCTGGAGGCCAGGACCCCAGGGGGCAGAAGTGGGTCTGGCTTTGCATTGCCCGACCAGCGGGAGGGAGCCAGCCAGGGGCAGCCAGTTGCATCCTCCCGGGAACTGCCAGCGGAGGCTTTTGGGGAGCGCGCTGCCAACTCTTGGCTTGGCCGGGGGAGACCTGCCGTCTCTGTGGCTCCAGCCGGCCAGCAGGCTGCAGGGTCGGGCGCAGCGGCCGTGGGGCTCTGGAGCTTGCTGCCCTGCCCGTGGGCGGGGCCTCCACGGGCCAGCCAGGTGGCACAGGGTTCCTGGGGCTGCGCCTCGTCCCGGCCCGGCCCGGCCCAAGGGAGGTGGGGGGAACCTCGGAGGCGCCCAGGAACGCAAGAGGGCCCAGACTGCGGCCCTGCCGGCCCTCGGAGAGGGCCCACGCGTGTCTGCTCGGGCTCAGGAGGCCACGGTGGGACAGCCAGTACCCCAGCACCGAGCTCATCTCGCGTGGACCACCCAGTGCGCGTCAGGAGTAGGTGTGTCCCAGCAGGAGCCCCTAGGAACAGCCCTGCCCTACCAGCTCTTAGCACAGGGAGTCCTGGTCTGCACATGCATGAGCCAGGGAGCCAGAGAGCCAGAGGAGGACGCTGCCGTGGGCTCGAACTGTCCTCAGAGAATGTTGGTATGACCCGGGGATCCAAGGGAGGTGGGGGGAACCTCGGAGGCGCCCAGGAACGCAGGAGGGCCCAGACTGCGGCCCTGCCGGCCCTCGGAGAGGGCCCACGCGTGTCCGCTCGGGCTCAGGAGGCCACGGTGGGACAGCCAGTACCCCAGCACCGAGCTCATCTCGCGTGGACCACCCAGTGGGCGTCAGGAGTAGGTGTGTCCCAGCAGCAGCCGCCCCCCACCCCGGGCACGGCCCCTCCCTAGACAAGCCTTCCCTGTGAGGAGTCCTGGACTGCGCACGCGCGAGCCGGCGAGCCCGCCAGCCAGAGGGAGATGATGCCTGGGGCTCCTCTTGCCTCAGAGAATGCTTGTGCGGCCTGGGGGCGCCCGCAGGTGTGCTCCGAGGCCTGCCGCTGCCTCTAGCTAGCACCTGGGGCCAGTTGGCAGTGCCGGCTGGCCAGCCTCCTAGAGCCAGGGCTGGCTGCAGCAGGCTCCGCGGGCGGGCGGGCGGGCGAAGGGCAGACGGAAGCCGAAGGGGACCCGCCCGCCCGCTCCGCTCCGAAGCGCGCCCGCCCTGGAGGCCAGGACCCCAGGGGGCAGAAGTGGGTCTGGCTTTGCATTGCCCGACCAGCGGGAGGGAGCCAGCCAGGGGCAGCCAGTTGCATCCTCCCGGGAACTGCCAGCGGAGGCTTTTGGGGAGCGCGCTGCCAACTCTTGGCTTGGCCGGGGGAGACCTGCCGTCTCTGTGGCTCCAGCCGGCCAGCAGGCTGCAGGGTCGGGCGCAGCGGCCGTGGGGCTCTGGAGCTTGCTGCCCTGCCCGTGGGCGGGGCCTCCACGGGCCAGCCAGGTGGCACAGGGTTCCTGGGGCTGCGCCTCGTCCCGGCCCGGCCCGGCCCAAGGGAGGTGGGGGGAACCTCGGAGGCGCCCAGGAACGCAAGAGGGCCCAGACTGCGGCCCTGCCGGCCCTCGGAGAGGGCCCACGCGTGTCTGCTCGGGCTCAGGAGGCCACGGTGGGACAGCCAGTACCCCAGCACCGAGCTCATCTCGCGTGGACCACCCAGTGCGCGTCAGGAGTAGGTGTGTCCCAGCAGGAGCCCCTAGGAACAGCCCTGCCCTACCAGCTCTTAGCACAGGGAGTCCTGGTCTGCACATGCATGAGCCAGGGAGCCAGAGAGCCAGAGGAGGACGCTGCCGTGGGCTCGAACTGTCCTCAGAGAATGTTGGTATGACCCGGGGATCCAAGGGAGGTGGGGGGAACCTCGGAGGCGCCCAGGAACGCAGGAGGGCCCAGACTGCGGCCCTGCCGGCCCTCGGAGAGGGCCCACGCGTGTCCGCTCGGGCTCAGGAGGCCACGGTGGGACAGCCAGTACCCCAGCACCGAGCTCATCTCGCGTGGACCACCCAGTGGGCGTCAGGAGTAGGTGTGTCCCAGCAGCAGCCGCCCCCCACCCCGGGCACGGCCCCTCCCTAGACAAGCCTTCCCTGTGAGGAGTCCTGGACTGCGCACGCGCGAGCCGGCGAGCCCGCCAGCCAGAGGGAGATGATGCCTGGGGCTCCTCTTGCCTCAGAGAATGCTTGTGCGGCCTGGGGGCGCCCGCAGGTGTGCTCCGAGGCCTGCCGCTGCCTCTAGCTAGCACCTGGGGCCAGTTGGCAGTGCCGGCTGGCCAGCCTCCTAGAGCCAGGGCTGGCTGCAGCAGGCTCCGCGGGCGGGCGGGCGGGCGAAGGGCAGATGGAAGCCGAAGGGGGCCCGCCCGCCCTGGAGGCCAGGACCCCAGGGGGCAGAAGTGGGTCTGGCTTTGCATTGCCCGACCAGCGGGAGGGAGCCAGCCAGGGGCAGCCAGTTGCATCCTCCCGGGAACTGCCAGCGGAGGCTTTTGGGGAGCGCGCTGCCAACTCTTGGCTTGGCCGGGGGAGACCTGCCGTCTCTGTGGCTCCAGCCGGCCAGCAGGCTGCAGGGTCGGGCGCAGCGGCCGTGGGGCTCTGGAGCTTGCTGCCCTGCCCGTGGGCGGGGCCTCCACGGGCCAGCCAGGTGGCACAGGGTTCCTGGGGCTGCGCCTCGTCCCGGCCCGGCCCGGCCCAAGGGAGGTGGGGGGAACCTCGGAGGCGCCCAGGAACGCAAGAGGGCCCAGACTGCGGCCCTGCCGGCCCTCGGAGAGGGCCCACGCGTGTCTGCTCGGGCTCAGGAGGCCACGGTGGGACAGCCAGTACCCCAGCACCGAGCTCATGTCGCGTGGACCACCCAGTGCGCGTCAGGAGTAGGTGTGTCCCAGCAGGAGCCCCTAGGAACAGCCCTGCCCTACCAGCTCTTAGCACAGGGAGTCCTGGTCTGCACATGCATGAGCCAGGGAGCCAGAGAGCCAGAGAGCCAGAGGAGGACGCTGCCGTGGGCTCGAACTGTCCTCAGAGAATGTTGGTATGACCCGGGGATCCAAGGGAGGTGGGGGGAACCTCGGAGGCGCCCAGGAACGCAGGAGGGCCCAGACTGCGGCCCTGCCGGCCCTCGGAGAGGGCCCACGCGTGTCCGCTCGGGCTCAGGAGGCCACGGTGGGACAGCCAGTACCCCAGCACCGAGCTCATCTCGCGTGGACCACCCAGTGGGCGTCAGGAGTAGGTGTGTCCCAGCAGCAGCCGCCCCCCACCCCGGGCACGGCCCCTCCCTAGACAAGCCTTCCCTGTGAGGAGTCCTGGACTGCGCACGCGCGAGCCGGCGAGCCCGCCAGCCAGAGGGAGATGATGCCTGGGGCTCCTCTTGCCTCAGAGAATGCTTGTGCGGCCTGGGGGCGCCCGCAGGTGTGCTCCGAGGCCTGCCGCTGCCTCTAGCTAGCACCTGGGGCCAGTTGGCAGTGCCGGCTGGCCAGCCTCCTAGAGCCAGGGCTGGCTGCAGCAGGCTCCGCGGGCGGGCGGGCGGGCGAAGGGCAGACGGAAGCCGAAGGGGACCCGCCCGCCCGCTCCGCTCCGAAGCGCGCCCGCCCTGGAGGCCAGGACCCCAGGGGGCAGAAGTGGGTCTGGCTTTGCATTGCCCGACCAGCGGGAGGGAGCCAGCCAGGGGCAGCCAGTTGCATCCTCCCGGGAACTGCCAGCGGAGGCTTTTGGGGAGCGCGCTGCCAACTCTTGGCTTGGCCGGGGGAGACCTGCCGTCTCTGTGGCTCCAGCCGGCCAGCAGGCTGCAGGGTCGGGCGCAGCGGCCGTGGGGCTCTGGAGCTTGCTGCCCTGCCCGTGGGCGGGGCCTCCACGGGCCAGCCAGGTGGCACAGGGTTCCTGGGGCTGCGCCTCGTCCCGGCCCGGCCCGGCCCAAGGGAGGTGGGGGGAACCTCGGAGGCGCCCAGGAACGCAAGAGGGCCCAGACTGCGGCCCTGCCGGCCCTCGGAGAGGGCCCACGCGTGTCTGCTCGGGCTCAGGAGGCCACGGTGGGACAGCCAGTACCCCAGCACCGAGCTCATCTCGCGTGGACCACCCAGTGCGCGTCAGGAGTAGGTGTGTCCCAGCAGGAGCCCCTAGGAACAGCCCTGCCCTACCAGCTCTTAGCACAGGGAGTCCTGGTCTGCACATGCATGAGCCAGGGAGCCAGAGAGCCAGAGGAGGACGCTGCCGTGGGCTCGAACTGTCCTCAGAGAATGTTGGTATGACCCGGGGATCCAAGGGAGGTGGGGGGAACCTCGGAGGCGCCCAGGAACGCAGGAGGGCCCAGACTGCGGCCCTGCCGGCCCTCGGAGAGGGCCCACGCGTGTCCGCTCGGGCTCAGGAGGCCACGGTGGGACAGCCAGTACCCCAGCACCGAGCTCATCTCGCGTGGACCACCCAGTGGGCGTCAGGAGTAGGTGTGTCCCAGCAGCAGCCGCCCCCCACCCCGGGCACGGCCCCTCCCTAGACAAGCCTTCCCTGTGAGGAGTCCTGGACTGCGCACGCGCGAGCCGGCGAGCCCGCCAGCCAGAGGGAGATGATGCCTGGGGCTCCTCTTGCCTCAGAGAATGCTTGTGCGGCCTGGGGGCGCCCGCAGGTGTGCTCCGAGGCCTGCCGCTGCCTCTAGCTAGCACCTGGGGCCAGTTGGCAGTGCCGGCTGGCCAGCCTCCTAGAGCCAGGGCTGGCTGCAGCAGGCTCCGCGGGCGGGCGAAGGGCAGACGGAAGCCGAAGGGGGCCCGCCCGCCCTGGAGGCCAGGACCCCAGGGGGCAGAAGTGGGTCTGGCTTTGCATTGCCCGACCAGCGGGAGGGAGCCAGCCAGGGGCAGCCAGTTGCATCCTCCCGGGAACTGCCAGCGGAGGCTTTTGGGGAGCGCGCTGCCAACTCTTGGCTTGGCCGGGGGAGACCTGCCGTCTCTGTGGCTCCAGCCGGCCAGCAGGCTGCAGGGTCGGGCGCAGCGGCCGTGGGGCTCTGGAGCTTGCTGCCCTGCCCGTGGGCGGGGCCTCCACGGGCCAGCCAGGTGGCACAGGGTTCCTGGGGCTGCGCCTCGTCCCGGCCCGGCCCGGCCCAAGGGAGGTGGGGGGAACCTCGGAGGCGCCCAGGAACGCAAGAGGGCCCAGACTGCGGCCCTGCCGGCCCTCGGAGAGGGCCCACGCGTGTCTGCTCGGGCTCAGGAGGCCACGGTGGGACAGCCAGTACCCCAGCACCGAGCTCATCTCGCGTGGACCACCCAGTGCGCGTCAGGAGTAGGTGTGTCCCAGCAGGAGCCCCTAGGAACAGCCCTGCCCTACCAGCTCTTAGCACAGGGAGTCCTGGTCTGCACATGCATGAGCCAGGGAGCCAGAGAGCCAGAGGAGGACGCTGCCGTGGGCTCGAACTGTCCTCAGAGAATGTTGGTATGACCCGGGGATCCAAGGGAGGTGGGGGGAACCTCGGAGGCGCCCAGGAACGCAGGAGGGCCCAGACTGCGGCCCTGCCGGCCCTCGGAGAGGGCCCACGCGTGTCCGCTCGGGCTCAGGAGGCCACGGTGGGACAGCCAGTACCCCAGCACCGAGCTCATCTCGCGTGGACCACCCAGTGGGCGTCAGGAGTAGGTGTGTCCCAGCAGCAGCCGCCCCCCACCCCGGGCACGGCCCCTCCCTAGACAAGCCTTCCCTGTGAGGAGTCCTGGACTGCGCACGCGCGAGCCGGCGAGCCCGCCAGCCAGAGGGAGATGATGCCTGGGGCTCCTCTTGCCTCAGAGAATGCTTGTGCGGCCTGGGGGCGCCCGCAGGTGTGCTCCGAGGCCTGCCGCTGCCTCTAGCTAGCACCTGGGGCCAGTTGGCAGTGCCGGCTGGCCAGCCTCCTAGAGCCAGGGCTGGCTGCAGCAGGCTCCGCGGGCGGGCGGGCGGGCGAAGGGCAGACGGAAGCCGAAGGGGGCCCGCCCGCCCTGGAGGCCAGGACCCCAGGGGGCAGAAGTGGGTCTGGCTTTGCATTGCCCGACCAGCGGGAGGGAGCCAGCCAGGGGCAGCCAGTTGCATCCTCCCGGGAACTGCCAGCGGAGGCTTTTGGGGAGCACGCTGCCAACTCTTGGCTTGGCCGGGGGAGACCTGCCGTCTCTGTGGCTCCAGCCGGCCAGCAGGCTGCAGGGTCGGGCGCAGCGGCCGTGGGGCTCTGGAGCTTGCTGCCCTGCCCGTGGGCGGGGCCTCCACGGGCCAGCCAGGTGGCACAGGGTTCCTGGGGCTGCGCCTCGTCCCGGCCCGGCCCGGCCCAAGGGAGGTGGGGGGAACCTCGGAGGCGCCCAGGAACGCAAGAGGGCCCAGACTGCGGCCCTGCCGGCCCTCGGAGAGGGCCCACGCATGTCTGCTCGGGCTCAGGAGGCCACGGTGGGACAGCCAGTACCCCAGCACCGAGCTCATCTCGCGTGGACCACCCAGTGCGCGTCAGGAGTAGGTGTGTCCCAGCAGGAGCCCCTAGGAACAGCCCTGCCCTACCAGCTCTTAGCACAGGGAGTCCTGGTCTGCACATGCATGAGCCAGGGAGCCAGAGAGCCAGAGGAGGACGCTGCCGTGGGCTCGAACTGTCCTCAGAGAATGTTGGTATGACCCGGGGATCCAAGGGAGGTGGGGGGAACCTCGGAGGCGCCCAGGAACGCAGGAGGGCCCCGACTGCGGCCCTGCCGGCCCTCGGAGAGGGCCCACGCGTGTCCGCTCGGGCTCAGGAGGCCACGGTGGGACAGCCAGTACCCCAGCACCGAGCTCATCTCGCGTGGACCACCCAGTGGGCGTCAGGAGTAGGTGTGTCCCAGCAGCAGCCGCCCCCCACCCCGGGCACGGCCCCTCCCTAGACAAGCCTTCCCTGTGAGGAGTCCTGGACTGCGCACGCGCGAGCCGGCGAGCCCGCCAGCCAGAGGGAGATGATGCCTGGGGCTCCTCTTGCCTCAGAGAATGCTTGTGCGGCCTGGGGGCGCCCGCAGGTGTGCTCCGAGGCCTGCCGCTGCCTCTAGCTAGCACCTGGGGCCAGTTGGCAGTGCCGGCTGGCCAGCCTCCTAGAGCCAGGGCTGGCTGCAGCAGGCTCCGCGGGCGGGCGGGCGGGCGAAGGGCAGACGGAAGCCGAAGGGGGCCCGCCCGCCCTGGAGGCCAGGACCCCAGGGGGCAGAAGTGGGTCTGGCTTTGCATTGCCCGACCAGCGGGAGGGAGCCAGCCAGGGGCAGCCAGTTGCATCCTCCCGGGAACTGCCAGCGGAGGCTTTTGGGGAGCACGCTGCCAACTCTTGGCTTGGCCGGGGGAGACCTGCCGTCTCTGTGGCTCCAGCCGGCCAGCAGGCTGCAGGGTCGGGCGCAGCGGCCGTGGGGCTCTGGAGCTTGCTGCCCTGCCCGTGGGCGGGGCCTCCACGGGCCAGCCAGGTGGCACAGGGTTCCTGGGGCTGCGCCTCGTCCCGGCCCGGCCCGGCCCAAGGGAGGTGGGGGGAACCTCGGAGGCGCCCAGGAACGCAAGAGGGCCCAGACTGCGGCCCTGCCGGCCCTCGGAGAGGGCCCACGCGTGTCTGCTCGGGCTCAGGAGGCCACGGTGGGACAGCCAGTACCCCAGCACCGAGCTCATCTCGCGTGGACCACCCAGTGCGCGTCAGGAGTAGGTGTGTCCCAGCAGGAGCCCCTAGGAACAGCCCTGCCCTACCAGCTCTTAGCACAGGGAGTCCTGGTCTGCACATGCATGAGCCAGGGAGCCAGAGAGCCAGAGGAGGACGCTGCCGTGGGCTCGAACTGTCCTCAGAGAATGTTGGTATGACCCGGGGATCCAAGGGAGGTGGGGGGAACCTCGGAGGCGCCCAGGAACGCAGGAGGGCCCCGACTGCGGCCCTGCCGGCCCTCGGAGAGGGCCCACGCGTGTCCGCTCGGGCTCAGGAGGCCACGGTGGGACAGCCAGTACCCCAGCACCGAGCTCATCTCGCGTGGACCACCCAGTGGGCGTCAGGAGTAGGTGTGTCCCAGCAGCAGCCGCCCCCCACCCCGGGCACGGCCCCTCCCTAGACAAGCCTTCCCTGTGAGGAGTCCTGGACTGCGCACGCGCGAGCCGGCGAGCCCGCCAGCCAGAGGGAGATGATGCCTGGGGCTCCTCTTGCCTCAGAGAATGCTTGTGCGGCCTGGGGGCGCCCGCAGGTGTGCTCCGAGGCCTGCCGCTGCCTCTAGCTAGCACCTGGGGCCAGTTGGCAGTGCCGGCTGGCCAGCCTCCTAGAGCCAGGGCTGGCTGCAGCAGGCTCCGCGGGCGGGCGGGCGGGCGAAGGGCAGACGGAAGCCGAAGGGGGCCCGCCCGCCCTGGAGGCCAGGACCCCAGGGGGCAGAAGTGGGTCTGGCTTTGCATTGCCCGACCAGCGGGAGGGAGCCAGCCAGGGGCAGCCAGTTGCATCCTCCCGGGAACTGCCAGCGGAGGCTTTTGGGGAGCACGCTGCCAACTCTTGGCTTGGCCGGGGGAGACCTGCCGTCTCTGTGGCTCCAGCCGGCCAGCAGGCTGCAGGGTCGGGCGCAGCGGCCGTGGGGCTCTGGAGCTTGCTGCCCTGCCCGTGGGCGGGGCCTCCACGGGCCAGCCAGGTGGCACAGGGTTCCTGGGGCTGCGCCTCGTCCCGGCCCGGCCCGGCCCAAGGGAGGTGGGGGGAACCTCGGAGGCGCCCAGGAACGCAAGAGGGCCCAGACTGCGGCCCTGCCGGCCCTCGGAGAGGGCCCACGCGTGTCTGCTCGGGCTCAGGAGGCCACGGTGGGACAGCCAGTACCCCAGCACCGAGCTCATCTCGCGTGGACCACCCAGTGCGCGTCAGGAGTAGGTGTGTCCCAGCAGGAGCCCCTAGGAACAGCCCTGCCCTACCAGCTCTTAGCACAGGGAGTCCTGGTCTGCACATGCATGAGCCAGGGAGCCAGAGAGCCAGAGGAGGACGCTGCCGTGGGCTCGAACTGTCCTCAGAGAATGTTGGTATGACCCGGGGATCCAAGGGAGGTGGGGGGAACCTCGGAGGCGCCCAGGAACGCAGGAGGGCCCAGACTGCGGCCCTGCCGGCCCTCGGAGAGGGCCCACGCGTGTCCGCTCGGGCTCAGGAGGCCACGGTGGGACAGCCAGTACCCCAGCACCGAGCTCATCTCGCGTGGACCACCCAGTGGGCGTCAGGAGTAGGTGTGTCCCAGCAGCAGCCGCCCCCCACCCCGGGCACGGCCCCTCCCTAGACAAGCCTTCCCTGTGAGGAGTCCTGGACTGCGCACGCGC
Organism: Oryctolagus cuniculus; assembly: GCF_964237555.1. NCBI lineage: Eukaryota > Metazoa > Chordata > Mammalia > Lagomorpha > Leporidae > Oryctolagus > Oryctolagus cuniculus. The sequence goes on from NW_027208301.1 coordinate 845,836, forward strand.
GAGCCGGCGAGCCCGCCAGCCAGAGGGAGATGATGCCTGGGGCTCCTCTTGCCTCAGAGAATGCTTGTGCGGCCTGGGGGCGCCCGCAGGTGTGCTCCGAGGCCTGCCGCTGCCTCTAGCTAGCACCTGGGGCCAGTTGGCAGTGCCGGCTGGCCAGCCTCCTAGAGCCAGGGCTGGCTGCAGCAGGCTCCGCGGGCGGGCGAAGGGCAGACGGAAGCCGAAGGGGGCCCGCCCGCCCTGGAGGCCAGGACCCCAGGGGGCAGAAGTGGGTCTGGCTTTGCATTGCCCGACCAGCGGGAGGGAGCCAGCCAGGGGCAGCCAGTTGCATCCTCCCGGGAACTGCCAGCGGAGGCTTTTGGGGAGCGCGCTGCCAACTCTTGGCTTGGCCGGGGGAGACCTGCCGTCTCTGTGGCTCCAGCCGGCCAGCAGGCTGCAGGGTCGGGCGCAGCGGCCGTGGGGCTCTGGAGCTTGCTGCCCTGCCCGTGGGCGGGGCCTCCACGGGCCAGCCAGGTGGCACAGGGTTCCTGGGGCTGCGCCTCGTCCCGGCCCGGCCCGGCCCAAGGGAGGTGGGGGGAACCTCGGAGGCGCCCAGGAACGCAAGAGGGCCCAGACTGCGGCCCTGCCGGCCCTCGGAGAGGGCCCACGCGTGTCTGCTCGGGCTCAGGAGGCCACGGTGGGACAGCCAGTACCCCAGCACCGAGCTCATCTCGCGTGGACCACCCAGTGCGCGTCAGGAGTAGGTGTGTCCCAGCAGGAGCCCCTAGGAACAGCCCTGCCCTACCAGCTCTTAGCACAGGGAGTCCTGGTCTGCACATGCATGAGCCAGGGAGCCAGAGAGCCAGAGGAGGACGCTGCCGTGGGCTCGAACTGTCCTCAGAGAATGTTGGTATGACCCGGGGATCCAAGGGAGGTGGGGGGAACCTCGGAGGCGCCCAGGAACGCAGGAGGGCCCAGACTGCGGCCCTGCCGGCCCTCGGAGAGGGCCCACGCGTGTCCGCTCGGGCTCAGGAGGCCACGGTGGGACAGCCAGTACCCCAGCACCGAGCTCATCTCGCGTGGACCACCCAGTGGGCGTCAGGAGTAGGTGTGTCCCAGCAGCAGCCGCCCCCCACCCCGGGCACGGCCCCTCCCTAGACAAGCCTTCCCTGTGAGGAGTCCTGGACTGCGCACGCGCGAGCCGGCGAGCCCGCCAGCCAGAGGGAGATGATGCCTGGGGCTCCTCTTGCCTCAGAGAATGCTTGTGCGGCCTGGGGGCGCCCGCAGGTGTGCTCCGAGGCCTGCCGCTGCCTCTAGCTAGCACCTGGGGCCAGTTGGCAGTGCCGGCTGGCCAGCCTCCTAGAGCCAGGGCTGGCTGCAGCAGGCTCCGCGGGCGGGCGAAGGGCAGACGGAAGCCGAAGGGGACCCGCCCGCCCGCTCCGCTCCGAAGCGCGCCCGCCCTGGAGGCCAGGACCCCAGGGGGCAGAAGTGGGTCTGGCTTTGCATTGCCCGACCAGCGGGAGGGAGCCAGCCAGGGGCAGCCAGTTGCATCCTCCCGGGAACTGCCAGCGGAGGCTTTTGGGGAGCGCGCTGCCAACTCTTGGCTTGGCCGGGGGAGACCTGCCGTCTCTGTGGCTCCAGCCGGCCAGCAGGCTGCAGGGTCGGGCGCAGCGGCCGTGGGGCTCTGGAGCTTGCTGCCCTGCCCGTGGGCGGGGCCTCCACGGGCCAGCCAGGTGGCACAGGGTTCCTGGGGCTGCGCCTCGTCCCGGCCCGGCCCGGCCCAAGGGAGGTGGGGGGAACCTCGGAGGCGCCCAGGAACGCAAGAGGGCCCAGACTGCGGCCCTGCCGGCCCTCGGAGAGGGCCCACGCGTGTCTGCTCGGGCTCAGGAGGCCACGGTGGGACAGCCAGTACCCCAGCACCGAGCTCATCTCGCGTGGACCACCCAGTGCGCGTCAGGAGTAGGTGTGTCCCAGCAGGAGCCCCTAGGAACAGCCCTGCCCTACCAGCTCTTAGCACAGGGAGTCCTGGTCTGCACATGCATGAGCCAGGGAGCCAGAGAGCCAGAGGAGGACGCTGCCGTGGGCTCGAACTGTCCTCAGAGAATGTTGGTATGACCCGGGGATCCAAGGGAGGTGGGGGGAACCTCGGAGGCGCCCAGGAACGCAGGAGGGCCCAGACTGCGGCCCTGCCGGCCCTCGGAGAGGGCCCACGCGTGTCCGCTCGGGCTCAGGAGGCCACGGTGGGACAGCCAGTACCCCAGCACCGAGCTCATCTCGCGTGGACCACCCAGTGGGCGTCAGGAGTAGGTGTGTCCCAGCAGCAGCCGCCCCCCACCCCGGGCACGGCCCCTCCCTAGACAAGCCTTCCCTGTGAGGAGTCCTGGACTGCGCACGCGCGAGCCGGCGAGCCCGCCAGCCAGAGGGAGATGATGCCTGGGGCTCCTCTTGCCTCAGAGAATGCTTGTGCGGCCTGGGGGCGCCCGCAGGTGTGCTCCGAGGCCTGCCGCTGCCTCTAGCTAGCACCTGGGGCCAGTTGGCAGTGCCGGCTGGCCAGCCTCCTAGAGCCAGGGCTGGCTGCAGCAGGCTCCGCGGGCGGGCGGGCGGGCGAAGGGCAGACGGAAGCCGAAGGGGGCCCGCCCGCCCTGGAGGCCAGGACCCCAGGGGGCAGAAGTGGGTCTGGCTTTGCATTGCCCGACCAGCGGGAGGGAGCCAGCCAGGGGCAGCCAGTTGCATCCTCCCGGGAACTGCCAGCGGAGGCTTTTGGGGAGCACGCTGCCAACTCTTGGCTTGGCCGGGGGAGACCTGCCGTCTCTGTGGCTCCAGCCGGCCAGCAGGCTGCAGGGTCGGGCGCAGCGGCCGTGGGGCTCTGGAGCTTGCTGCCCTGCCCGTGGGCGGGGCCTCCACGGGCCAGCCAGGTGGCACAGGGTTCCTGGGGCTGCGCCTCGTCCCGGCCCGGCCCGGCCCAAGGGAGGTGGGGGGAACCTCGGAGGCGCCCAGGAACGCAAGAGGGCCCAGACTGCGGCCCTGCCGGCCCTCGGAGAGGGCCCACGCGTGTCTGCTCGGGCTCAGGAGGCCACGGTGGGACAGCCAGTACCCCAGCACCGAGCTCATCTCGCGTGGACCACCCAGTGCGCGTCAGGAGTAGGTGTGTCCCAGCAGGAGCCCCTAGGAACAGCCCTGCCCTACCAGCTCTTAGCACAGGGAGTCCTGGTCTGCACATGCATGAGCCAGGGAGCCAGAGAGCCAGAGGAGGACGCTGCCGTGGGCTCGAACTGTCCTCAGAGAATGTTGGTATGACCCGGGGATCCAAGGGAGGTGGGGGGAACCTCGGAGGCGCCCAGGAACGCAGGAGGGCCCCGACTGCGGCCCTGCCGGCCCTCGGAGAGGGCCCACGCGTGTCCGCTCGGGCTCAGGAGGCCACGGTGGGACAGCCAGTACCCCAGCACCGAGCTCATCTCGCGTGGACCACCCAGTGGGCGTCAGGAGTAGGTGTGTCCCAGCAGCAGCCGCCCCCCACCCCGGGCACGGCCCCTCCCTAGACAAGCCTTCCCTGTGAGGAGTCCTGGACTGCGCACGCGCGAGCCGGCGAGCCCGCCAGCCAGAGGGAGATGATGCCTGGGGCTCCTCTTGCCTCAGAGAATGCTTGTGCGGCCTGGGGGCGCCCGCAGGTGTGCTCCGAGGCCTGCCGCTGCCTCTAGCTAGCACCTGGGGCCAGTTGGCAGTGCCAGAGCCAGGGCTGGCTGCAGCAGGCTCCGCGGGCGGGCGGGCGGGCGAAGGGCAGACGGAAGCCGAAGGGGGCCCGCCCGCCCTGGAGGCCAGGACCCCAGGGGGCAGAAGTGGGTCTGGCTTTGCATTGCCCGACCAGCGGGAGGGAGCCAGCCAGGGGCAGCCAGTTGCATCCTCCCGGGAACTGCCAGCGGAGGCTTTTGGGGAGCGCGCTGCCAACTCTTGGCTTGGCCGGGGGAGACCTGCCGTCTCTGTGGCTCCAGCCGGCCAGCAGGCTGCAGGGTCGGGCGCAGCGGCCGTGGGGCTCTGGAGCTTGCTGCCCTGCCCGTGGGCGGGGCCTCCACGGGCCAGCCAGGTGGCACAGGGTTCCTGGGGCTGCGCCTCGTCCCGGCCCGGCCCGGCCCAAGGGAGGTGGGGGGAACCTCGGAGGCGCCCAGGAACGCAAGAGGGCCCAGACTGCGGCCCTGCCGGCCCTCGGAGAGGGCCCACGCGTGTCTGCTCGGGCTCAGGAGGCCACGGTGGGACAGCCAGTACCCCAGCACCGAGCTCATCTCGCGTGGACCACCCAGTGCGCGTCAGGAGTAGGTGTGTCCCAGCAGGAGCCCCTAGGAACAGCCCTGCCCTACCAGCTCTTAGCACAGGGAGTCCTGGTCTGCACATGCATGAGCCAGGGAGCCAGAGAGCCAGAGGAGGACGCTGCCGTGGGCTCGAACTGTCCTCAGAGAATGTTGGTATGACCCGGGGATCCAAGGGAGGTGGGGGGAACCTCGGAGGCGCCCAGGAACGCAGGAGGGCCCAGACTGCGGCCCTGCCGGCCCTCGGAGAGGGCCCACGCGTGTCCGCTCGGGCTCAGGAGGCCACGGTGGGACAGCCAGTACCCCAGCACCGAGCTCATCTCGCGTGGACCACCCAGTGGGCGTCAGGAGTAGGTGTGTCCCAGCAGCAGCCGCCCCCCACCCCGGGCACGGCCCCTCCCTAGACAAGCCTTCCCTGTGAGGAGTCCTGGACTGCGCACGCGCGAGCCGGCGAGCCCGCCAGCCAGAGGGAGATGATGCCTGGGGCTCCTCTTGCCTCAGAGAATGCTTGTGCGGCCTGGGGGCGCCCGCAGGTGTGCTCCGAGGCCTGCCGCTGCCTCTAGCTAGCACCTGGGGCCAGTTGGCAGTGCCGGCTGGCCAGCCTCCTAGAGCCAGGGCTGGCTGCAGCAGGCTCCGCGGGCGGGCGGGCGGGCGAAGGGCAGACGGAAGCCGAAGGGGGCCCGCCCGCCCTGGAGGCCAGGACCCCAGGGGGCAGAAGTGGGTCTGGCTTTGCATTGCCCGACCAGCGGGAGGGAGCCAGCCAGGGGCAGCCAGTTGCATCCTCCCGGGAACTGCCAGCGGAGGCTTTTGGGGAGCACGCTGCCAACTCTTGGCTTGGCCGGGGGAGACCTGCCGTCTCTGTGGCTCCAGCCGGCCAGCAGGCTGCAGGGTCGGGCGCAGCGGCCGTGGGGCTCTGGAGCTTGCTGCCCTGCCCGTGGGCGGGGCCTCCACGGGCCAGCCAGGTGGCACAGGGTTCCTGGGGCTGCGCCTCGTCCCGGCCCGGCCCGGCCCAAGGGAGGTGGGGGGAACCTCGGAGGCGCCCAGGAACGCAAGAGGGCCCAGACTGCGGCCCTGCCGGCCCTCGGAGAGGGCCCACGCGTGTCTGCTCGGGCTCAGGAGGCCACGGTGGGACAGCCAGTACCCCAGCACCGAGCTCATCTCGCGTGGACCACCCAGTGCGCGTCAGGAGTAGGTGTGTCCCAGCAGGAGCCCCTAGGAACAGCCCTGCCCTACCAGCTCTTAGCACAGGGAGTCCTGGTCTGCACATGCATGAGCCAGGGAGCCAGAGAGCCAGAGGAGGACGCTGCCGTGGGCTCGAACTGTCCTCAGAGAATGTTGGTATGACCCGGGGATCCAAGGGAGGTGGGGGGAACCTCGGAGGCGCCCAGGAACGCAGGAGGGCCCAGACTGCGGCCCTGCCGGCCCTCGGAGAGGGCCCACGCGTGTCCGCTCGGGCTCAGGAGGCCACGGTGGGACAGCCAGTACCCCAGCACCGAGCTCATCTCGCGTGGACCACCCAGTGGGCGTCAGGAGTAGGTGTGTCCCAGCAGCAGCCGCCCCCCACCCCGGGCACGGCCCCTCCCTAGACAAGCCTTCCCTGTGAGGAGTCCTGGACTGCGCACGCGCGAGCCGGCGAGCCCGCCAGCCAGAGGGAGATGATGCCTGGGGCTCCTCTTGCCTCAGAGAATGCTTGTGCGGCCTGGGGGCGCCTGCTCCGAGGCCTGCCGCTGCCTCTAGCTAGCACCTGGGGCCAGTTGGCAGTGCCGGCTGGCCAGCCTCCTAGAGCCAGGGCTGGCTGCAGCAGGCTCCGCGGGCGGGCGAAGGGCAGACGGAAGCCGAAGGGGACCCGCCCGCCCGCTCCGCTCCGAAGCGCGCCCGCCCTGGAGGCCAGGACCCCAGGGGGCAGAAGTGGGTCTGGCTTTGCATTGCCCGACCAGCGGGAGGGAGCCAGCCAGGGGCAGCCAGTTGCATCCTCCCGGGAACTGCCAGCGGAGGCTTTTGGGGAGCGCGCTGCCAACTCTTGGCTTGGCCGGGGGAGACCTGCCGTCTCTGTGGCTCCAGCCGGCCAGCAGGCTGCAGGGTCGGGCGCAGCGGCCGTGGGGCTCTGGAGCTTGCTGCCCTGCCCGTGGGCGGGGCCTCCACGGGCCAGCCAGGTGGCACAGGGTTCCTGGGGCTGCGCCTCGTCCCGGCCCGGCCCGGCCCAAGGGAGGTGGGGGGAACCTCGGAGGCGCCCAGGAACGCAAGAGGGCCCAGACTGCGGCCCTGCCGGCCCTCGGAGAGGGCCCACGCGTGTCTGCTCGGGCTCAGGAGGCCACGGTGGGACAGCCAGTACCCCAGCACCGAGCTCATCTCGCGTGGACCACCCAGTGCGCGTCAGGAGTAGGTGTGTCCCAGCAGGAGCCCCTAGGAACAGCCCTGCCCTACCAGCTCTTAGCACAGGGAGTCCTGGTCTGCACATGCATGAGCCAGGGAGCCAGAGAGCCAGAGGAGGACGCTGCCGTGGGCTCGAACTGTCCTCAGAGAATGTTGGTATGACCCGGGGATCCAAGGGAGGTGGGGGGAACCTCGGAGGCGCCCAGGAACGCAGGAGGGCCCCGACTGCGGCCCTGCCGGCCCTCGGAGAGGGCCCACGCGTGTCCGCTCGGGCTCAGGAGGCCACGGTGGGACAGCCAGTACCCCAGCACCGAGCTCATCTCGCGTGGACCACCCAGTGGGCGTCAGGAGTAGGTGTGTCCCAGCAGCAGCCGCCCCCCACCCCGGGCACGGCCCCTCCCTAGACAAGCCTTCCCTGTGAGGAGTCCTGGACTGCGCACGCGCGAGCCGGCGAGCCCGCCAGCCAGAGGGAGATGATGCCTGGGGCTCCTCTTGCCTCAGAGAATGCTTGTGCGGCCTGGGGGCGCCCGCAGGTGTGCTCCGAGGCCTGCCGCTGCCTCTAGCTAGCACCTGGGGCCAGTTGGCAGTGCCGGCTGGCCAGCCTCCTAGAGCCAGGGCTGGCTGCAGCAGGCTCCGCGGGCGGGCGGGCGGGCGAAGGGCAGACGGAAGCCGAAGGGGACCCGCCCGCCCGCTCCGCTCCGAAGCGCGCCCGCCCTGGAGGCCAGGACCTCAGGGGGCAGAAGTGGGTCTGGCTTTGCATTGCCTGACCAGCGGGAGGGAGCCAGCCAGGGGCAGCCAGTTGCATCCTCCCGGGAACTGCCAGCGGAGGCTTTTGGGGAGCGCGCTGCCAACTCTTGGCTTGGCCGGGGGAGACCTGCCGTCTCTGTGGCTCCAGCCGGCCAGCAGGCTGCAGGGTCGGGCGCAGCGGCCGTGGGGCTCTGGAGCTTGCTGCCCTGCCCGTGGGCGGGGCCTCCACGGGCCAGCCAGGTGGCACAGGGTTCCTGGGGCTGCGCCTCGTCCCGGCCCGGCCCGGCCCAAGGGAGGTGGGGGGAACCTCGGAGGCGCCCAGGAACGCAAGAGGGCCCAGACTGCAGCCCTGCCGGCCCTCGGAGAGGGCCCACGCGTGTCTGCTCGGGCTCAGGAGGCCACGGTGGGACAGCCAGTACCCCAGCACCGAGCTCATCTCGCGTGGACCACCCAGTGCGCGTCAGGAGTAGGTGTGTCCCAGCAGGAGCCCCTAGGAACAGCCCTGCCCTACCAGCTCTTAGCACAGGGAGTCCTGGTCTGCACATGCATGAGCCAGGGAGCCAGAGAGCCAGAGGAGGACGCTGCCGTGGGCTCGAACTGTCCTCAGAGAATGTTGGTATGACCCGGGGATCCAAGGGAGGTGGGGGGAACCTCGGAGGCGCCCAGGAACGCAGGAGGGCCCAGACTGCGGCCCTGCCGGCCCTCGGAGAGGGCCCACGCGTGTCCGCTCGGGCTCAGGAGGCCACGGTGGGACAGCCAGTACCCCAGCACCGAGCTCATCTCGCGTGGACCACCCAGTGGGCGTCAGGAGTAGGTGTGTCCCAGCAGCAGCCGCCCCCCACCCCGGGCACGGCCCCTCCCTAGACAAGCCTTCCCTGTGAGGAGTCCTGGACTGCGCACGCGCGAGCCGGCGAGCCCGCCAGCCAGAGGGAGATGATGCCTGGGGCTCCTCTTGCCTCAGAGAATGCTTGTGCGGCCTGGGGGCGCCCGCAGGTGTGCTCCGAGGCCTGCCGCTGCCTCTAGCTAGCACCTGGGGCCAGTTGGCAGTGCCGGCTGGCCAGCCTCCTAGAGCCAGGGCTGGCTGCAGCAGGCTCCGCGGGCGGGCGGGCGGGCGAAGGGCAGACGGAAGCCGAAGGGGGCCCGCCCGCCCTGGAGGCCAGGACCCCAGGGGGCAGAAGTGGGTCTGGCTTTGCATTGCCCGACCAGCGGGAGGGAGCCAGCCAGGGGCAGCCAGTTGCATCCTCCCGGGAACTGCCAGCGGAGGCTTTTGGGGAGCGCGCTGCCAACTCTTGGCTTGGCCGGGGGAGACCTGCCGTCTCTGTGGCTCCAGCCGGCCAGCAGGCTGCAGGGTCGGGCGCAGCGGCCGTGGGGCTCTGGAGCTTGCTGCCCTGCCCGTGGGCGGGGCCTCCACGGGCCAGCCAGGTGGCACAGGGTTCCTGGGGCTGCGCCTCGTCCCGGCCCGGCCCGGCCCAAGGGAGGTGGGGGGAACCTCGGAGGCGCCCAGGAACGCAAGAGGGCCCAGACTGCGGCCCTGCCGGCCCTCGGAGAGGGCCCACGCGTGTCTGCTCGGGCTCAGGAGGCCACGGTGGGACAGCCAGTACCCCAGCACCGAGCTCATCTCGCGTGGACCACCCAGTGCGCGTCAGGAGTAGGTGTGTCCCAGCAGGAGCCCCTAGGAACAGCCCTGCCCTACCAGCTCTTAGCACAGGGAGTCCTGGTCTGCACATGCATGAGCCAGGGAGCCAGAGAGCCAGAGGAGGACGCTGCCGTGGGCTCGAACTGTCCTCAGAGAATGTTGGTATGACCCGGGGATCCAAGGGAGGTGGGGGGAACCTCGGAGGCGCCCAGGAACGCAGGAGGGCCCAGACTGCGGCCCTGCCGGCCCTCGGAGAGGGCCCACGCGTGTCCGCTCGGGCTCAGGAGGCCACGGTGGGACAGCCAGTACCCCAGCACCGAGCTCATCTCGCGTGGACCACCCAGTGGGCGTCAGGAGTAGGTGTGTCCCAGCAGCAGCCGCCCCCCACCCCGGGCACGGCCCCTCCCTAGACAAGCCTTCCCTGTGAGGAGTCCTGGACTGCGCACGCGCGAGCCGGCGAGCCCGCCAGCCAGAGGGAGATGATGCCTGGGGCTCCTCTTGCCTCAGAGAATGCTTGTGCGGCCTGGGGGCGCCCGCAGGTGTGCTCCGAGGCCTGCCGCTGCCTCTAGCTAGCACCTGGGGCCAGTTGGCAGTGCCGGCTGGCCAGCCTCCTAGAGCCAGGGCTGGCTGCAGCAGGCTCCGCGGGCGGGCGGGCGGGCGAAGGGCAGACGGAAGCCGAAGGGGGCCCGCCCGCCCTGGAGGCCAGGACCCCAGGGGGCAGAAGTGGGTCTGGCTTTGCATTGCCCGACCAGCGGGAGGGAGCCAGCCAGGGGCAGCCAGTTGCATCCTCCCGGGAACTGCCAGCGGAGGCTTTTGGGGAGCACGCTGCCAACTCTTGGCTTGGCCGGGGGAGACCTGCCGTCTCTGTGGCTCCAGCCGGCCAGCAGGCTGCAGGGTCGGGCGCAGCGGCCGTGGGGCTCTGGAGCTTGCTGCCCTGCCCGTGGGCGGGGCCTCCACGGGCCAGCCAGGTGGCACAGGGTTCCTGGGGCTGCGCCTCGTCCCGGCCCGGCCCGGCCCAAGGGAGGTGGGGGGAACCTCGGAGGCGCCCAGGAACGCAAGAGGGCCCAGACTGCGGCCCTGCCGGCCCTCGGAGAGGGCCCACGCGTGTCTGCTCGGGCTCAGGAGGCCACGGTGGGACAGCCAGTACCCCAGCACCGAGCTCATCTCGCGTGGACCACCCAGTGCGCGTCAGGAGTAGGTGTGTCCCAGCAGGAGCCCCTAGGAACAGCCCTGCCCTACCAGCTCTTAGCACAGGGAGTCCTGGTCTGCACATGCATGAGCCAGGGAGCCAGAGAGCCAGAGGAGGACGCTGCCGTGGGCTCGAACTGTCCTCAGAGAATGTTGGTATGACCCGGGGATCCAAGGGAGGTGGGGGGAACCTCGGAGGCGCCCAGGAACGCAGGAGGGCCCAGACTGCGGCCCTGCCGGCCCTCGGAGAGGGCCCACGCGTGTCCGCTCGGGCTCAGGAGGCCACGGTGGGACAGCCAGTACCCCAGCACCGAGCTCATCTCGCGTGGACCACCCAGTGGGCGTCAGGAGTAGGTGTGTCCCAGCAGCAGCCGCCCCCCACCCCGGGCACGGCCCCTCCCTAGACAAGCCTTCCCTGTGAGGAGTCCTGGACTGCGCACGCGCGAGCCGGCGAGCCCGCCAGCCAGAGGGAGATGATGCCTGGGGCTCCTCTTGCCTCAGAGAATGCTTGTGCGGCCTGGGGGCGCCCGCAGGTGTGCTCCGAGGCCTGCCGCTGCCTCTAGCTAGCACCTGGGGCCAGTTGGCAGTGCCGGCTGGCCAGCCTCCTAGAGCCAGGGCTGGCTGCAGCAGGCTCCGCGGGCGGGCGAAGGGCAGACGGAAGCCGAAGGGGACCCGCCCGCCCGCTCCGCTCCGAAGCGCGCCCGCCCTGGAGGCCAGGACCCCAGGGGGCAGAAGTGGGTCTGGCTTTGCATTGCCCGACCAGCGGGAGGGAGCCAGCCAGGGGCAGCCAGTTGCATCCTCCCGGGAACTGCCAGCGGAGGCTTTTGGGGAGCGCGCTGCCAACTCTTGGCTTGGCCGGGGGAGACCTGCCGTCTCTGTGGCTCCAGCCGGCCAGCAGGCTGCAGGGTCGGGCGCAGCGGCCGTGGGGCTCTGGAGCTTGCTGCCCTGCCCGTGGGCGGGGCCTCCACGGGCCAGCCAGGTGGCACAGGGTTCCTGGGGCTGCGCCTCGTCCCGGCCCGGCCCGGCCCAAGGGAGGTGGGGGGAACCTCGGAGGCGCCCAGGAACGCAAGAGGGCCCAGACTGCGGCCCTGCCGGCCCTCGGAGAGGGCCCACGCGTGTCTGCTCGGGCTCAGGAGGCCACGGTGGGACAGCCAGTACCCCAGCACCGAGCTCATCTCGCGTGGACCACCCAGTGCGCGTCAGGAGTAGGTGTGTCCCAGCAGGAGCCCCTAGGAACAGCCCTGCCCTACCAGCTCTTAGCACAGGGAGTCCTGGTCTGCACATGCATGAGCCAGGGAGCCAGAGAGCCAGAGGAGGACGCTGCCGTGGGCTCGAACTGTCCTCAGAGAATGTTGGTATGACCCGGGGATCCAAGGGAGGTGGGGGGAACCTCGGAGGCGCCCAGGAACGCAGGAGGGCCCCGACTGCGGCCCTGCCGGCCCTCGGAGAGGGCCCACGCGTGTCCGCTCGGGCTCAGGAGGCCACGGTGGGACAGCCAGTACCCCAGCACCGAGCTCATCTCGCGTGGACCACCCAGTGGGCGTCAGGAGTAGGTGTGTCCCAGCAGCAGCCGCCCCCCACCCCGGGCACGGCCCCTCCCTAGACAAGCCTTCCCTGTGAGGAGTCCTGGACTGCGCACGCGCGAGCCGGCGAGCCCGCCAGCCAGAGGGAGATGATGCCTGGGGCTCCTCTTGCCTCAGAGAATGCTTGTGCGGCCTGGGGGCGCCCGCAGGTGTGCTCCGAGGCCTGCCGCTGCCTCTAGCTAGCACCTGGGGCCAGTTGGCAGTGCCGGCTGGCCAGCCTCCTAGAGCCAGGGCTGGCTGCAGCAGGCTCCGCGGGCGGGCGGGCGGGCGAAGGGCAGACGGAAGCCGAAGGGGACCCGCCCGCCCGCTCCGCTCCGAAGCGCGCCCGCCCTGGAGGCCAGGACCTCAGGGGGCAGAAGTGGGTCTGGCTTTGCATTGCCTGACCAGCGGGAGGGAGCCAGCCAGGGGCAGCCAGTTGCATCCTCCCGGGAACTGCCAGCGGAGGCTTTTGGGGAGCGCGCTGCCAACTCTTGGCTTGGCCGGGGGAGACCTGCCGTCTCTGTGGCTCCAGCCGGCCAGCAGGCTGCAGGGTCGGGCGCAGCGGCCGTGGGGCTCTGGAGCTTGCTGCCCTGCCCGTGGGCGGGGCCTCCACGGGCCAGCCAGGTGGCACAGGGTTCCTGGGGCTGCGCCTCGTCCCGGCCCGGCCCGGCCCAAGGGAGGTGGGGGGAACCTCGGAGGCGCCCAGGAACGCAAGAGGGCCCAGACTGCAGCCCTGCCGGCCCTCGGAGAGGGCCCACGCGTGTCTGCTCGGGCTCAGGAGGCCACGGTGGGACAGCCAGTACCCCAGCACCGAGCTCATCTCGCGTGGACCACCCAGTGCGCGTCAGGAGTAGGTGTGTCCCAGCAGGAGCCCCTAGGAACAGCCCTGCCCTACCAGCTCTTAGCACAGGGAGTCCTGGTCTGCACATGCATGAGCCAGGGAGCCAGAGAGCCAGAGGAGGACGCTGCCGTGGGCTCGAACTGTCCTCAGAGAATGTTGGTATGACCCGGGGATCCAAGGGAGGTGGGGGGAACCTCGGAGGCGCCCAGGAACGCAGGAGGGCCCAGACTGCGGCCCTGCCGGCCCTCGGAGAGGGCCCACGCGTGTCCGCTCGGGCTCAGGAGGCCACGGTGGGACAGCCAGTACCCCAGCACCGAGCTCATCTCGCGTGGACCACCCAGTGGGCGTCAGGAGTAGGTGTGTCCCAGCAGCAGCCGCCCCCCACCCCGGGCACGGCCCCTCCCTAGACAAGCCTTCCCTGTGAGGAGTCCTGGACTGCGCACGCGCGAGCCGGCGAGCCCGCCAGCCAGAGGGAGATGATGCCTGGGGCTCCTCTTGCCTCAGAGAATGCTTGTGCGGCCTGGGGGCGCCCGCAGGTGTGCTCCGAGGCCTGCCGCTGCCTCTAGCTAGCACCTGGGGCCAGTTGGCAGTGCCGGCTGGCCAGCCTCCTAGAGCCAGGGCTGGCTGCAGCAGGCTCCGCGGGCGGGCGAAGGGCAGACGGAAGCCGAAGGGGGCCCGCCCGCCCTGGAGGCCAGGACCCCAGGGGGCAGAAGTGGGTCTGGCTTTGCATTGCCCGACCAGCGGGAGGGAGCCAGCCAGGGGCAGCCAGTTGCATCCTCCCGGGAACTGCCAGCGGAGGCTTTTGGGGAGCGCGCTGCCAACTCTTGGCTTGGCCGGGGGAGACCTGCCGTCTCTGTGGCTCCAGCCGGCCAGCAGGCTGCAGGGTCGGGCGCAGCGGCCGTGGGGCTCTGGAGCTTGCTGCCCTGCCCGTGGGCGGGGCCTCCACGGGCCAGCCAGGTGGCACAGGGTTCCTGGGGCTGCGCCTCGTCCCGGCCCGGCCCGGCCCAAGGGAGGTGGGGGGAACCTCGGAGGCGCCCAGGAACGCAAGAGGGCCCAGACTGCGGCCCTGCCGGCCCTCGGAGAGGGCCCACGCGTGTCTGCTCGGGCTCAGGAGGCCACGGTGGGACAGCCAGTACCCCAGCACCGAGCTCATCTCGCGTGGACCACCCAGTGCGCGTCAGGAGTAGGTGTGTCCCAGCAGGAGCCCCTAGGAACAGCCCTGCCCTACCAGCTCTTAGCACAGGGAGTCCTGGTCTGCACATGCATGAGCCAGGGAGCCAGAGAGCCAGAGGAGGACGCTGCCGTGGGCTCGAACTGTCCTCAGAGAATGTTGGTATGACCCGGGGATCCAAGGGAGGTGGGGGGAACCTCGGAGGCGCCCAGGAACGCAGGAGGGCCCAGACTGCGGCCCTGCCGGCCCTCGGAGAGGGCCCACGCGTGTCCGCTCGGGCTCAGGAGGCCACGGTGGGACAGCCAGTACCCCAGCACCGAGCTCATCTCGCGTGGACCACCCAGTGGGCGTCAGGAGTAGGTGTGTCCCAGCAGCAGCCGCCCCCCACCCCGGGCACGGCCCCTCCCTAGACAAGCCTTCCCTGTGAGGAGTCCTGGACTGCGCACGCGCGAGCCGGCGAGCCCGCCAGCCAGAGGGAGATGATGCCTGGGGCTCCTCTTGCCTCAGAGAATGCTTGTGCGGCCTGGGGGCGCCCGCAGGTGTGCTCCGAGGCCTGCCGCTGCCTCTAGCTAGCACCTGGGGCCAGTTGGCAGTGCCGGCTGGCCAGCCTCCTAGAGCCAGGGCTGGCTGCAGCAGGCTCCGCGGGCGGGCGGGCGGGCGAAGGGCAGACGGAAGCCGAAGGGGGCCCGCCCGCCCTGGAGGCCAGGACCCCAGGGGGCAGAAGTGGGTCTGGCTTTGCATTGCCCGACCAGCGGGAGGGAGCCAGCCAGGGGCAGCCAGTTGCATCCTCCCGGGAACTGCCAGCGGAGGCTTTTGGGGAGCACGCTGCCAACTCTTGGCTTGGCCGGGGGAGACCTGCCGTCTCTGTGGCTCCAGCCGGCCAGCAGGCTGCAGGGTCGGGCGCAGCGGCCGTGGGGCTCTGGAGCTTGCTGCCCTGCCCGTGGGCGGGGCCTCCACGGGCCAGCCAGGTGGCACAGGGTTCCTGGGGCTGCGCCTCGTCCCGGCCCGGCCCGGCCCAAGGGAGGTGGGGGGAACCTCGGAGGCGCCCAGGAACGCAAGAGGGCCCAGACTGCGGCCCTGCCGGCCCTCGGAGAGGGCCCACGCGTGTCTGCTCGGGCTCAGGAGGCCACGGTGGGACAGCCAGTACCCCAGCACCGAGCTCATCTCGCGTGGACCACCCAGTGCGCGTCAGGAGTAGGTGTGTCCCAGCAGGAGCCCCTAGGAACAGCCCTGCCCTACCAGCTCTTAGCACAGGGAGTCCTGGTCTGCACATGCATGAGCCAGGGAGCCAGAGAGCCAGAGGAGGACGCTGCCGTGGGCTCGAACTGTCCTCAGAGAATGTTGGTATGACCCGGGGATCCAAGGGAGGTGGGGGGAACCTCGGAGGCGCCCAGGAACGCAGGAGGGCCCAGACTGCGGCCCTGCCGGCCCTCGGAGAGGGCCCACGCGTGTCCGCTCGGGCTCAGGAGGCCACGGTGGGACAGCCAGTACCCCAGCACCGAGCTCATCTCGCGTGGACCACCCAGTGGGCGTCAGGAGTAGGTGTGTCCCAGCAGCAGCCGCCCCCCACCCCGGGCACGGCCCCTCCCTAGACAAGCCTTCCCTGTGAGGAGTCCTGGACTGCGCACGCGCGAGCCGGCGAGCCCGCCAGCCAGAGGGAGATGATGCCTGGGGCTCCTCTTGCCTCAGAGAATGCTTGTGCGGCCTGGGGGCGCCCGCAGGTGTGCTCCGAGGCCTGCCGCTGCCTCTAGCTAGCACCTGGGGCCAGTTGGCAGTGCCGGCTGGCCAGCCTCCTAGAGCCAGGGCTGGCTGCAGCAGGCTCCGCGGGCGGGCGAAGGGCAGACGGAAGCCGAAGGGGACCCGCCCGCCCGCTCCGCTCCGAAGCGCGCCCGCCCTGGAGGCCAGGACCCCAGGGGGCAGAAGTGGGTCTGGCTTTGCATTGCCCGACCAGCGGGAGGGAGCCAGCCAGGGGCAGCCAGTTGCATCCTCCCGGGAACTGCCAGCGGAGGCTTTTGGGGAGCGCGCTGCCAACTCTTGGCTTGGCCGGGGGAGACCTGCCGTCTCTGTGGCTCCAGCCGGCCAGCAGGCTGCAGGGTCGGGCGCAGCGGCCGTGGGGCTCTGGAGCTTGCTGCCCTGCCCGTGGGCGGGGCCTCCACGGGCCAGCCAGGTGGCACAGGGTTCCTGGGGCTGCGCCTCGTCCCGGCCCGGCCCGGCCCAAGGGAGGTGGGGGGAACCTCGGAGGCGCCCAGGAACGCAAGAGGGCCCAGACTGCGGCCCTGCCGGCCCTCGGAGAGGGCCCACGCGTGTCTGCTCGGGCTCAGGAGGCCACGGTGGGACAGCCAGTACCCCAGCACCGAGCTCATCTCGCGTGGACCACCCAGTGCGCGTCAGGAGTAGGTGTGTCCCAGCAGGAGCCCCTAGGAACAGCCCTGCCCTACCAGCTCTTAGCACAGGGAGTCCTGGTCTGCACATGCATGAGCCAGGGAGCCAGAGAGCCAGAGGAGGACGCTGCCGTGGGCTCGAACTGTCCTCAGAGAATGTTGGTATGACCCGGGGATCCAAGGGAGGTGGGGGGAACCTCGGAGGCGCCCAGGAACGCAGGAGGGCCCCGACTGCGGCCCTGCCGGCCCTCGGAGAGGGCCCACGCGTGTCCGCTCGGGCTCAGGAGGCCACGGTGGGACAGCCAGTACCCCAGCACCGAGCTCATCTCGCGTGGACCACCCAGTGGGCGTCAGGAGTAGGTGTGTCCCAGCAGCAGCCGCCCCCCACCCCGGGCACGGCCCCTCCCTAGACAAGCCTTCCCTGTGAGGAGTCCTGGACTGCGCACGCGCGAGCCGGCGAGCCCGCCAGCCAGAGGGAGATGATGCCTGGGGCTCCTCTTGCCTCAGAGAATGCTTGTGCGGCCTGGGGGCGCCCGCAGGTGTGCTCCGAGGCCTGCCGCTGCCTCTAGCTAGCACCTGGGGCCAGTTGGCAGTGCCGGCTGGCCAGCCTCCTAGAGCCAGGGCTGGCTGCAGCAGGCTCCGCGGGCGGGCGGGCGGGCGAAGGGCAGACGGAAGCCGAAGGGGACCCGCCCGCCCGCTCCGCTCCGAAGCGCGCCCGCCCTGGAGGCCAGGACCTCAGGGGGCAGAAGTGGGTCTGGCTTTGCATTGCCTGACCAGCGGGAGGGAGCCAGCCAGGGGCAGCCAGTTGCATCCTCCCGGGAACTGCCAGCGGAGGCTTTTGGGGAGCGCGCTGCCAACTCTTGGCTTGGCCGGGGGAGACCTGCCGTCTCTGTGGCTCCAGCCGGCCAGCAGGCTGCAGGGTCGGGCGCAGCGGCCGTGGGGCTCTGGAGCTTGCTGCCCTGCCCGTGGGCGGGGCCTCCACGGGCCAGCCAGGTGGCACAGGGTTCCTGGGGCTGCGCCTCGTCCCGGCCCGGCCCGGCCCAAGGGAGGTGGGGGGAACCTCGGAGGCGCCCAGGAACGCAAGAGGGCCCAGACTGCAGCCCTGCCGGCCCTCGGAGAGGGCCCACGCGTGTCTGCTCGGGCTCAGGAGGCCACGGTGGGACAGCCAGTACCCCAGCACCGAGCTCATCTCGCGTGGACCACCCAGTGCGCGTCAGGAGTAGGTGTGTCCCAGCAGGAGCCCCTAGGAACAGCCCTGCCCTACCAGCTCTTAGCACAGGGAGTCCTGGTCTGCACATGCATGAGCCAGGGAGCCAGAGAGCCAGAGGAGGACGCTGCCGTGGGCTCGAACTGTCCTCAGAGAATGTTGGTATGACCCGGGGATCCAAGGGAGGTGGGGGGAACCTCGGAGGCGCCCAGGAACGCAGGAGGGCCCAGACTGCGGCCCTGCCGGCCCTCGGAGAGGGCCCACGCGTGTCCGCTCGGGCTCAGGAGGCCACGGTGGGACAGCCAGTACCCCAGCACCGAGCTCATCTCGCGTGGACCACCCAGTGGGCGTCAGGAGTAGGTGTGTCCCAGCAGCAGCCGCCCCCCACCCCGGGCACGGCCCCTCCCTAGACAAGCCTTCCCTGTGAGGAGTCCTGGACTGCGCACGCGTGAGCCGGCGAGCCCGCCAGCCAGAGGGAGATGATGCCTGGGGCTCCTCTTGCCTCAGAGAATGCTTGTGCGGCCTGGGGGCGCCCGCAGGTGTGCTCCGAGGCCTGCCGCTGCCTCTAGCTAGCACCTGGGGCCAGTTGGCAGTGCCGGCTGGCCAGCCTCCTAGAGCCAGGGCTGGCTGCAGCAGGCTCCGCGGGCGGGCGGGCGAAGGGCGAAGGGCGAAGGGCAGACGGAAGCCCAAGGGGGCCCGCCCACCCGCTCCGCTGTGAAGCGCGCCCGCCCTGGAGGCCAGGACCCCAGGGGGCAGAAGTGGGTCTGGCTTTGCATTGCCCGACCAGCGGGAGGGAGCCAGCCAGGGGCAGCCAGTTGCATCCTCCCGGGAACTGCCAGCGGAGGCTTTTGGGGAGCGCGCTGCCAACTCTTGGCTTGGCCGGGGGAGACCTGCCGTCTCTGTGGCTCCAGCCGGCCAGCAGGCTGCAGGGTCGGGCGCAGGGGCCGTGGGGCTCTGGAGCTTGCTGCCTTGCCCGTGGGCAGGGCCTCCACGGGCCAGCCAGGTGGCACAGGGTTCCTGGGGCTGCGCCTCCTCCCGGCCCGGCCCGGCCCAAGGGAGGTGGGGGGAACCTCGGAGGCGCCCAGGAACGCAAGAGGGCCCAGACTGCGGCCCTGCCGGCCCTCGGAGAGGGCCCACGCGTGTCTGCTCGGGCTCAGGAGGCCACGGTGGGACAGCCAGTACCCCAGCACCGAGCTCATCTCGCGTGGACCACCCAGTGCGCGTCAGGAGTAGGTGTGTCCCAGCAGGAGCCCCTAGGAACAGCCCTGCCCTACCAGCTCTTAGCACAGGGAGTCCTGGTCTGCACATGCATGAGCCAGGGAGCCAGAGAGCCAGAGGAGGACGCTGCCGTGGGCTCTAACTGTCCTCAGAGAATGTTGGTATGACCCGGGGATCCAAGGGAGGTGGGGGGAACCTCGGAGGCGCCCAGGAACGCAGGAGGGCCCAGACTGCGGCCCTGCCGGCCCTCGGAGAGGGCCCACGCGTGTCTGCTCGGGCTCAGGAGGCCACGGTGGGACAGCCAGTACCCCAGCACCGAGCTCATCTCGCGTGGACCACCCAGTGGGCGTCAGGAGTAGGTGTGTCCCAGCAGCAGCCGCCCCCCACCCCGGGAACGGCCCCTCCCTAGACAAGCCTTTCCTGTGAGGAGTCCTGGACTGCGCACGCGCGAGCCGGCGAGCCCGCCAGCCAGAGGGAGATGAGGTCTGGGGCTCCTCTTGCCTCAGAGAATGCTTGTGCGGCCTGGGGGCGCCCGCAGGTGTGCTCCGAGGCCTGCCGCGGCCTCTAGCTAGCACCTGGGGCCAGTTGGCAGTGCCGGCTGGCCAGCCTCCTAGAGCCAGGGCTGGCTGCAGCAGGCTCCGCGGGCGGGCGGGCGAAGGGCGAAGGGCGAAGGGCAGACGGAAGCCCAAGGGGGCCCGCCCACCCGCTCCGCTGTGAAGCGCGCCCGCCCTGGAGGCCAGGACCCCAGGGGGCAGAAGTGGGTCTGGCTTTGCATTGCCCGACCAGCGGGAGGGAGCCAGCCAGGGGCAGCCAGTTGCATCCTCCCGGGAACTGCCAGCGGAGGCTTTTGGGGAGCGCGCTGCCAACTCTTGGCTTGGCCGGGGGAGACCTGCCGTCTCTGTGGCTCCAGCCGGCCAGCAGGCTGCAGGGTCGGGCGCAGCGGCCGTGGGGCTCTGGAGCTTGCTGCCCTGCCCGTGGGCGGGGCCTCCACGGGCCAGCCAGGTGGCACAGGGTTCCTGGGGCTGCGCCTCCTCCCGGCCCGGCCCGGCCCAAGGGAGGTGGGGGGAACCTCGGAGGCGCCCAGGAACGCAGGAGGGCCCAGACTGCGGCCCTGCCGGCCCTCGGAGAGGGCCCACGCGTGTCTGCTCGGGCTCAGGAGGCCACGGTGGGACAGCCAGTACCCCAGCACCGAGCTCATCTCGCGTGGACCACCCAGTGCGCGTCAGGAGTAGGTGTGTCCCAGCAGGAGCCCCTAGGAACAGCCCTGCCCTACCAGCTCTTAGCACAGGGAGTCCTGGTCTGCACATGCATGAGCCAGGGAGCCAGAGAGCCAGAGGAGGACGCTGCCGTGGGCTCTAACTGTCCTCAGAGAATGTTGGTATGACCCGGGGATCCAAGGGAGGTGGGGGGAACCTCGGAGGCGCCCAGGAACGCAGGAGGGCCCAGACTGCGGCCCTGCCGGCCCTCGGAGAGGGCCCACGCGTGTCTGCTCGGGCTCAGGAGGCCACGGTGGGACAGCCAGTACCCCAGCACCGAGCTCATCTCGCGTGGACCACCCAGTGCGCGTCAGGAGTAGGTGTGTCCCAGCAGGAGCCCCTAGGAACAGCCCTGCCCTACCAGCTCTTAGCACAGGGAGTCCTGGTCTGCACATGCATGAGCCAGGGAGCCAGAGAGCCAGAGGAGGACGCTGCCGTGGGCTCTAACTGTCCTCAGAGAATGTTGGTATGACCCGGGGATCCAAGGGAGGTGGGGGGAACCTCGGAGGCGCCCAGGAACGCAGGAGGGCCCAGACTGCGGCCCTGCCGGCCCTCGGAGAGGGCCCACGCGTGTCTGCTCGGGCTCAGGAGGCCACGGTGGGACAGCCAGTACCCCAGCACCGAGCTCATCTCGCGTGGACCACCCAGTGCGCGTCAGGAGTAGGTGTGTCCCAGCAGCAGCCGCCCCCCACCCCGGGAACGGCCCCTCCCTAGACAAGCCTTTCCTGTGAGGAGTCCTGGACTGCGCACGCGCGAGCCGGCGAGCCCGCCAGCCAGAGGGAGATGAGGCCTGGGGCTCCTCTTGCCTCAGAGAATGCTTGTGCGGCCTGGGGGCGCCCGCAGGTGTGCTCCGAGGCCTGCCGCGGCCTCTAGCTAGCACCTGGGGCCAGTTGGCAGTGCCGGCTGGCCAGCCTCCTAGAGCCAGGGCTGGCTGCAGCAGGCTCCGCGGGCGGGCGGGCGAAGGGCGAAGGGCGAAGGGCAGACGGAAGCCCAAGGGGGCCCGCCCACCCGCTCCGCTGTGAAGCGCGCCCGCCCTGGAGGCCAGGACCCCAGGGGGCAGAAGTGGGTCTGGCTTTGCATTGCCCGACCAGCGGGAGGGAGCCAGCCAGGGGCAGCCAGTTGCATCCTCCCGGGAACTGCCAGCGGAGGCTTTTGGGGAGCGCGCTGCCAACTCTTGGCTTGGCCGGGGGAGACCTGCCGTCTCTGTGGCTCCAGCCGGCCAGCAGGCTGCAGGGTCGGGCGCAGGGGCCGTGGGGCTCTGGAGCTTGCTGCCTTGCCCGTGGGCAGGGCCTCCACGGGCCAGCCAGGTGGCACAGGGTTCCTGGGGCTGCGCCTCCTCCCGGCCCGGCCCGGCCCAAGGGAGGTGGGGGGAACCTCGGAGGCGCCCAGGAACGCAAGAGGGCCCAGACTGCGGCCCTGCCGGCCCTCGGAGAGGGCCCACGCGTGTCTGCTCGGGCTCAGGAGGCCACGGTGGGACAGCCAGTACCCCAGCACCGAGCTCATCTCGCGTGGACCACCCAGTGCGCGTCAGGAGTAGGTGTGTCCCAGCAGGAGCCCCTAGGAACAGCCCTGCCCTACCAGCTCTTAGCACAGGGAGTCCTGGTCTGCACATGCATGAGCCAGGGAGCCAGAGAGCCAGAGGAGGACGCTGCCGTGGGCTCTAACTGTCCTCAGAGAATGTTGGTATGACCCGGGGATCCAAGGGAGGTGGGGGGAACCTCGGAGGCGCCCAGGAACGCAGGAGGGCCCAGACTGCGGCCCTGCCGGCCCTCGGAGAGGGCCCACGCGTGTCTGCTCGGGCTCAGGAGGCCACGGTGGGACAGCCAGTACCCCAGCACCGAGCTCATCTCGCGTGGACCACCCAGTGGGCGTCAGGAGTAGGTGTGTCCCAGCAGCAGCCGCCCCCCACCCCGGGAACGGCCCCTCCCTAGACAAGCCTTTCCTGTGAGGAGTCCTGGACTGCGCACGCGCGAGCCGGCGAGCCCGCCAGCCAGAGGGAGATGAGGCCTGGGGCTCCTCTTGCCTCAGAGAATGCTTGTGCGGCCTGGGGGCGCCCGCAGGTGTGCTCCGAGGCCTGCCGCGGCCTCTAGCTAGCACCTGGGGCCAGTTGGCAGTGCCGGCTGGCCAGCCTCCTAGAGCCAGGGCTGGCTGCAGCAGGCTCCGCGGGCGGGCGGGCGAAGGGCGAAGGGCGAAGGGCAGACGGAAGCCCAAGGGGGCCCGCCCACCCGCTCCGCTGTGAAGCGCGCCCGCCCTGGAGGCCAGGACCCCAGGGGGCAGAAGTGGGTCTGGCTTTGCATTGCCCGACCAGCGGGAGGGAGCCAGCCAGGGGCAGCCAGTTGCATCCTCCCGGGAACTGCCAGCGGAGGCTTTTGGGGAGCGCGCTGCCAACTCTTGGCTTGGCCGGGGGAGACCTGCCGTCTCTGTGGCTCCAGCCGGCCAGCAGGCTGCAGGGTCGGGCGCAGGGGCCGTGGGGCTCTGGAGCTTGCTGCCTTGCCCGTGGGCAGGGCCTCCACGGGCCAGCCAGGTGGCACAGGGTTCCTGGGGCTGCGCCTCCTCCCGGCCCGGCCCGGCCCAAGGGAGGTGGGGGGAACCTCGGAGGCGCCCAGGAACGCAAGAGGGCCCAGACTGCGGCCCTGCCGGCCCTCGGAGAGGGCCCACGCGTGTCTGCTCGGGCTCAGGAGGCCACGGTGGGACAGCCAGTACCCCAGCACCGAGCTCATCTCGCGTGGACCACCCAGTGCGCGTCAGGAGTAGGTGTGTCCCAGCAGGAGCCCCTAGGAACAGCCCTGCCCTACCAGCTCTTAGCACAGGGAGTCCTGGTCTGCACATGCATGAGCCAGGGAGCCAGAGAGCCAGAGGAGGACGCTGCCGTGGGCTCTAACTGTCCTCAGAGAATGTTGGTATGACCCGGGGATCCAAGGGAGGTGGGGGGAACCTCGGAGGCGCCCAGGAACGCAGGAGGGCCCAGACTGCGGCCCTGCCGGCCCTCGGAGAGGGCCCACGCGTGTCTGCTCGGGCTCAGGAGGCCACGGTGGGACAGCCAGTACCCCAGCACCGAGCTCATCTCGCGTGGACCACCCAGTGGGCGTCAGGAGTAGGTGTGTCCCAGCAGCAGCCGCCCCCCACCCCGGGAACGGCCCCTCCCTAGACAAGCCTTTCCTGTGAGGAGTCCTGGACTGCGCACGCGCGAGCCGGCGAGCCCGCCAGCCAGAGGGAGATGAGGCCTGGGGCTCCTCTTGCCTCAGAGAATGCTTGTGCGGCCTGGGGGCGCCCGCAGGTGTGCTCCGAGGCCTGCCGCGGCCTCTAGCTAGCACCTGGGGCCAGTTGGCAGTGCCGGCTGGCCAGCCTCCTAGAGCCAGGGCTGGCTGCAGCAGGCTCCGCGGGCGGGCGGGCGAAGGGCGAAGGGCGAAGGGCAGACGGAAGCCCAAGGGGGCCCGCCCACCCGCTCCGCTGTGAAGCGCGCCCGCCCTGGAGGCCAGGACCCCAGGGGGCAGAAGTGGGTCTGGCTTTGCATTGCCCGACCAGCGGGAGGGAGCCAGCCAGGGGCAGCCAGTTGCATCCTCCCGGGAACTGCCAGCGGAGGCTTTTGGGGAGCGCGCTGCCAACTCTTGGCTTGGCCGGGGGAGACCTGCCGTCTCTGTGGCTCCAGCCGGCCAGCAGGCTGCAGGGTCGGGCGCAGCGGCCGTGGGGCTCTGGAGCTTGCTGCCCTGCCCGTGGGCGGGGCCTCCACGGGCCAGCCAGGTGGCACAGGGTTCCTGGGGCTGCGCCTCCTCCCGGCCCGGCCCGGCCCAAGGGAGGTGGGGGGAACCTCGGAGGCGCCCAGGAACGCAGGAGGGCCCAGACTGCGGCCCTGCCGGCCCTCGGAGAGGGCCCACGCGTGTCTGCTCGGGCTCAGGAGGCCACGGTGGGACAGCCAGTACCCCAGCACCGAGCTCATCTCGCGTGGACCACCCAGTGCGCGTCAGGAGTAGGTGTGTCCCAGCAGGAGCCCCTAGGAACAGCCCTGCCCTACCAGCTCTTAGCACAGGGAGTCCTGGTCTGCACATGCATGAGCCAGGGAGCCAGAGAGCCAGAGGAGGACGCTGCCGTGGGCTCTAACTGTCCTCAGAGAATGTTGGTATGACCCGGGGATCCAAGGGAGGTGGGGGGAACCTCGGAGGCGCCCAGGAACGCAGGAGGGCCCAGACTGCGGCCCTGCCGGCCCTCGGAGAGGGCCCACGCGTGTCTGCTCGGGCTCAGGAGGCCACGGTGGGACAGCCAGTACCCCAGCACCGAGCTCATCTCGCGTGGACCACCCAGTGCGCGTCAGGAGTAGGTGTGTCCCAGCAGGAGCCCCTAGGAACAGCCCTGCCCTACCAGCTCTTAGCACAGGGAGTCCTGGTCTGCACATGCATGAGCCAGGGAGCCAGAGAGCCAGAGGAGGACGCTGCCGTGGGCTCTAACTGTCCTCAGAGAATGTTGGTATGACCCGGGGATCCAAGGGAGGTGGGGGGAACCTCGGAGGCGCCCAGGAACGCAGGAGGGCCCAGACTGCGGCCCTGCCGGCCCTCGGAGAGGGCCCACGCGTGTCTGCTCGGGCTCAGGAGGCCACGGTGGGACAGCCAGTACCCCAGCACCGAGCTCATCTCGCGTGGACCACCCAGTGCGCGTCAGGAGTAGGTGTGTCCCAGCAGCAGCCGCCCCCCACCCCGGGAACGGCCCCTCCCTAGACAAGCCTTTCCTGTGAGGAGTCCTGGACTGCGCACGCGCGAGCCGGCGAGCCCGCCAGCCAGAGGGAGATGAGGCCTGGGGCTCCTCTTGCCTCAGAGAATGCTTGTGCGGCCTGGGGGCGCCCGCAGGTGTGCTCCGAGGCCTGCCGCGGCCTCTAGCTAGCACCTGGGGCCAGTTGGCAGTGCCGGCTGGCCAGCCTCCTAGAGCCAGGGCTGGCTGCAGCAGGCTCCGCGGGCGGGCGGGCGAAGGGCGAAGGGCGAAGGGCAGACGGAAGCCCAAGGGGGCCCGCCCACCCGCTCCGCTGTGAAGCGCGCCCGCCCTGGAGGCCAGGACCCCAGGGGGCAGAAGTGGGTCTGGCTTTGCATTGCCCGACCAGCGGGAGGGAGCCAGCCAGGGGCAGCCAGTTGCATCCTCCCGGGAACTGCCAGCGGAGGCTTTTGGGGAGCGCGCTGCCAACTCTTGGCTTGGCCGGGGGAGACCTGCCGTCTCTGTGGCTCCAGCCGGCCAGCAGGCTGCAGGGTCGGGCGCAGGGGCCGTGGGGCTCTGGAGCTTGCTGCCTTGCCCGTGGGCAGGGCCTCCACGGGCCAGCCAGGTGGCACAGGGTTCCTGGGGCTGCGCCTCCTCCCGGCCCGGCCCGGCCCAAGGGAGGTGGGGGGAACCTCGGAGGCGCCCAGGAACGCAAGAGGGCCCAGACTGCGGCCCTGCCGGCCCTCGGAGAGGGCCCACGCGTGTCTGCTCGGGCTCAGGAGGCCACGGTGGGACAGCCAGTACCCCAGCACCGAGCTCATCTCGCGTGGACCACCCAGTGCGCGTCAGGAGTAGGTGTGTCCCAGCAGGAGCCCCTAGGAACAGCCCTGCCCTACCAGCTCTTAGCACAGGGAGTCCTGGTCTGCACATGCATGAGCCAGAGAGCCAGAGAGCCAGAGGAGGACGCTGCCGTGGGCTCTAACTGTCCTCAGAGAATGTTGGTATGACCCGGGGATCCAAGGGAGGTGGGGGGAACCTCGGAGGCGCCCAGGAACGCAGGAGGGCCCAGACTGCGGCCCTGCCGGCCCTCGGAGAGGGCCCACGCGTGTCTGCTCGGGCTCAGGAGGCCACGGTGGGACAGCCAGTACCCCAGCACCGAGCTCATCTCGCGTGGACCACCCAGTGCGCGTCAGGAGTAGGTGTGTCCCAGCAGGAGCCCCTAGGAACAGCCCTGCCCTACCAGCTCTTAGCACAGGGAGTCCTGGTCTGCACATGCATGAGCCAGGGAGCCAGAGAGCCAGAGGAGGACGCTGCCGTGGGCTCTAACTGTCCTCAGAGAATGTTGGTATGACCTGGGGATCCAAGGGAGGTGGGGGGAACCTCGGAGGCGCCCAGGAACGCAGGAGGGCCCAGACTGCGGCCCTGCCGGCCCTCGGAGAGGGCCTACGCGTGTCTGCTCGGGCTCAGGAGGCCACGGTGGGACAGCCAGTACCCCAGCACCGAGCTCATCTCGCGTGGACCACCCAGTGGGCGTCAGGAGTAGGTGTGTCCCAGCAGCAGCCGCCCCCCACCCCGGGAACGGCCCCTCCCTAGACAAGCCTTTCCTGTGAGGAGTCCTGGACTGCGCACGCGCGAGCCGGCGAGCCCGCCAGCCAGAGGGAGATGAGGCCTGGGGCTCCTCTTGCCTCAGAGAATGCTTGTGCGGCCTGGGGGCGCCCGCAGGTGTGCTCCGAGGCCTGCCGCGGCCTCTAGCTAGCACCTGGGGCCAGTTGGCAGTGCCGGCTGGCCAGCCTCCTAGAGCCAGGGCTGGCTGCAGCAGGCTCCGCGGGCGGGCGGGCGAAGGGCGAAGGGCGAAGGGCAGACGGAAGCCCAAGGGGGCCCGCCCACCCGCTCCGCTGTGAAGCGCGCCCGCCCTGGAGGCCAGGACCCCAGGGGGCAGAAGTGGGTCTGGCTTTGCATTGCCCGACCAGCGGGAGGGAGCCAGCCAGGGGCAGCCAGTTGCATCCTCCCGGGAACTGCCAGCGGAGGCTTTTGGGGAGCGCGCTGCCAACTCTTGGCTTGGCCGGGGGAGACCTGCCGTCTCTGTGGCTCCAGCCGGCCAGCAGGCTGCAGGGTCGGGCGCAGGGGCCGTGGGGCTCTGGAGCTTGCTGCCTTGCCCGTGGGCAGGGCCTCCACGGGCCAGCCAGGTGGCACAGGGTTCCTGGGGCTGCGCCTCCTCCCGGCCCGGCCCGGCCCAAGGGAGGTGGGGGGAACCTCGGAGGCGCCCAGGAACGCAAGAGGGCCCAGACTGCGGCCCTGCCGGCCCTCGGAGAGGGCCCACGCGTGTCTGCTCGGGCTCAGGAGGCCACGGTGGGACAGCCAGTACCCCAGCACCGAGCTCATCTCGCGTGGACCACCCAGTGCGCGTCAGGAGTAGGTGTGTCCCAGCAGGAGCCCCTAGGAACAGCCCTGCCCTACCAGCTCTTAGCACAGGGAGTCCTGGTCTGCACATGCATGAGCCAGAGAGCCAGAGAGCCAGAGGAGGACGCTGCCGTGGGCTCTAACTGTCCTCAGAGAATGTTGGTATGACCCGGGGATCCAAGGGAGGTGGGGGGAACCTCGGAGGCGCCCAGGAACGCAGGAGGGCCCAGACTGCGGCCCTGCCGGCCCTCGGAGAGGGCCCACGCGTGTCTGCTCGGGCTCAGGAGGCCACGGTGGGACAGCCAGTACCCCAGCACCGAGCTCATCTCGCGTGGACCACCCAGTGCGCGTCAGGAGTAGGTGTGTCCCAGCAGGAGCCCCTAGGAACAGCCCTGCCCTACCAGCTCTTAGCACAGGGAGTCCTGGTCTGCACATGCATGAGCCAGGGAGCCAGACAGCCAGAGGAGGACGCTGCCGTGGGCTCTAACTGTCCTCAGAGAATGTTGGTATGACCTGGGGATCCAAGGGAGGTGGGGGGAACCTCGGAGGCGCCCAGGAACGCAGGAGGGCCCAGACTGCGGCCCTGCCGGCCCTCGGAGAGGGCCCACGCGTGTCTGCTCGGGCTCAGGAGGCCACGGTGGGACAGCCAGTACCCCAGCACCGAGCTCATCTCGCGTGGACCACCCAGTGGGCGTCAGGAGTAGGTGTGTCCCAGCAGCAGCCGCCCCCCACCCCGGGAACGGCCCCTCCCTAGACAAGCCTTTCCTGTGAGGAGTCCTGGACTGCGCACGCGCGAGCCGGCGAGCCCGCCAGCCAGAGGGAGATGAGGCCTGGGGCTCCTCTTGCCTCAGAGAATGCTTGTGCGGCCTGGGGGCGCCCGCAGGTGTGCTCCGAGGCCTGCCGCGGCCTCTAGCTAGCACCTGGGGCCAGTTGGCAGTGCCGGCTGGCCAGCCTCCTAGAGCCAGGGCTGGCTGCAGCAGGCTCCGCGGGCGGGCGAAGGGCAGACGGAAGCCCAAGGGGGCCCGCCCACCCGCTCCGCTGTGAAGCGCGCCCGCCCTGGAGGCCAGGACCCCAGGGGGCAGAAGTGGGTCTGGCTTTGCATTGCCCGACCAGCGGGAGGGAGCCAGCCAGGGGCAGCCAGTTGCATCCTCCCGGGAACTGCCAGCGGAGGCTTTTGGGGAGCGCGCTGCCAACTCTTGGCTTGGCCGGGGGAGACCTGCCGTCTCTGTGGCTCCAGCCGGCCAGCAGGCTGCAGGGTCGGGCGCAGGGGCCGTGGGGCTCTGGAGCTTGCTGCCTTGCCCGTGGGCAGGGCCTCCACGGGCCAGCCAGGTGGCACAGGGTTCCTGGGGCTGCGCCTCCTCCCGGCCCGGCCCGGCCCAAGGGAGGTGGGGGGAACCTCGGAGGCGCCCAGGAACGCAAGAGGGCCCAGACTGCGGCCCTGCCGGCCCTCGGAGAGGGCCCACGCGTGTCTGCTCGGGCTCAGGAGGCCACGGTGGGACAGCCAGTACCCCAGCACCGAGCTCATCTCGCGTGGACCACCCAGTGCGCGTCAGGAGTAGGTGTGTCCCAGCAGGAGCCCCTAGGAACAGCCCTGCCCTACCAGCTCTTAGCACAGGGAGTCCTGGTCTGCACATGCATGAGCCAGGGAGCCAGAGAGCCAGAGGAGGACGCTGCCGTGGGCTCTAACTGTCCTCAGAGAATGTTGGTATGACCCGGGGATCCAAGGGAGGTGGGGGGAACCTCGGAGGCGCCCAGGAACGCAGGAGGGCCCAGACTGCGGCCCTGCCGGCCCTCGGAGAGGGCCCACGCGTGTCTGCTCGGGCTCAGGAGGCCACGGTGGGACAGCCAGTACCCCAGCACCGAGCTCATCTCGCGTGGACCACCCAGTGGGCGTCAGGAGTAGGTGTGTCCCAGCAGCAGCCGCCCCCCACCCCGGGAACGGCCCCTCCCTAGACAAGCCTTTCCTGTGAGGAGTCCTGGACTGCGCACGCGCGAGCCGGCGAGCCCGCCAGCCAGAGGGAGATGAGGCCTGGGGCTCCTCTTGCCTCAGAGAATGCTTGTGCGGCCTGGGGGCGCCCGCAGGTGTGCTCCGAGGCCTGCCGCGGCCTCTAGCTAGCACCTGGGGCCAGTTGGCAGTGCCGGCTGGCCAGCCTCCTAGAGCCAGGGCTGGCTGCAGCAGGCTCCGCGGGCGGGCGGGCGAAGGGCGAAGGGCGAAGGGCAGACGGAAGCCCAAGGGGGCCCGCCCACCCGCTCCGCTGTGAAGCGCGCCCGCCCTGGAGGCCAGGACCCCAGGGGGCAGAAGTGGGTCTGGCTTTGCATTGCCCGACCAGCGGGAGGGAGCCAGCCAGGGGCAGCCAGTTGCATCCTCCCGGGAACTGCCAGCGGAGGCTTTTGGGGAGCGCGCTGCCAACTCTTGGCTTGGCCGGGGGAGACCTGCCGTCTCTGTGGCTCCAGCCGGCCAGCAGGCTGCAGGGTCGGGCGCAGGGGCCGTGGGGCTCTGGAGCTTGCTGCCTTGCCCGTGGGCAGGGCCTCCACGGGCCAGCCAGGTGGCACAGGGTTCCTGGGGCTGCGCCTCCTCCCGGCCCGGCCCGGCCCAAGGGAGGTGGGGGGAACCTCGGAGGCGCCCAGGAACGCAAGAGGGCCCAGACTGCGGCCCTGCCGGCCCTCGGAGAGGGCCCACGCGTGTCTGCTCGGGCTCAGGAGGCCACGGTGGGACAGCCAGTACCCCAGCACCGAGCTCATCTCGCGTGGACCACCCAGTGCGCGTCAGGAGTAGGTGTGTCCCAGCAGGAGCCCCTAGGAACAGCCCTGCCCTACCAGCTCTTAGCACAGGGAGTCCTGGTCTGCACATGCATGAGCCAGGGAGCCAGAGAGCCAGAGGAGGACGCTGCCGTGGGCTCTAACTGTCCTCAGAGAATGTTGGTATGACCCGGGGATCCAAGGGAGGTGGGGGGAACCTCGGAGGCGCCCAGGAACGCAGGAGGGCCCAGACTGCGGCCCTGCCGGCCCTCGGAGAGGGCCCACGCGTGTCTGCTCGGGCTCAGGAGGCCACGGTGGGACAGCCAGTACCCCAGCACCGAGCTCATCTCGCGTGGACCACCCAGTGGGCGTCAGGAGTAGGTGTGTCCCAGCAGCAGCCGCCCCCCACCCCGGGAACGGCCCCTCCCTAGACAAGCCTTTCCTGTGAGGAGTCCTGGACTGCGCACGCGCGAGCCGGCGAGCCCGCCAGCCAGAGGGAGATGAGGCCTGGGGCTCCTCTTGCCTCAGAGAATGCTTGTGCGGCCTGGGGGCGCCCGCAGGTGTGCTCCGAGGCCTGCCGCGGCCTCTAGCTAGCACCTGGGGCCAGTTGGCAGTGCCGGCTGGCCAGCCTCCTAGAGCCAGGGCTGGCTGCAGCAGGCTCCGCGGGCGGGCGGGCGAAGGGCGAAGGGCGAAGGGCAGACGGAAGCCCAAGGGGGCCCGCCCACCCGCTCCGCTGTGAAGCGCGCCCGCCCTGGAGGCCAGGACCCCAGGGGGCAGAAGTGGGTCTGGCTTTGCATTGCCCGACCAGCGGGAGGGAGCCAGCCAGGGGCAGCCAGTTGCATCCTCCCGGGAACTGCCAGCGGAGGCTTTTGGGGAGCGCGCTGCCAACTCTTGGCTTGGCCGGGGGAGACCTGCCGTCTCTGTGGCTCCAGCCGGCCAGCAGGCTGCAGGGTCGGGCGCAGGGGCCGTGGGGCTCTGGAGCTTGCTGCCTTGCCCGTGGGCAGGGCCTCCACGGGCCAGCCAGGTGGCACAGGGTTCCTGGGGCTGCGCCTCCTCCCGGCCCGGCCCGGCCCAAGGGAGGTGGGGGGAACCTCGGAGGCGCCCAGGAACGCAAGAGGGCCCAGACTGCGGCCCTGCCGGCCCTCGGAGAGGGCCCACGCGTGTCTGCTCGGGCTCAGGAGGCCACGGTGGGACAGCCAGTACCCCAGCACCGAGCTCATCTCGCGTGGACCACCCAGTGCGCGTCAGGAGTAGGTGTGTCCCAGCAGGAGCCCCTAGGAACAGCCCTGCCCTACCAGCTCTTAGCACAGGGAGTCCTGGTCTGCACATGCATGAGCCAGAGAGCCAGAGAGCCAGAGGAGGACGCTGCCGTGGGCTCTAACTGTCCTCAGAGAATGTTGGTATGACCCGGGGATCCAAGGGAGGTGGGGGGAACCTCGGAGGCGCCCAGGAACGCAGGAGGGCCCAGACTGCGGCCCTGCCGGCCCTCGGAGAGGGCCCACGCGTGTCTGCTCGGGCTCAGGAGGCCACGGTGGGACAGCCAGTACCCCAGCACCGAGCTCATCTCGCGTGGACCACCCAGTGCGCGTCAGGAGTAGGTGTGTCCCAGCAGGAGCCCCTAGGAACAGCCCTGCCCTACCAGCTCTTAGCACAGGGAGTCCTGGTCTGCACATGCATGAGCCAGGGAGCCAGAGAGCCAGAGGAGGACGCTGCCGTGGGCTCTAACTGTCCTCAGAGAATGTTGGTATGACCCGGGGATCCAAGGGAGGTGGGGGGAACCTCGGAGGCGCCCAGGAACGCAGGAGGGCCCAGACTGCGGCCCTGCCGGCCCTCGGAGAGGGCCCACGCGTGTCTGCTCGGGCTCAGGAGGCCACGGTGGGACAGCCAGTACCCCAGCACCGAGCTCATCTCGCGTGGACCACCCAGTGCGCGTCAGGAGTAGGTGTGTCCCAGCAGCAGCCGCCCCCCACCCCGGGAACGGCCCCTCCCTAGACAAGCCTTTCCTGTGAGGAGTCCTGGACTGCGCACGCGCGAGCCGGCGAGCCCGCCAGCCAGAGGGAGATGAGGCCTGGGGCTCCTCTTGCCTCAGAGAATGCTTGTGCGGCCTGGGGGCGCCCGCAGGTGTTCTCCGAGGCCTGCCGCGGCCTCTAGCTAGCACCTGGGGCCAGTTGGCAGTGCCGGCTGGCCAGCCTCCTAGAGCCAGGGCTGGCTGCAGCAGGCTCCGCGGGCGGGCGAAGGGCAGACGGAAGCCCAAGGGGGCCCGCCCACCCGCTCCGCTGTGAAGCGCGCCCGCCCTGGAGGCCAGGACCCCAGGGGGCAGAAGTGGGTCTGGCTTTGCATTGCCCGACCAGCGGGAGGGAGCCAGCCAGGGGCAGCCAGTTGCATCCTCCCGGGAACTGCCAGCGGAGGCTTTTGGGGAGCGCGCTGCCAACTCTTGGCTTGGCCGGGGGAGACCTGCCGTCTCTGTGGCTCCAGCCGGCCAGCAGGCTGCAGGGTCGGGCGCAGGGGCCGTGGGGCTCTGGAGCTTGCTGCCTTGCCCGTGGGCAGGGCCTCCACGGGCCAGCCAGGTGGCACAGGGTTCCTGGGGCTGCGCCTCCTCCCGGCCCGGCCCGGCCCAAGGGAGGTGGGGGGAACCTCGGAGGCGCCCAGGAACGCAAGAGGGCCCAGACTGCGGCCCTGCCGGCCCTCGGAGAGGGCCCACGCGTGTCTGCTCGGGCTCAGGAGGCCACGGTGGGACAGCCAGTACCCCAGCACCGAGCTCATCTCGCGTGGACCACCCAGTGCGCGTCAGGAGTAGGTGTGTCCCAGCAGGAGCCCCTAGGAACAGCCCTGCCCTACCAGCTCTTAGCACAGGGAGTCCTGGTCTGCACATGCATGAGCCAGAGAGCCAGAGAGCCAGAGGAGGACGCTGCCGTGGGCTCTAACTGTCCTCAGAGAATGTTGGTATGACCCGGGGATCCAAGGGAGGTGGGGGGAACCTCGGAGGCGCCCAGGAACGCAGGAGGGCCCAGACTGCGGCCCTGCCGGCCCTCGGAGAGGGCCCACGCGTGTCTGCTCGGGCTCAGGAGGCCACGGTGGGACAGCCAGTA
Source organism: Oryctolagus cuniculus (assembly GCF_964237555.1). Taxonomy (NCBI): domain Eukaryota; kingdom Metazoa; phylum Chordata; class Mammalia; order Lagomorpha; family Leporidae; genus Oryctolagus; species Oryctolagus cuniculus. The sequence continues at coordinate 878,598 of NW_027208301.1, forward strand.
CCCCAGCACCGAGCTCATCTCGCGTGGACCACCCAGTGCGCGTCAGGAGTAGGTGTGTCCCAGCAGGAGCCCCTAGGAACAGCCCTGCCCTACCAGCTCTTAGCACAGGGAGTCCTGGTCTGCACATGCATGAGCCAGGGAGCCAGAGAGCCAGAGGAGGACGCTGCCGTGGGCTCTAACTGTCCTCAGAGAATGTTGGTATGACCCGGGGATCCAAGGGAGGTGGGGGGAACCTCGGAGGCGCCCAGGAACGCAGGAGGGCCCAGACTGCGGCCCTGCCGGCCCTCGGAGAGGGCCCACGCGTGTCTGCTCGGGCTCAGGAGGCCACGGTGGGACAGCCAGTACCCCAGCACCGAGCTCATCTCGCGTGGACCACCCAGTGGGCGTCAGGAGTAGGTGTGTCCCAGCAGCAGCCGCCCCCCACCCCGGGAACGGCCCCTCCCTAGACAAGCCTTTCCTGTGAGGAGTCCTGGACTGCGCACGCGCGAGCCGGCGAGCCCGCCAGCCAGAGGGAGATGAGGCCTGGGGCTCCTCTTGCCTCAGAGAATGCTTGTGCGGCCTGGGGGCGCCCGCAGGTGTGCTCCGAGGCCTGCCGCGGCCTCTAGCTAGCACCTGGGGCCAGTTGGCAGTGCCGGCTGGCCAGCCTCCTAGAGCCAGGGCTGGCTGCAGCAGGCTCCGCGGGCGGGCGGGCGAAGGGCGAAGGGCGAAGGGCAGACGGAAGCCCAAGGGGGCCCGCCCACCCGCTCCGCTGTGAAGCGCGCCCGCCCTGGAGGCCAGGACCCCAGGGGGCAGAAGTGGGTCTGGCTTTGCATTGCCCGACCAGCGGGAGGGAGCCAGCCAGGGGCAGCCAGTTGCATCCTCCCGGGAACTGCCAGCGGAGGCTTTTGGGGAGCGCGCTGCCAACTCTTGGCTTGGCCGGGGGAGACCTGCCGTCTCTGTGGCTCCAGCCGGCCAGCAGGCTGCAGGGTCGGGCGCAGGGGCCGTGGGGCTCTGGAGCTTGCTGCCTTGCCCGTGGGCAGGGCCTCCACGGGCCAGCCAGGTGGCACAGGGTTCCTGGGGCTGCGCCTCCTCCCGGCCCGGCCCGGCCCAAGGGAGGTGGGGGGAACCTCGGAGGCGCCCAGGAACGCAAGAGGGCCCAGACTGCGGCCCTGCCGGCCCTCGGAGAGGGCCCACGCGTGTCTGCTCGGGCTCAGGAGGCCACGGTGGGACAGCCAGTACCCCAGCACCGAGCTCATCTCGCGTGGACCACCCAGTGCGCGTCAGGAGTAGGTGTGTCCCAGCAGGAGCCCCTAGGAACAGCCCTGCCCTACCAGCTCTTAGCACAGGGAGTCCTGGTCTGCACATGCATGAGCCAGAGAGCCAGAGAGCCAGAGGAGGACGCTGCCGTGGGCTCTAACTGTCCTCAGAGAATGTTGGTATGACCCGGGGATCCAAGGGAGGTGGGGGGAACCTCGGAGGCGCCCAGGAACGCAGGAGGGCCCAGACTGCGGCCCTGCCGGCCCTCGGAGAGGGCCCACGCGTGTCTGCTCGGGCTCAGGAGGCCACGGTGGGACAGCCAGTACCCCAGCACCGAGCTCATCTCGCGTGGACCACCCAGTGCGCGTCAGGAGTAGGTGTGTCCCAGCAGGAGCCCCTAGGAACAGCCCTGCCCTACCAGCTCTTAGCACAGGGAGTCCTGGTCTGCACATGCATGAGCCAGGGAGCCAGAGAGCCAGAGGAGGACGCTGCCGTGGGCTCTAACTGTCCTCAGAGAATGTTGGTATGACCTGGGGATCCAAGGGAGGTGGGGGGAACCTCGGAGGCGCCCAGGAACGCAGGAGGGCCCAGACTGCGGCCCTGCCGGCCCTCGGAGAGGGCCCACGCGTGTCTGCTCGGGCTCAGGAGGCCACGGTGGGACAGCCAGTACCCCAGCACCGAGCTCATCTCGCGTGGACCACCCAGTGGGCGTCAGGAGTAGGTGTGTCCCAGCAGCAGCCGCCCCCCACCCCGGGAACGGCCCCTCCCTAGACAAGCCTTTCCTGTGAGGAGTCCTGGACTGCGCACGCGCGAGCCGGCGAGCCCGCCAGCCAGAGGGAGATGAGGCCTGGGGCTCCTCTTGCCTCAGAGAATGCTTGTGCGGCCTGGGGGCGCCCGCAGGTGTGCTCCGAGGCCTGCCGCGGCCTCTAGCTAGCACCTGGGGCCAGTTGGCAGTGCCGGCTGGCCAGCCTCCTAGAGCCAGGGCTGGCTGCAGCAGGCTCCGCGGGCGGGCGAAGGGCAGACGGAAGCCCAAGGGGGCCCGCCCACCCGCTCCGCTGTGAAGCGCGCCCGCCCTGGAGGCCAGGACCCCAGGGGGCAGAAGTGGGTCTGGCTTTGCATTGCCCGACCAGCGGGAGGGAGCCAGCCAGGGGCAGCCAGTTGCATCCTCCCGGGAACTGCCAGCGGAGGCTTTTGGGGAGCGCGCTGCCAACTCTTGGCTTGGCCGGGGGAGACCTGCCGTCTCTGTGGCTCCAGCCGGCCAGCAGGCTGCAGGGTCGGGCGCAGGGGCCGTGGGGCTCTGGAGCTTGCTGCCTTGCCCGTGGGCAGGGCCTCCACGGGCCAGCCAGGTGGCACAGGGTTCCTGGGGCTGCGCCTCCTCCCGGCCCGGCCCGGCCCAAGGGAGGTGGGGGGAACCTCGGAGGCGCCCAGGAACGCAAGAGGGCCCAGACTGCGGCCCTGCCGGCCCTCGGAGAGGGCCCACGCGTGTCTGCTCGGGCTCAGGAGGCCACGGTGGGACAGCCAGTACCCCAGCACCGAGCTCATCTCGCGTGGACCACCCAGTGCGCGTCAGGAGTAGGTGTGTCCCAGCAGGAGCCCCTAGGAACAGCCCTGCCCTACCAGCTCTTAGCACAGGGAGTCCTGGTCTGCACATGCATGAGCCAGGGAGCCAGAGAGCCAGAGGAGGACGCTGCCGTGGGCTCTAACTGTCCTCAGAGAATGTTGGTATGACCCGGGGATCCAAGGGAGGTGGGGGGAACCTCGGAGGCGCCCAGGAACGCAGGAGGGCCCAGACTGCGGCCCTGCCGGCCCTCGGAGAGGGCCCACGCGTGTCTGCTCGGGCTCAGGAGGCCACGGTGGGACAGCCAGTACCCCAGCACCGAGCTCATCTCGCGTGGACCACCCAGTGGGCGTCAGGAGTAGGTGTGTCCCAGCAGCAGCCGCCCCCCACCCCGGGAACGGCCCCTCCCTAGACAAGCCTTTCCTGTGAGGAGTCCTGGACTGCGCACGCGCGAGCCGGCGAGCCCGCCAGCCAGAGGGAGATGAGGCCTGGGGCTCCTCTTGCCTCAGAGAATGCTTGTGCGGCCTGGGGGCGCCCGCAGGTGTGCTCCGAGGCCTGCCGCGGCCTCTAGCTAGCACCTGGGGCCAGTTGGCAGTGCCGGCTGGCCAGCCTCCTAGAGCCAGGGCTGGCTGCAGCAGGCTCCGCGGGCGGGCGGGCGAAGGGCGAAGGGCGAAGGGCAGACGGAAGCCCAAGGGGGCCCGCCCACCCGCTCCGCTGTGAAGCGCGCCCGCCCTGGAGGCCAGGACCCCAGGGGGCAGAAGTGGGTCTGGCTTTGCATTGCCCGACCAGCGGGAGGGAGCCAGCCAGGGGCAGCCAGTTGCATCCTCCCGGGAACTGCCAGCGGAGGCTTTTGGGGAGCGCGCTGCCAACTCTTGGCTTGGCCGGGGGAGACCTGCCGTCTCTGTGGCTCCAGCCGGCCAGCAGGCTGCAGGGTCGGGCGCAGGGGCCGTGGGGCTCTGGAGCTTGCTGCCTTGCCCGTGGGCAGGGCCTCCACGGGCCAGCCAGGTGGCACAGGGTTCCTGGGGCTGCGCCTCCTCCCGGCCCGGCCCGGCCCAAGGGAGGTGGGGGGAACCTCGGAGGCGCCCAGGAACGCAAGAGGGCCCAGACTGCGGCCCTGCCGGCCCTCGGAGAGGGCCCACGCGTGTCTGCTCGGGCTCAGGAGGCCACGGTGGGACAGCCAGTACCCCAGCACCGAGCTCATCTCGCGTGGACCACCCAGTGCGCGTCAGGAGTAGGTGTGTCCCAGCAGGAGCCCCTAGGAACAGCCCTGCCCTACCAGCTCTTAGCACAGGGAGTCCTGGTCTGCACATGCATGAGCCAGGGAGCCAGAGAGCCAGAGGAGGACGCTGCCGTGGGCTCTAACTGTCCTCAGAGAATGTTGGTATGACCCGGGGATCCAAGGGAGGTGGGGGGAACCTCGGAGGCGCCCAGGAACGCAGGAGGGCCCAGACTGCGGCCCTGCCGGCCCTCGGAGAGGGCCCACGCGTGTCTGCTCGGGCTCAGGAGGCCACGGTGGGACAGCCAGTACCCCAGCACCGAGCTCATCTCGCGTGGACCACCCAGTGGGCGTCAGGAGTAGGTGTGTCCCAGCAGCAGCCGCCCCCCACCCCGGGAACGGCCCCTCCCTAGACAAGCCTTTCCTGTGAGGAGTCCTGGACTGCGCACGCGCGAGCCGGCGAGCCCGCCAGCCAGAGGGAGATGAGGCCTGGGGCTCCTCTTGCCTCAGAGAATGCTTGTGCGGCCTGGGGGCGCCCGCAGGTGTGCTCCGAGGCCTGCCGCGGCCTCTAGCTAGCACCTGGGGCCAGTTGGCAGTGCCGGCTGGCCAGCCTCCTAGAGCCAGGGCTGGCTGCAGCAGGCTCCGCGGGCGGGCGGGCGAAGGGCGAAGGGCGAAGGGCAGACGGAAGCCCAAGGGGGCCCGCCCACCCGCTCCGCTGTGAAGCGCGCCCGCCCTGGAGGCCAGGACCCCAGGGGGCAGAAGTGGGTCTGGCTTTGCATTGCCCGACCAGCGGGAGGGAGCCAGCCAGGGGCAGCCAGTTGCATCCTCCCGGGAACTGCCAGCGGAGGCTTTTGGGGAGCGCGCTGCCAACTCTTGGCTTGGCCGGGGGAGACCTGCCGTCTCTGTGGCTCCAGCCGGCCAGCAGGCTGCAGGGTCGGGCGCAGGGGCCGTGGGGCTCTGGAGCTTGCTGCCTTGCCCGTGGGCAGGGCCTCCACGGGCCAGCCAGGTGGCACAGGGTTCCTGGGGCTGCGCCTCCTCCCGGCCCGGCCCGGCCCAAGGGAGGTGGGGGGAACCTCGGAGGCGCCCAGGAACGCAAGAGGGCCCAGACTGCGGCCCTGCCGGCCCTCGGAGAGGGCCCACGCGTGTCTGCTCGGGCTCAGGAGGCCACGGTGGGACAGCCAGTACCCCAGCACCGAGCTCATCTCGCGTGGACCACCCAGTGCGCGTCAGGAGTAGGTGTGTCCCAGCAGGAGCCCCTAGGAACAGCCCTGCCCTACCAGCTCTTAGCACAGGGAGTCCTGGTCTGCACATGCATGAGCCAGAGAGCCAGAGAGCCAGAGGAGGACGCTGCCGTGGGCTCTAACTGTCCTCAGAGAATGTTGGTATGACCCGGGGATCCAAGGGAGGTGGGGGGAACCTCGGAGGCGCCCAGGAACGCAGGAGGGCCCAGACTGCGGCCCTGCCGGCCCTCGGAGAGGGCCCACGCGTGTCTGCTCGGGCTCAGGAGGCCACGGTGGGACAGCCAGTACCCCAGCACCGAGCTCATCTCGCGTGGACCACCCAGTGCGCGTCAGGAGTAGGTGTGTCCCAGCAGGAGCCCCTAGGAACAGCCCTGCCCTACCAGCTCTTAGCACAGGGAGTCCTGGTCTGCACATGCATGAGCCAGGGAGCCAGAGAGCCAGAGGAGGACGCTGCCGTGGGCTCTAACTGTCCTCAGAGAATGTTGGTATGACCCGGGGATCCAAGGGAGGTGGGGGGAACCTCGGAGGCGCCCAGGAACGCAGGAGGGCCCAGACTGCGGCCCTGCCGGCCCTCGGAGAGGGCCCACGCGTGTCTGCTCGGGCTCAGGAGGCCACGGTGGGACAGCCAGTACCCCAGCACCGAGCTCATCTCGCGTGGACCACCCAGTGCGCGTCAGGAGTAGGTGTGTCCCAGCAGCAGCCGCCCCCCACCCCGGGAACGGCCCCTCCCTAGACAAGCCTTTCCTGTGAGGAGTCCTGGACTGCGCACGCGCGAGCCGGCGAGCCCGCCAGCCAGAGGGAGATGAGGCCTGGGGCTCCTCTTGCCTCAGAGAATGCTTGTGCGGCCTGGGGGCGCCCGCAGGTGTTCTCCGAGGCCTGCCGCGGCCTCTAGCTAGCACCTGGGGCCAGTTGGCAGTGCCGGCTGGCCAGCCTCCTAGAGCCAGGGCTGGCTGCAGCAGGCTCCGCGGGCGGGCGAAGGGCAGACGGAAGCCCAAGGGGGCCCGCCCACCCGCTCCGCTGTGAAGCGCGCCCGCCCTGGAGGCCAGGACCCCAGGGGGCAGAAGTGGGTCTGGCTTTGCATTGCCCGACCAGCGGGAGGGAGCCAGCCAGGGGCAGCCAGTTGCATCCTCCCGGGAACTGCCAGCGGAGGCTTTTGGGGAGCGCGCTGCCAACTCTTGGCTTGGCCGGGGGAGACCTGCCGTCTCTGTGGCTCCAGCCGGCCAGCAGGCTGCAGGGTCGGGCGCAGGGGCCGTGGGGCTCTGGAGCTTGCTGCCTTGCCCGTGGGCAGGGCCTCCACGGGCCAGCCAGGTGGCACAGGGTTCCTGGGGCTGCGCCTCCTCCCGGCCCGGCCCGGCCCAAGGGAGGTGGGGGGAACCTCGGAGGCGCCCAGGAACGCAAGAGGGCCCAGACTGCGGCCCTGCCGGCCCTCGGAGAGGGCCCACGCGTGTCTGCTCGGGCTCAGGAGGCCACGGTGGGACAGCCAGTACCCCAGCACCGAGCTCATCTCGCGTGGACCACCCAGTGCGCGTCAGGAGTAGGTGTGTCCCAGCAGGAGCCCCTAGGAACAGCCCTGCCCTACCAGCTCTTAGCACAGGGAGTCCTGGTCTGCACATGCATGAGCCAGGGAGCCAGAGAGCCAGAGGAGGACGCTGCCGTGGGCTCTAACTGTCCTCAGAGAATGTTGGTATGACCCGGGGATCCAAGGGAGGTGGGGGGAACCTCGGAGGCGCCCAGGAACGCAGGAGGGCCCAGACTGCGGCCCTGCCGGCCCTCGGAGAGGGCCCACGCGTGTCTGCTCGGGCTCAGGAGGCCACGGTGGGACAGCCAGTACCCCAGCACCGAGCTCATCTCGCGTGGACCACCCAGTGGGCGTCAGGAGTAGGTGTGTCCCAGCAGCAGCCGCCCCCCACCCCGGGAACGGCCCCTCCCTAGACAAGCCTTTCCTGTGAGGAGTCCTGGACTGCGCACGCGCGAGCCGGCGAGCCCGCCAGCCAGAGGGAGATGAGGCCTGGGGCTCCTCTTGCCTCAGAGAATGCTTGTGCGGCCTGGGGGCGCCCGCAGGTGTGCTCCGAGGCCTGCCGCGGCCTCTAGCTAGCACCTGGGGCCAGTTGGCAGTGCCGGCTGGCCAGCCTCCTAGAGCCAGGGCTGGCTGCAGCAGGCTCCGCGGGCGGGCGGGCGAAGGGCGAAGGGCGAAGGGCAGACGGAAGCCCAAGGGGGCCCGCCCACCCGCTCCGCTGTGAAGCGCGCCCGCCCTGGAGGCCAGGACCCCAGGGGGCAGAAGTGGGTCTGGCTTTGCATTGCCCGACCAGCGGGAGGGAGCCAGCCAGGGGCAGCCAGTTGCATCCTCCCGGGAACTGCCAGCGGAGGCTTTTGGGGAGCGCGCTGCCAACTCTTGGCTTGGCCGGGGGAGACCTGCCGTCTCTGTGGCTCCAGCCGGCCAGCAGGCTGCAGGGTCGGGCGCAGGGGCCGTGGGGCTCTGGAGCTTGCTGCCTTGCCCGTGGGCAGGGCCTCCACGGGCCAGCCAGGTGGCACAGGGTTCCTGGGGCTGCGCCTCCTCCCGGCCCGGCCCGGCCCAAGGGAGGTGGGGGGAACCTCGGAGGCGCCCAGGAACGCAAGAGGGCCCAGACTGCGGCCCTGCAGGCCCTCGGAGAGGGCCCACGCGTGTCTGCTCGGGCTCAGGAGGCCACGGTGGGACAGCCAGTACCCCAGCACCGAGCTCATCTCGCGTGGACCACCCAGTGCGCGTCAGGAGTAGGTGTGTCCCAGCAGGAGCCCCTAGGAACAGCCCTGCCCTACCAGCTCTTAGCACAGGGAGTCCTGGTCTGCACATGCATGAGCCAGAGAGCCAGAGAGCCAGAGGAGGACGCTGCCGTGGGCTCTAACTGTCCTCAGAGAATGTTGGTATGACCCGGGGATCCAAGGGAGGTGGGGGGAACCTCGGAGGCGCCCAGGAACGCAGGAGGGCCCAGACTGCGGCCCTGCCGGCCCTCGGAGAGGGCCCACGCGTGTCTGCTCGGGCTCAGGAGGCCACGGTGGGACAGCCAGTACCCCAGCACCGAGCTCATCTCGCGTGGACCACCCAGTGCGCGTCAGGAGTAGGTGTGTCCCAGCAGGAGCCCCTAGGAACAGCCCTGCCCTACCAGCTCTTAGCACAGGGAGTCCTGGTCTGCACATGCATGAGCCAGGGAGCCAGAGAGCCAGAGGAGGACGCTGCCGTGGGCTCTAACTGTCCTCAGAGAATGTTGGTATGACCTGGGGATCCAAGGGAGGTGGGGGGAACCTCGGAGGCGCCCAGGAACGCAGGAGGGCCCAGACTGCGGCCCTGCCGGCCCTCGGAGAGGGCCCACGCGTGTCTGCTCGGGCTCAGGAGGCCACGGTGGGACAGCCAGTACCCCAGCACCGAGCTCATCTCGCGTGGACCACCCAGTGGGCGTCAGGAGTAGGTGTGTCCCAGCAGCAGCCGCCCCCCACCCCGGGAACGGCCCCTCCCTAGACAAGCCTTTCCTGTGAGGAGTCCTGGACTGCGCACGCGCGAGCCGGCGAGCCCGCCAGCCAGAGGGAGATGAGGCCTGGGGCTCCTCTTGCCTCAGAGAATGCTTGTGCGGCCTGGGGGCGCCCGCAGGTGTGCTCCGAGGCCTGCCGCGGCCTCTAGCTAGCACCTGGGGCCAGTTGGCAGTGCCGGCTGGCCAGCCTCCTAGAGCCAGGGCTGGCTGCAGCAGGCTCCGCGGGCGGGCGGTCGGGCGGGCGAAGGGCGAAGGGCAGACGGAAGCCCAAGGGGGCCCGCCCGCCCGCTCCGCTGCGAAGCGCGCCCGCCCTGGAGGCCAGGACCCCAGGGGGCAGAAGTGGGTCTGGCTTTGCATTGCCCGACCAGCGGGAGGGAGCCAGCCAGGGGCAGCCAGTTGCATCCTCCCGGGAACTGCCAGCGGAGGCTTTTGGGGAGCGCGCTGCCAACTCTTGGCTTGGCCGGGGGAGACCTGCCGTCTCTGTGGCTCCAGCCGGCCAGCAGGCTGCAGGGTCGGGCGCAGGGGCCGTGGGGCTCTGGAGCTTGCTGCCTTGCCCGTGGGCAGGGCCTCCACGGGCCAGCCAGGTGGCACAGGGTTCCTGGGGCTGCGCCTCCTCCCGGCCCGGCCCGGCCCAAGGGAGGTGGGGGGAACCTCGGAGGCGCCCAGGAACGCAAGAGGGCCCAGACTGCGGCCCTGCCGGCCCTCGGAGAGGGCCCACGCGTGTCTGCTCGGGCTCAGGAGGCCACGGTGGGACAGCCAGTACCCCAGCACCGAGCTCATCTCGCGTGGACCACCCAGTGCGCGTCAGGAGTAGGTGTGTCCCAGCAGGAGCCCCTAGGAACAGCCCTGCCCTACCAGCTCTTAGCACAGGGAGTCCTGGTCTGCACATGCATGAGCCAGGGAGCCAGAGAGCCAGAGGAGGACGCTGCCGTGGGCTCTAACTGTCCTCAGAGAATGTTGGTATGACCCGGGGATCCAAGGGAGGTGGGGGGAACCTCGGAGGCGCCCAGGAACGCAGGAGGGCCCAGACTGCGGCCCTGCCGGCCCTCGGAGAGGGCCCACGCGTGTCTGCTCGGGCTCAGGAGGCCACGGTGGGACAGCCAGTACCCCAGCACCGAGCTCATCTCGCGTGGACCACCCAGTGGGCGTCAGGAGTAGGTGTGTCCCAGCAGCAGCCGCCCCCCACCCCGGGAACGGCCCCTCCCTAGACAAGCCTTTCCTGTGAGGAGTCCTGGACTGCGCACGCGCGAGCCGGCGAGCCCGCCAGCCAGAGGGAGATGAGGCCTGGGGCTCCTCTTGCCTCAGAGAATGCTTGTGCGGCCTGGGGGCGCCCGCAGGTGTGCTCCGAGGCCTGCCGCGGCCTCTAGCTAGCACCTGGGGCCAGTTGGCAGTGCCGGCTGGCCAGCCTCCTAGAGCCAGGGCTGGCTGCAGCAGGCTCCGCGGGCGGGCGGGCGAAGGGCGAAGGGCGAAGGGCAGACGGAAGCCCAAGGGGGCCCGCCCGCCCGCTCCGCTGCGAAGCGCGCCCGCCCTGGAGGCCAGGACCCCAGGGGGCAGAAGTGGGTCTGGCTTTGCATTGCCCGACCAGCGGGAGGGAGCCAGCCAGGGGCAGCCAGTTGCATCCTCCCGGGAACTGCCAGCGGAGGCTTTTGGGGAGCGCGCTGCCAACTCTTGGCTTGGCCGGGGGAGACCTGCCGTCTCTGTGGCTCCAGCCGGCCAGCAGGCTGCAGGGTCGGGCGCAGCGGCCGTGGGGCTCTGGAGCTTGCTGCCCTGCCCGTGGGCGGAGCCTCCACGGGCCAGCCAGGTGGCACAGGGTTCCTGGGGCTGCGCCTCCTCCCGGCCCGGCCCGGCCCAAGGGAGGTGGGGGGAACCTCGGAGGCGCCCAGGAACGCAGGAGAGCCCAGACTGCGGCCCTGCCGGCCCTCGGAGAGGGCCCACGCGTGTCTGCTCGGGCTCAGGAGGCCACGGTGGGACAGCCAGTACCCCAGCACCGAGCTCATCTCGCGTGGACCACCCAGTGCGCGTCAGGAGTAGGTGTGTCCCAGCAGGAGCCCCTAGGAACAGCCCTGCCCTACCAGCTCTTAGCACAGGGAGTCCTGGTCTGCACATGCATGAGCCAGGGAGCCAGAGAGCCAGAGGAGGACGCTGCCGTGGGCTCTAACTGTCCTCAGAGAATGTTGGTATGACCCGGGGATCCAAGGGAGGTGGGGGGAACCTCGGAGGCGCCCAGGAACGCAGGAGGGCCCAGACTGCGGCCCTGCCGGCCCTCGGAGAGGGCCCACGCGTGTCTGCTCGGGCTCAGGAGGCCACGGTGGGACAGCCAGTACCCCAGCACCGAGCTCATCTCGCGTGGACCACCCAGTGGGCGTCAGGAGTAGGTGTGTCCCAGCAGCAGCCGCCCCCCACCCCGGGAACGGCCCCTCCCTAGACAAGCCTTTCCTGTGAGGAGTCCTGGACTGCGCACGCGCGAGCCGGCGAGCCCGCCAGCCAGAGGGAGATGAGGCCTGGGGCTCCTCTTGCCTCAGAGAATGCTTGTGCGGCCTGGGGGCGCCCGCAGGTGTGCTCCGAGGCCTGCCGCGGCCTCTAGCTAGCACCTGGGGCCAGTTGGCAGTGCCGGCTGGCCAGCCTCCTAGAGCCAGGGCTGGCTGCAGCAGGCTCCGCGGGCGGGCGAAGGGCAGACGGAAGCCCAAGGGGGCCCGCCCACCCGCTCCGCTGTGAAGCGCGCCCGCCCTGGAGGCCAGGACCCCAGGGGGCAGAAGTGGGTCTGGCTTTGCATTGCCCGACCAGCGGGAGGGAGCCAGCCAGGGGCAGCCAGTTGCATCCTCCCGGGAACTGCCAGCGGAGGCTTTTGGGGAGCGCGCTGCCAACTCTTGGCTTGGCCGGGGGAGACCTGCCGTCTCTGTGGCTCCAGCCGGCCAGCAGGCTGCAGGGTCGGGCGCAGGGGCCGTGGGGCTCTGGAGCTTGCTGCCTTGCCCGTGGGCAGGGCCTCCACGGGCCAGCCAGGTGGCACAGGGTTCCTGGGGCTGCGCCTCCTCCCGGCCCGGCCCGGCCCAAGGGAGGTGGGGGGAACCTCGGAGGCGCCCAGGAACGCAAGAGGGCCCAGACTGCGGCCCTGCCGGCCCTCGGAGAGGGCCCACGCGTGTCTGCTCGGGCTCAGGAGGCCACGGTGGGACAGCCAGTACCCCAGCACCGAGCTCATCTCGCGTGGACCACCCAGTGCGCGTCAGGAGTAGGTGTGTCCCAGCAGGAGCCCCTAGGAACAGCCCTGCCCTACCAGCTCTTAGCACAGGGAGTCCTGGTCTGCACATGCATGAGCCAGGGAGCCAGAGAGCCAGAGGAGGACGCTGCCGTGGGCTCTAACTGTCCTCAGAGAATGTTGGTATGACCCGGGGATCCAAGGGAGGTGGGGGGAACCTCGGAGGCGCCCAGGAACGCAGGAGGGCCCAGACTGCGGCCCTGCCGGCCCTCGGAGAGGGCCCACGCGTGTCTGCTCGGGCTCAGGAGGCCACGGTGGGACAGCCAGTACCCCAGCACCGAGCTCATCTCGCGTGGACCACCCAGTGGGCGTCAGGAGTAGGTGTGTCCCAGCAGCAGCCGCCCCCCACCCCGGGAACGGCCCCTCCCTAGACAAGCCTTTCCTGTGAGGAGTCCTGGACTGCGCACGCGCGAGCCGGCGAGCCCGCCAGCCAGAGGGAGATGAGGCCTGGGGCTCCTCTTGCCTCAGAGAATGCTTGTGCGGCCTGGGGGCGCCCGCAGGTGTGCTCCGAGGCCTGCCGCGGCCTCTAGCTAGCACCTGGGGCCAGTTGGCAGTGCCGGCTGGCCAGCCTCCTAGAGCCAGGGCTGGCTGCAGCAGGCTCCGCGGGCGGGCGAAGGGCAGACGGAAGCCCAAGGGGGCCCGCCCACCCGCTCCGCTGTGAAGCGCGCCCGCCCTGGAGGCCAGGACCCCAGGGGGCAGAAGTGGGTCTGGCTTTGCATTGCCCGACCAGCGGGAGGGAGCCAGCCAGGGGCAGCCAGTTGCATCCTCCCGGGAACTGCCAGCGGAGGCTTTTGGGGAGCGCGCTGCCAACTCTTGGCTTGGCCGGGGGAGACCTGCCGTCTCTGTGGCTCCAGCCGGCCAGCAGGCTGCAGGGTCGGGCGCAGGGGCCGTGGGGCTCTGGAGCTTGCTGCCTTGCCCGTGGGCAGGGCCTCCACGGGCCAGCCAGGTGGCACAGGGTTCCTGGGGCTGCGCCTCCTCCCGGCCCGGCCCGGCCCAAGGGAGGTGGGGGGAACCTCGGAGGCGCCCAGGAACGCAAGAGGGCCCAGACTGCGGCCCTGCCGGCCCTCGGAGAGGGCCCACGCGTGTCTGCTCGGGCTCAGGAGGCCACGGTGGGACAGCCAGTACCCCAGCACCGAGCTCATCTCGCGTGGACCACCCAGTGCGCGTCAGGAGTAGGTGTGTCCCAGCAGGAGCCCCTAGGAACAGCCCTGCCCTACCAGCTCTTAGCACAGGGAGTCCTGGTCTGCACATGCATGAGCCAGGGAGCCAGAGAGCCAGAGGAGGACGCTGCCGTGGGCTCTAACTGTCCTCAGAGAATGTTGGTATGACCCGGGGATCCAAGGGAGGTGGGGGGAACCTCGGAGGCGCCCAGGAACGCAGGAGGGCCCAGACTGCGGCCCTGCCGGCCCTCGGAGAGGGCCCACGCGTGTCTGCTCGGGCTCAGGAGGCCACGGTGGGACAGCCAGTACCCCAGCACCGAGCTCATCTCGCGTGGACCACCCAGTGGGCGTCAGGAGTAGGTGTGTCCCAGCAGCAGCCGCCCCCCACCCCGGGAACGGCCCCTCCCTAGACAAGCCTTTCCTGTGAGGAGTCCTGGACTGCGCACGCGCGAGCCGGCGAGCCCGCCAGCCAGAGGGAGATGAGGCCTGGGGCTCCTCTTGCCTCAGAGAATGCTTGTGCGGCCTGGGGGCGCCCGCAGGTGTGCTCCGAGGCCTGCCGCGGCCTCTAGCTAGCACCTGGGGCCAGTTGGCAGTGCCGGCTGGCCAGCCTCCTAGAGCCAGGGCTGGCTGCAGCAGGCTCCGCGGGCGGGCGGTCGGGCGGGCGAAGGGCGAAGGGCAGACGGAAGCCCAAGGGGGCCCGCCCGCCCGCTCCGCTGCGAAGCGCGCCCGCCCTGGAGGCCAGGACCCCAGGGGGCAGAAGTGGGTCTGGCTTTGCATTGCCCGACCAGCGGGAGGGAGCCAGCCAGGGGCAGCCAGTTGCATCCTCCCGGGAACTGCCAGCGGAGGCTTTTGGGGAGCGCGCTGCCAACTCTTGGCTTGGCCGGGGGAGACCTGCCGTCTCTGTGGCTCCAGCCGGCCAGCAGGCTGCAGGGTCGGGCGCAGGGGCCGTGGGGCTCTGGAGCTTGCTGCCTTGCCCGTGGGCAGGGCCTCCACGGGCCAGCCAGGTGGCACAGGGTTCCTGGGGCTGCGCCTCCTCCCGGCCCGGCCCGGCCCAAGGGAGGTGGGGGGAACCTCGGAGGCGCCCAGGAACGCAAGAGGGCCCAGACTGCGGCCCTGCCGGCCCTCGGAGAGGGCCCACGCGTGTCTGCTCGGGCTCAGGAGGCCACGGTGGGACAGCCAGTACCCCAGCACCGAGCTCATCTCGCGTGGACCACCCAGTGCGCGTCAGGAGTAGGTGTGTCCCAGCAGGAGCCCCTAGGAACAGCCCTGCCCTACCAGCTCTTAGCACAGGGAGTCCTGGTCTGCACATGCATGAGCCAGAGAGCCAGAGAGCCAGAGGAGGACGCTGCCGTGGGCTCTAACTGTCCTCAGAGAATGTTGGTATGACCCGGGGATCCAAGGGAGGTGGGGGGAACCTCGGAGGCGCCCAGGAACGCAGGAGGGCCCAGACTGCGGCCCTGCCGGCCCTCGGAGAGGGCCCACGCGTGTCTGCTCGGGCTCAGGAGGCCACGGTGGGACAGCCAGTACCCCAGCACCGAGCTCATCTCGCGTGGACCACCCAGTGCGCGTCAGGAGTAGGTGTGTCCCAGCAGGAGCCCCTAGGAACAGCCCTGCCCTACCAGCTCTTAGCACAGGGAGTCCTGGTCTGCACATGCATGAGCCAGGGAGCCAGAGAGCCAGAGGAGGACGCTGCCGTGGGCTCTAACTGTCCTCAGAGAATGTTGGTATGACCTGGGGATCCAAGGGAGGTGGGGGGAACCTCGGAGGCGCCCAGGAACGCAGGAGGGCCCAGACTGCGGCCCTGCCGGCCCTCGGAGAGGGCCCACGCGTGTCTGCTCGGGCTCAGGAGGCCACGGTGGGACAGCCAGTACCCCAGCACCGAGCTCATCTCGCGTGGACCACCCAGTGGGCGTCAGGAGTAGGTGTGTCCCAGCAGCAGCCGCCCCCCACCCCGGGAACGGCCCCTCCCTAGACAAGCCTTTCCTGTGAGGAGTCCTGGACTGCGCACGCGCGAGCCGGCGAGCCCGCCAGCCAGAGGGAGATGAGGCCTGGGGCTCCTCTTGCCTCAGAGAATGCTTGTGCGGCCTGGGGGCGCCCGCAGGTGTGCTCCGAGGCCTGCCGCGGCCTCTAGCTAGCACCTGGGGCCAGTTGGCAGTGCCGGCTGGCCAGCCTCCTAGAGCCAGGGCTGGCTGCAGCAGGCTCCGCGGGCGGGCGGGCGAAGGGCGAAGGGCGAAGGGCAGACGGAAGCCCAAGGGGGCCCGCCCGCCCGCTCCGCTGCGAAGCGCGCCCGCCCTGGAGGCCAGGACCCCAGGGGGCAGAAGTGGGTCTGGCTTTGCATTGCCCGACCAGCGGGAGGGAGCCAGCCAGGGGCAGCCAGTTGCATCCTCCCGGGAACTGCCAGCGGAGGCTTTTGGGGAGCGCGCTGCCAACTCTTGGCTTGGCCGGGGGAGACCTGCCGTCTCTGTGGCTCCAGCCGGCCAGCAGGCTGCAGGGTCGGGCGCAGCGGCCGTGGGGCTCTGGAGCTTGCTGCCCTGCCCGTGGGCGGAGCCTCCACGGGCCAGCCAGGTGGCACAGGGTTCCTGGGGCTGCGCCTCCTCCCGGCCCGGCCCGGCCCAAGGGAGGTGGGGGGAACCTCGGAGGCGCCCAGGAACGCAGGAGAGCCCAGACTGCGGCCCTGCCGGCCCTCGGAGAGGGCCCACGCGTGTCTGCTCGGGCTCAGGAGGCCACGGTGGGACAGCCAGTACCCCAGCACCGAGCTCATCTCGCGTGGACCACCCAGTGCGCGTCAGGAGTAGGTGTGTCCCAGCAGGAGCCCCTAGGAACAGCCCTGCCCTACCAGCTCTTAGCACAGGGAGTCCTGGTCTGCACATGCATGAGCCAGGGAGCCAGAGAGCCAGAGGAGGACGCTGCCGTGGGCTCTAACTGTCCTCAGAGAATGTTGGTATGACCCGGGGATCCAAGGGAGGTGGGGGGAACCTCGGAGGCGCCCAGGAACGCAGGAGGGCCCAGACTGCGGCCCTGCCGGCCCTCGGAGAGGGCCCACGCGTGTCTGCTCGGGCTCAGGAGGCCACGGTGGGACAGCCAGTACCCCAGCACCGAGCTCATCTCGCGTGGACCACCCAGTGGGCGTCAGGAGTAGGTGTGTCCCAGCAGCAGCCGCCCCCCACCCCGGGAACGGCCCCTCCCTAGACAAGCCTTTCCTGTGAGGAGTCCTGGACTGCGCACGCGCGAGCCGGCGAGCCCGCCAGCCAGAGGGAGATGAGGCCTGGGGCTCCTCTTGCCTCAGAGAATGCTTGTGCGGCCTGGGGGCGCCCGCAGGTGTGCTCCGAGGCCTGCCGCGGCCTCTAGCTAGCACCTGGGGCCAGTTGGCAGTGCCGGCTGGCCAGCCTCCTAGAGCCAGGGCTGGCTGCAGCAGGCTCCGCGGGCGGGCGAAGGGCAGACGGAAGCCCAAGGGGGCCCGCCCACCCGCTCCGCTGTGAAGCGCGCCCGCCCTGGAGGCCAGGACCCCAGGGGGCAGAAGTGGGTCTGGCTTTGCATTGCCCGACCAGCGGGAGGGAGCCAGCCAGGGGCAGCCAGTTGCATCCTCCCGGGAACTGCCAGCGGAGGCTTTTGGGGAGCGCGCTGCCAACTCTTGGCTTGGCCGGGGGAGACCTGCCGTCTCTGTGGCTCCAGCCGGCCAGCAGGCTGCAGGGTCGGGCGCAGGGGCCGTGGGGCTCTGGAGCTTGCTGCCTTGCCCGTGGGCAGGGCCTCCACGGGCCAGCCAGGTGGCACAGGGTTCCTGGGGCTGCGCCTCCTCCCGGCCCGGCCCGGCCCAAGGGAGGTGGGGGGAACCTCGGAGGCGCCCAGGAACGCAAGAGGGCCCAGACTGCGGCCCTGCCGGCCCTCGGAGAGGGCCCACGCGTGTCTGCTCGGGCTCAGGAGGCCACGGTGGGACAGCCAGTACCCCAGCACCGAGCTCATCTCGCGTGGACCACCCAGTGCGCGTCAGGAGTAGGTGTGTCCCAGCAGGAGCCCCTAGGAACAGCCCTGCCCTACCAGCTCTTAGCACAGGGAGTCCTGGTCTGCACATGCATGAGCCAGGGAGCCAGAGAGCCAGAGGAGGACGCTGCCGTGGGCTCTAACTGTCCTCAGAGAATGTTGGTATGACCCGGGGATCCAAGGGAGGTGGGGGGAACCTCGGAGGCGCCCAGGAACGCAGGAGGGCCCAGACTGCGGCCCTGCCGGCCCTCGGAGAGGGCCCACGCGTGTCTGCTCGGGCTCAGGAGGCCACGGTGGGACAGCCAGTACCCCAGCACCGAGCTCATCTCGCGTGGACCACCCAGTGGGCGTCAGGAGTAGGTGTGTCCCAGCAGCAGCCGCCCCCCACCCCGGGAACGGCCCCTCCCTAGACAAGCCTTTCCTGTGAGGAGTCCTGGACTGCGCACGCGCGAGCCGGCGAGCCCGCCAGCCAGAGGGAGATGAGGCCTGGGGCTCCTCTTGCCTCAGAGAATGCTTGTGCGGCCTGGGGGCGCCCGCAGGTGTGCTCCGAGGCCTGCCGCGGCCTCTAGCTAGCACCTGGGGCCAGTTGGCAGTGCCGGCTGGCCAGCCTCCTAGAGCCAGGGCTGGCTGCAGCAGGCTCCGCGGGCGGGCGAAGGGCAGACGGAAGCCCAAGGGGGCCCGCCCACCCGCTCCGCTGTGAAGCGCGCCCGCCCTGGAGGCCAGGACCCCAGGGGGCAGAAGTGGGTCTGGCTTTGCATTGCCCGACCAGCGGGAGGGAGCCAGCCAGGGGCAGCCAGTTGCATCCTCCCGGGAACTGCCAGCGGAGGCTTTTGGGGAGCGCGCTGCCAACTCTTGGCTTGGCCGGGGGAGACCTGCCGTCTCTGTGGCTCCAGCCGGCCAGCAGGCTGCAGGGTCGGGCGCAGGGGCCGTGGGGCTCTGGAGCTTGCTGCCTTGCCCGTGGGCAGGGCCTCCACGGGCCAGCCAGGTGGCACAGGGTTCCTGGGGCTGCGCCTCCTCCCGGCCCGGCCCGGCCCAAGGGAGGTGGGGGGAACCTCGGAGGCGCCCAGGAACGCAAGAGGGCCCAGACTGCGGCCCTGCCGGCCCTCGGAGAGGGCCCACGCGTGTCTGCTCGGGCTCAGGAGGCCACGGTGGGACAGCCAGTACCCCAGCACCGAGCTCATCTCGCGTGGACCACCCAGTGCGCGTCAGGAGTAGGTGTGTCCCAGCAGGAGCCCCTAGGAACAGCCCTGCCCTACCAGCTCTTAGCACAGGGAGTCCTGGTCTGCACATGCATGAGCCAGGGAGCCAGAGAGCCAGAGGAGGACGCTGCCGTGGGCTCTAACTGTCCTCAGAGAATGTTGGTATGACCTGGGGATCCAAGGGAGGTGGGGGGAACCTCGGAGGCGCCCAGGAACGCAGGAGGGCCCAGACTGCGGCCCTGCCGGCCCTCGGAGAGGGCCCACGCGTGTCTGCTCGGGCTCAGGAGGCCACGGTGGGACAGCCAGTACCCCAGCACCGAGCTCATCTCGCGTGGACCACCCAGTGGGCGTCAGGAGTAGGTGTGTCCCAGCAGCAGCCGCCCCCCACCCCGGGAACGGCCCCTCCCTAGACAAGCCTTTCCTGTGAGGAGTCCTGGACTGCGCACGCGCGAGCCGGCGAGCCCGCCAGCCAGAGGGAGATGAGGCCTGGGGCTCCTCTTGCCTCAGAGAATGCTTGTGCGGCCTGGGGGCGCCCGCAGGTGTGCTCCGAGGCCTGCCGCGGCCTCTAGCTAGCACCTGGGGCCAGTTGGCAGTGCCGGCTGGCCAGCCTCCTAGAGCCAGGGCTGGCTGCAGCAGGCTCCGCGGGCGGGCGGGCGAAGGGCGAAGGGCGAAGGGCAGACGGAAGCCCAAGGGGGCCCGCCCGCCCGCTCCGCTGCGAAGCGCGCCCGCCCTGGAGGCCAGGACCCCAGGGGGCAGAAGTGGGTCTGGCTTTGCATTGCCCGACCAGCGGGAGGGAGCCAGCCAGGGGCAGCCAGTTGCATCCTCCCGGGAACTGCCAGCGGAGGCTTTTGGGGAGCGCGCTGCCAACTCTTGGCTTGGCCGGGGGAGACCTGCCGTCTCTGTGGCTCCAGCCGGCCAGCAGGCTGCAGGGTCGGGCGCAGCGGCCGTGGGGCTCTGGAGCTTGCTGCCCTGCCCGTGGGCGGAGCCTCCACGGGCCAGCCAGGTGGCACAGGGTTCCTGGGGCTGCGCCTCCTCCCGGCCCGGCCCGGCCCAAGGGAGGTGGGGGGAACCTCGGAGGCGCCCAGGAACGCAGGAGAGCCCAGACTGCGGCCCTGCCGGCCCTCGGAGAGGGCCCACGCGTGTCTGCTCGGGCTCAGGAGGCCACGGTGGGACAGCCAGTACCCCAGCACCGAGCTCATCTCGCGTGGACCACCCAGTGCGCGTCAGGAGTAGGTGTGTCCCAGCAGGAGCCCCTAGGAACAGCCCTGCCCTACCAGCTCTTAGCACAGGGAGTCCTGGTCTGCACATGCATGAGCCAGGGAGCCAGAGAGCCAGAGGAGGACGCTGCCGTGGGCTCTAACTGTCCTCAGAGAATGTTGGTATGACCCGGGGATCCAAGGGAGGTGGGGGGAACCTCGGAGGCGCCCAGGAACGCAGGAGGGCCCAGACTGCGGCCCTGCCGGCCCTCGGAGAGGGCCCACGCGTGTCTGCTCGGGCTCAGGAGGCCACGGTGGGACAGCCAGTACCCCAGCACCGAGCTCATCTCGCGTGGACCACCCAGTGGGCGTCAGGAGTAGGTGTGTCCCAGCAGCAGCCGCCCCCCACCCCGGGAACGGCCCCTCCCTAGACAAGCCTTTCCTGTGAGGAGTCCTGGACTGCGCACGCGCGAGCCGGCGAGCCCGCCAGCCAGAGGGAGATGAGGCCTGGGGCTCCTCTTGCCTCAGAGAATGCTTGTGCGGCCTGGGGGCGCCCGCAGGTGTGCTCCGAGGCCTGCCGCGGCCTCTAGCTAGCACCTGGGGCCAGTTGGCAGTGCCGGCTGGCCAGCCTCCTAGAGCCAGGGCTGGCTGCAGCAGGCTCCGCGGGCGGGCGAAGGGCAGACGGAAGCCCAAGGGGGCCCGCCCACCCGCTCCGCTGTGAAGCGCGCCCGCCCTGGAGGCCAGGACCCCAGGGGGCAGAAGTGGGTCTGGCTTTGCATTGCCCGACCAGCGGGAGGGAGCCAGCCAGGGGCAGCCAGTTGCATCCTCCCGGGAACTGCCAGCGGAGGCTTTTGGGGAGCGCGCTGCCAACTCTTGGCTTGGCCGGGGGAGACCTGCCGTCTCTGTGGCTCCAGCCGGCCAGCAGGCTGCAGGGTCGGGCGCAGGGGCCGTGGGGCTCTGGAGCTTGCTGCCTTGCCCGTGGGCAGGGCCTCCACGGGCCAGCCAGGTGGCACAGGGTTCCTGGGGCTGCGCCTCCTCCCGGCCCGGCCCGGCCCAAGGGAGGTGGGGGGAACCTCGGAGGCGCCCAGGAACGCAAGAGGGCCCAGACTGCGGCCCTGCCGGCCCTCGGAGAGGGCCCACGCGTGTCTGCTCGGGCTCAGGAGGCCACGGTGGGACAGCCAGTACCCCAGCACCGAGCTCATCTCGCGTGGACCACCCAGTGCGCGTCAGGAGTAGGTGTGTCCCAGCAGGAGCCCCTAGGAACAGCCCTGCCCTACCAGCTCTTAGCACAGGGAGTCCTGGTCTGCACATGCATGAGCCAGGGAGCCAGAGAGCCAGAGGAGGACGCTGCCGTGGGCTCTAACTGTCCTCAGAGAATGTTGGTATGACC
Organism: Oryctolagus cuniculus; assembly: GCF_964237555.1. NCBI lineage: Eukaryota > Metazoa > Chordata > Mammalia > Lagomorpha > Leporidae > Oryctolagus > Oryctolagus cuniculus. The sequence continues at coordinate 899,528 of NW_027208301.1, forward strand.
CGGGGATCCAAGGGAGGTGGGGGGAACCTCGGAGGCGCCCAGGAACGCAGGAGGGCCCAGACTGCGGCCCTGCCGGCCCTCGGAGAGGGCCCACGCGTGTCTGCTCGGGCTCAGGAGGCCACGGTGGGACAGCCAGTACCCCAGCACCGAGCTCATCTCGCGTGGACCACCCAGTGGGCGTCAGGAGTAGGTGTGTCCCAGCAGCAGCCGCCCCCCACCCCGGGAACGGCCCCTCCCTAGACAAGCCTTTCCTGTGAGGAGTCCTGGACTGCGCACGCGCGAGCCGGCGAGCCCGCCAGCCAGAGGGAGATGAGGCCTGGGGCTCCTCTTGCCTCAGAGAATGCTTGTGCGGCCTGGGGGCGCCCGCAGGTGTGCTCCGAGGCCTGCCGCGGCCTCTAGCTAGCACCTGGGGCCAGTTGGCAGTGCCGGCTGGCCAGCCTCCTAGAGCCAGGGCTGGCTGCAGCAGGCTCCGCGGGCGGGCGAAGGGCAGACGGAAGCCCAAGGGGGCCCGCCCACCCGCTCCGCTGTGAAGCGCGCCCGCCCTGGAGGCCAGGACCCCAGGGGGCAGAAGTGGGTCTGGCTTTGCATTGCCCGACCAGCGGGAGGGAGCCAGCCAGGGGCAGCCAGTTGCATCCTCCCGGGAACTGCCAGCGGAGGCTTTTGGGGAGCGCGCTGCCAACTCTTGGCTTGGCCGGGGGAGACCTGCCGTCTCTGTGGCTCCAGCCGGCCAGCAGGCTGCAGGGTCGGGCGCAGGGGCCGTGGGGCTCTGGAGCTTGCTGCCTTGCCCGTGGGCAGGGCCTCCACGGGCCAGCCAGGTGGCACAGGGTTCCTGGGGCTGCGCCTCCTCCCGGCCCGGCCCGGCCCAAGGGAGGTGGGGGGAACCTCGGAGGCGCCCAGGAACGCAAGAGGGCCCAGACTGCGGCCCTGCCGGCCCTCGGAGAGGGCCCACGCGTGTCTGCTCGGGCTCAGGAGGCCACGGTGGGACAGCCAGTACCCCAGCACCGAGCTCATCTCGCGTGGACCACCCAGTGCGCGTCAGGAGTAGGTGTGTCCCAGCAGGAGCCCCTAGGAACAGCCCTGCCCTACCAGCTCTTAGCACAGGGAGTCCTGGTCTGCACATGCATGAGCCAGGGAGCCAGAGAGCCAGAGGAGGACGCTGCCGTGGGCTCTAACTGTCCTCAGAGAATGTTGGTATGACCCGGGGATCCAAGGGAGGTGGGGGGAACCTCGGAGGCGCCCAGGAACGCAGGAGGGCCCAGACTGCGGCCCTGCCGGCCCTCGGAGAGGGCCCACGCGTGTCTGCTCGGGCTCAGGAGGCCACGGTGGGACAGCCAGTACCCCAGCACCGAGCTCATCTCGCGTGGACCACCCAGTGCGCGTCAGGAGTAGGTGTGTCCCAGCAGGAGCCCCTAGGAACAGCCCTGCCCTACCAGCTCTTAGCACAGGGAGTCCTGGTCTGCACATGCATGAGCCAGGGAGCCAGAGAGCCAGAGGAGGACGCTGCCGTGGGCTCTAACTGTCCTCAGAGAATGTTGGTATGACCCGGGGATCCAAGGGAGGTGGGGGGAACCTCGGAGGCGCCCAGGAACGCAGGAGGGCCCAGACTGCGGCCCTGCCGGCCCTCGGAGAGGGCCCACGCGTGTCTGCTCGGGCTCAGGAGGCCACGGTGGGACAGCCAGTACCCCAGCACCGAGCTCATCTCGCGTGGACCTCCCAGTGGGCGTCAGGAGTAGGTGTGTCCCAGCAGCAGCCGCCCCCCACCCCGGGAACGGCCCCTCCCTAGACAAGCCTTTCCTGTGAGGAGTCCTGGACTGCGCACGCGCGAGCCGGCGAGCCCGCCAGCCAGAGGGAGATGAGGCCTGGGGCTCCTCTTGCCTCAGAGAATGCTTGTGCGGCCTGGGGGCGCCCGCAGGTGTGCTCCGAGGCCTGCCGCGGCCTCTAGCTAGCACCTGGGGCCAGTTGGCAGTGCCGGCTGGCCAGCCTCCTAGAGCCAGGGCTGGCTGCAGCAGGCTCCGCGGGCGGGCGAAGGGCAGACGGAAGCCCAAGGGGGCCCGCCCACCCGCTCCGCTGTGAAGCGCGCCCGCCCTGGAGGCCAGGACCCCAGGGGGCAGAAGTGGGTCTGGCTTTGCATTGCCCGACCAGCGGGAGGGAGCCAGCCAGGGGCAGCCAGTTGCATCCTCCCGGGAACTGCCAGCGGAGGCTTTTGGGGAGCGCGCTGCCAACTCTTGGCTTGGCCGGGGGAGACCTGCCGTCTCTGTGGCTCCAGCCGGCCAGCAGGCTGCAGGGTCGGGCGCAGGGGCCGTGGGGCTCTGGAGCTTGCTGCCTTGCCCGTGGGCAGGGCCTCCACGGGCCAGCCAGGTGGCACAGGGTTCCTGGGGCTGCGCCTCCTCCCGGCCCGGCCCGGCCCAAGGGAGGTGGGGGGAACCTCGGAGGCGCCCAGGAACGCAAGAGGGCCCAGACTGCGGCCCTGCCGGCCCTCGGAGAGGGCCCACGCGTGTCTGCTCGGGCTCAGGAGGCCACGGTGGGACAGCCAGTACCCCAGCACCGAGCTCATCTCGCGTGGACCACCCAGTGCGCGTCAGGAGTAGGTGTGTCCCAGCAGGAGCCCCTAGGAACAGCCCTGCCCTACCAGCTCTTAGCACAGGGAGTCCTGGTCTGCACATGCATGAGCCAGGGAGCCAGAGAGCCAGAGGAGGACGCTGCCGTGGGCTCTAACTGTCCTCAGAGAATGTTGGTATGACCCGGGGATCCAAGGGAGGTGGGGGGAACCTCGGAGGCGCCCAGGAACGCAGGAGGGCCCAGACTGCGGCCCTGCCGGCCCTCGGAGAGGGCCCACGCGTGTCTGCTCGGGCTCAGGAGGCCACGGTGGGACAGCCAGTACCCCAGCACCGAGCTCATCTCGCGTGGACCACCCAGTGGGCGTCAGGAGTAGGTGTGTCCCAGCAGCAGCCGCCCCCCACCCCGGGAACGGCCCCTCCCTAGACAAGCCTTTCCTGTGAGGAGTCCTGGACTGCGCACGCGCGAGCCGGCGAGCCCGCCAGCCAGAGGGAGATGAGGCCTGGGGCTCCTCTTGCCTCAGAGAATGCTTGTGCGGCCTGGGGGCGCCCGCAGGTGTGCTCCGAGGCCTGCCGCGGCCTCTAGCTAGCACCTGGGGCCAGTTGGCAGTGCCGGCTGGCCAGCCTCCTAGAGCCAGGGCTGGCTGCAGCAGGCTCCGCGGGCGGGCGAAGGGCAGACGGAAGCCCAAGGGGGCCCGCCCACCCGCTCCGCTGTGAAGCGCGCCCGCCCTGGAGGCCAGGACCCCAGGGGGCAGAAGTGGGTCTGGCTTTGCATTGCCCGACCAGCGGGAGGGAGCCAGCCAGGGGCAGCCAGTTGCATCCTCCCGGGAACTGCCAGCGGAGGCTTTTGGGGAGCGCGCTGCCAACTCTTGGCTTGGCCGGGGGAGACCTGCCGTCTCTGTGGCTCCAGCCGGCCAGCAGGCTGCAGGGTCGGGCGCAGGGGCCGTGGGGCTCTGGAGCTTGCTGCCTTGCCCGTGGGCAGGGCCTCCACGGGCCAGCCAGGTGGCACAGGGTTCCTGGGGCTGCGCCTCCTCCCGGCCCGGCCCGGCCCAAGGGAGGTGGGGGGAACCTCGGAGGCGCCCAGGAACGCAAGAGGGCCCAGACTGCGGCCCTGCCGGCCCTCGGAGAGGGCCCACGCGTGTCTGCTCGGGCTCAGGAGGCCACGGTGGGACAGCCAGTACCCCAGCACCGAGCTCATCTCGCGTGGACCACCCAGTGCGCGTCAGGAGTAGGTGTGTCCCAGCAGGAGCCCCTAGGAACAGCCCTGCCCTACCAGCTCTTAGCACAGGGAGTCCTGGTCTGCACATGCATGAGCCAGGGAGCCAGAGAGCCAGAGGAGGACGCTGCCGTGGGCTCTAACTGTCCTCAGAGAATGTTGGTATGACCCGGGGATCCAAGGGAGGTGGGGGGAACCTCGGAGGCGCCCAGGAACGCAGGAGGGCCCAGACTGCGGCCCTGCCGGCCCTCGGAGAGGGCCCACGCGTGTCTGCTCGGGCTCAGGAGGCCACGGTGGGACAGCCAGTACCCCAGCACCGAGCTCATCTCGCGTGGACCACCCAGTGCGCGTCAGGAGTAGGTGTGTCCCAGCAGGAGCCCCTAGGAACAGCCCTGCCCTACCAGCTCTTAGCACAGGGAGTCCTGGTCTGCACATGCATGAGCCAGGGAGCCAGAGAGCCAGAGGAGGACGCTGCCGTGGGCTCTAACTGTCCTCAGAGAATGTTGGTATGACCCGGGGATCCAAGGGAGGTGGGGGGAACCTCGGAGGCGCCCAGGAACGCAGGAGGGCCCAGACTGCGGCCCTGCCGGCCCTCGGAGAGGGCCCACGCGTGTCTGCTCGGGCTCAGGAGGCCACGGTGGGACAGCCAGTACCCCAGCACCGAGCTCATCTCGCGTGGACCTCCCAGTGGGCGTCAGGAGTAGGTGTGTCCCAGCAGCAGCCGCCCCCCACCCCGGGAACGGCCCCTCCCTAGACAAGCCTTTCCTGTGAGGAGTCCTGGACTGCGCACGCGCGAGCCGGCGAGCCCGCCAGCCAGAGGGAGATGAGGCCTGGGGCTCCTCTTGCCTCAGAGAATGCTTGTGCGGCCTGGGGGCGCCCGCAGGTGTGCTCCGAGGCCTGCCGCGGCCTCTAGCTAGCACCTGGGGCCAGTTGGCAGTGCCGGCTGGCCAGCCTCCTAGAGCCAGGGCTGGCTGCAGCAGGCTCCGCGGGCGGGCGGGCGAAGGGCGAAGGGCGAAGGGCAGACGGAAGCCCAAGGGGGCCCGCCCGCCCGCTCCGCTGCGAAGCGCGCCCGCCCTGGAGGCCAGGACCCCAGGGGGCAGAAGTGGGTCTGGCTTTGCATTGCCCGACCAGCGGGAGGGAGCCAGCCAGGGGCAGCCAGTTGCATCCTCCCGGGAACTGCCAGCGGAGGCTTTTGGGGAGCGCGCTGCCAACTCTTGGCTTGGCCGGGGGAGACCTGCCGTCTCTGTGGCTCCAGCCGGCCAGCAGGCTGCAGGGTCGGGCGCAGGGGCCGTGGGGCTCTGGAGCTTGCTGCCTTGCCCGTGGGCAGGGCCTCCACGGGCCAGCCAGGTGGCACAGGGTTCCTGGGGCTGCGCCTCCTCCCGGCCCGGCCCGGCCCAAGGGAGGTGGGGGGAACCTCGGAGGCGCCCAGGAACGCAAGAGGGCCCAGACTGCGGCCCTGCCGGCCCTCGGAGAGGGCCCACGCGTGTCTGCTCGGGCTCAGGAGGCCACGGTGGGACAGCCAGTACCCCAGCACCGAGCTCATCTCGCGTGGACCACCCAGTGCGCGTCAGGAGTAGGTGTGTCCCAGCAGGAGCCCCTAGGAACAGCCCTGCCCTACCAGCTCTTAGCACAGGGAGTCCTGGTCTGCACATGCATGAGCCAGAGAGCCAGAGAGCCAGAGGAGGACGCTGCCGTGGGCTCTAACTGTCCTCAGAGAATGTTGGTATGACCCGGGGATCCAAGGGAGGTGGGGGGAACCTCGGAGGCGCCCAGGAACGCAGGAGGGCCCAGACTGCGGCCCTGCCGGCCCTCGGAGAGGGCCCACGCGTGTCTGCTCGGGCTCAGGAGGCCACGGTGGGACAGCCAGTACCCCAGCACCGAGCTCATCTCGCGTGGACCACCCAGTGCGCGTCAGGAGTAGGTGTGTCCCAGCAGGAGCCCCTAGGAACAGCCCTGCCCTACCAGCTCTTAGCACAGGGAGTCCTGGTCTGCACATGCATGAGCCAGAGAGCCAGAGAGCCAGAGGAGGACGCTGCCGTGGGCTCTAACTGTCCTCAGAGAATGTTGGTATGACCCGGGGATCCAAGGGAGGTGGGGGGAACCTCGGAGGCGCCCAGGAACGCAGGAGGGCCCAGACTGCGGCCCTGCCGGCCCTCGGAGAGGGCCCACGCGTGTCTGCTCGGGCTCAGGAGGCCACGGTGGGACAGCCAGTACCCCAGCACCGAGCTCATCTCGCGTGGACCACCCAGTGGGCGTCAGGAGTAGGTGTGTCCCAGCAGCAGCCGCCCCCCACCCCGGGAACGGCCCCTCCCTAGACAAGCCTTTCCTGTGAGGAGTCCTGGACTGCGCACGCGCGAGCCGGCGAGCCCGCCAGCCAGAGGGAGATGAGGCCTGGGGCTCCTCTTGCCTCAGAGAATGCTTGTGCGGCCTGGGGGCGCCCGCAGGTGTGCTCCGAGGCCTGCCGCGGCCTCTAGCTAGCACCTGGGGCCAGTTGGCAGTGCCGGCTGGCCAGCCTCCTAGAGCCAGGGCTGGCTGCAGCAGGCTCCGCGGGCGGGCGGGCGGGCGGGCGAAGGGCGAAGGGCAGACGGAAGCCCAAGGGGGCCCGCCCGCCCGCTCCGCTGCGAAGCGCGCCCGCCCTGGAGGCCAGGACCCCAGGGGGCAGAAGTGGGTCTGGCTTTGCATTGCCCGACCAGCGGGAGGGAGCCAGCCAGGGGCAGCCAGTTGCATCCTCCCGGGAACTGCCAGCGGAGGCTTTTGGGGAGCGCGCTGCCAACTCTTGGCTTGGCCGGGGGAGACCTGCCGTCTCTGTGGCTCCAGCCGGCCAGCAGGCTGCAGGGTCGGGCGCAGCGGCCGTGGGGCTCTGGAGCTTGCTGCCCTGCCCGTGGGCGGAGCCTCCACGGGCCAGCCAGGTGGCACAGGGTTCCTGGGGCTGCGCCTCCTCCCGGCCCGGCCCAGCCCAAGGGAGGTGGGGGGAACCTCGGAGGCGCCCAGGAACGCAGGAGAGCCCAGACTGCGGCCCTGCCGGCCCTCGGAGAGGGCCCACGCGTGTCTGCTCGGGCTCAGGAGGCCACGGTGGGACAGCCAGTACCCCAGCACCGAGCTCATCTCGCGTGGACCACCCAGTGCGCGTCAGGAGTAGGTGTGTCCCAGCAGGAGCCCCTAGGAACAGCCCTGCCCTACCAGCTCTTAGCACAGGGAGTCCTGGTCTGCACATGCATGAGCCAGGGAGCCAGAGAGCCAGAGGAGGACGCTGCCGTGGGCTCTAACTGTCCTCAGAGAATGTTGGTATGACCCGGGGATCCAAGGGAGGTGGGGGGAACCTCGGAGGCGCCCAGGAACGCAGGAGGGCCCAGACTGCGGCCCTGCCGGCCCTCGGAGAGGGCCCACGCGTGTCTGCTCGGGCTCAGGAGGCCACGGTGGGACAGCCAGTACCCCAGCACCGAGCTCATCTCGCGTGGACCACCCAGTGGGCGTCAGGAGTAGGTGTGTCCCAGCAGCAGCCGCCCCCCACCCCGGGAACGGCCCCTCCCTAGACAAGCCTTTCCTGTGAGGAGTCCTGGACTGCGCACGCGCGAGCCGGCGAGCCCGCCAGCCAGAGGGAGATGAGGCCTGGGGCTCCTCTTGCCTCAGAGAATGCTTGTGCGGCCTGGGGGCGCCCGCAGGTGTGCTCCGAGGCCTGCCGCGGCCTCTAGCTAGCACCTGGGGCCAGTTGGCAGTGCCGGCTGGCCAGCCTCCTAGAGCCAGGGCTGGCTGCAGCAGGCTCCGCGGGCGGGCGGGCGAAGGGCGAAGGGCGAAGGGCAGACGGAAGCCCAAGGGGGCCCGCCCACCCGCTCCGCTGTGAAGCGCGCCCGCCCTGGAGGCCAGGACCCCAGGGGGCAGAAGTGGGTCTGGCTTTGCATTGCCCGACCAGCGGGAGGGAGCCAGCCAGGGGCAGCCAGTTGCATCCTCCCGGGAACTGCCAGCGGAGGCTTTTGGGGAGCGCGCTGCCAACTCTTGGCTTGGCCGGGGGAGACCTGCCGTCTCTGTGGCTCCAGCCGGCCAGCAGGCTGCAGGGTCGGGCGCAGCGGCCGTGGGGCTCTGGAGCTTGCTGCCCTGCCCGTGGGCGGGGCCTCCACGGGCCAGCCAGGTGGCACAGGGTTCCTGGGGCTTCGCCTCGTCCCGGCCCGCCCCGGCCCAAGGGAGGTGGGGGGAACCTCGGAGGCGCCCAGGAAAGCAAGAGGGCCCAGACTGCGGCCCTGCCGGCCCTCGGAGAGGGCCCACGCGTGTCTGCTCGGGCTCAGGAGGCCACGGTGGGACAGCCAGTACCCCAGCACCGAGCTCATCTCGCGTGGACCACCCAGTGCGCGTCAGGAGTAGGTGTGTCCCAGCAGGAGCCCCTAGGAACAGCCCTGCCCTACCAGCTCTTAGCACAGGGAGTCCTGGTCTGCACATGCATGAGCCAGAGAGCCAGAGAGCCAGAGGAGGACGCTGCCGTGGGCTCTAACTGTCCTCAGAGAATGTTGGTATGACCCGGGGATCCAAGGGAGGTGGGGGGAACCTCGGAGGCGCCCAGGAACGCAGGAGGGCCCAGACTGCGGCCCTGCCGGCCCTCGGAGAGGGCCCACGCGTGTCTGCTCGGGCTCAGGAGGCCACGGTGGGACAGCCAGTACCCCAGCACCGAGCTCATCTCGCGTGGACCACCCAGTGGGCGTCAGGAGTAGGTGTGTCCCAGCAGCAGCCGCCCCCCACCCCGGGAACGGCCCCTCCCTAGACAAGCCTTTCCTGTGAGGAGTCCTGGACTGCGCACGCGCGAGCCGGCGAGCCCGCCAGCCAGAGGGAGATGAGGCCTGGGGCTCCTCTTGCCTCAGAGAATGCTTGTGCGGCCTGGGGGCGCCCGCAGGTGTGCTCCGAGGCCTGCCGCGGCCTCTAGCTAGCACCTGGGGCCAGTTGGCAGTGCCGGCTGGCCAGCCTCCTAGAGCCAGGGCTGGCTGCAGCAGGCTCCGCGGGCGGGCGGGCGGGCGGGCGAAGGGCGAAGGGCAGACGGAAGCCCAAGGGGGCCCGCCCGCCCGCTCCGCTGCGAAGCGCGCCCGCCCTGGAGGCCAGGACCCCAGGGGGCAGAAGTGGGTCTGGCTTTGCATTGCCCGACCAGCGGGAGGGAGCCAGCCAGGGGCAGCCAGTTGCATCCTCCCGGGAACTGCCAGCGGAGGCTTTTGGGGAGCGCGCTGCCAACTCTTGGCTTGGCCGGGGGAGACCTGCCGTCTCTGTGGCTCCAGCCGGCCAGCAGGCTGCAGGGTCGGGCGCAGCGGCCGTGGGGCTCTGGAGCTTGCTGCCCTGCCCGTGGGCGGAGCCTCCACGGGCCAGCCAGGTGGCACAGGGTTCCTGGGGCTGCGCCTCCTCCCGGCCCGGCCCAGCCCAAGGGAGGTGGGGGGAACCTCGGAGGCGCCCAGGAACGCAGGAGAGCCCAGACTGCGGCCCTGCCGGCCCTCGGAGAGGGCCCACGCGTGTCTGCTCGGGCTCAGGAGGCCACGGTGGGACAGCCAGTACCCCAGCACCGAGCTCATCTCGCGTGGACCACCCAGTGCGCGTCAGGAGTAGGTGTGTCCCAGCAGGAGCCCCTAGGAACAGCCCTGCCCTACCAGCTCTTAGCACAGGGAGTCCTGGTCTGCACATGCATGAGCCAGGGAGCCAGAGAGCCAGAGGAGGACGCTGCCGTGGGCTCTAACTGTCCTCAGAGAATGTTGGTATGACCCGGGGATCCAAGGGAGGTGGGGGGAACCTCGGAGGCGCCCAGGAACGCAGGAGGGCCCAGACTGCGGCCCTGCCGGCCCTCGGAGAGGGCCCACGCGTGTCTGCTCGGGCTCAGGAGGCCACGGTGGGACAGCCAGTACCCCAGCACCGAGCTCATCTCGCGTGGACCACCCAGTGGGCGTCAGGAGTAGGTGTGTCCCAGCAGCAGCCGCCCCCCACCCCGGGAACGGCCCCTCCCTAGACAAGCCTTTCCTGTGAGGAGTCCTGGACTGCGCACGCGCGAGCCGGCGAGCCCGCCAGCCAGAGGGAGATGAGGCCTGGGGCTCCTCTTGCCTCAGAGAATGCTTGTGCGGCCTGGGGGCGCCCGCAGGTGTGCTCCGAGGCCTGCCGCGGCCTCTAGCTAGCACCTGGGGCCAGTTGGCAGTGCCGGCTGGCCAGCCTCCTAGAGCCAGGGCTGGCTGCAGCAGGCTCCGCGGGCGGGCGGGCGAAGGGCGAAGGGCGAAGGGCAGACGGAAGCCCAAGGGGGCCCGCCCACCCGCTCCGCTGTGAAGCGCGCCCGCCCTGGAGGCCAGGACCCCAGGGGGCAGAAGTGGGTCTGGCTTTGCATTGCCCGACCAGCGGGAGGGAGCCAGCCAGGGGCAGCCAGTTGCATCCTCCCGGGAACTGCCAGCGGAGGCTTTTGGGGAGCGCGCTGCCAACTCTTGGCTTGGCCGGGGGAGACCTGCCGTCTCTGTGGCTCCAGCCGGCCAGCAGGCTGCAGGGTCGGGCGCAGCGGCCGTGGGGCTCTGGAGCTTGCTGCCCTGCCCGTGGGCGGGGCCTCCACGGGCCAGCCAGGTGGCACAGGGTTCCTGGGGCTTCGCCTCGTCCCGGCCCGCCCCGGCCCAAGGGAGGTGGGGGGAACCTCGGAGGCGCCCAGGAAAGCAAGAGGGCCCAGACTGCGGCCCTGCCGGCCCTCGGAGAGGGCCCACGCGTGTCTGCTCGGGCTCAGGAGGCCACGGTGGGACAGCCAGTACCCCAGCACCGAGCTCATCTCGCGTGGACCACCCAGTGCGCGTCAGGAGTAGGTGTGTCCCAGCAGGAGCCCCTAGGAACAGCCCTGCCCTACCAGCTCTTAGCACAGGGAGTCCTGGTCTGCACATGCATGAGCCAGGGAGCCAGAGAGCCAGAGGAGGACGCTGCCGTGGGCTCGAACTGTCCTCAGAGAATGTTGGTATGACCCGGGGATCCAAGGGAGGTGGGGGGAACCTCGGAGGCGCCCAGGAACGCAGGAGGGCCCAGACTGCGGCCCTGCCGGCCCTCGGAGAGGGCCCACGCGTGTCTGCTCGGGCTCAGGAGGCCACGGTGGGACAGCCAGTACCCCAGCACCGAGCTCATCTCGCGTGGACCACCCAGTGGGCGTCAGGAGTAGGTGTGTCCCAGCAGCAGCCGCCCCCCACCCCGGGAACGGCCCCTCCCTAGACAAGCCTTTCCTGTGAGGAGTCCTGGACTGCGCACGCGCGAGCCGGCGAGCCCGCCAGCCAGAGGGAGATGAGGCCTGGGGCTCCTCTTGCCTCAGAGAATGCTTGTGCGGCCTGGGGGCGCCCGCAGGTGTGCTCCGAGGCCTGCCGCGGCCTCTAGCTAGCACCTGGGGCCAGTTGGCAGTGCCGGCTGGCCAGCCTCCTAGAGCCAGGGCTGGCTGCAGCAGGCTCCGCGGGCGGGCGGGCGAAGGGCGAAGGGCGAAGGGCAGACGGAAGCCCAAGGGGGCCCGCCCGCCCGCTCCGCTGTGAAGCGCGCCCGCCCTGGAGGCCAGGACCCCAGGGGGCAGAAGTGGGTCTGGCTTTGCATTGCCCGACCAGCGGGAGGGAGCCAGCCAGGGGCAGCCAGTTGCATCCTCCCGGGAACTGCCAGCGGAGGCTTTTGGGGAGCGCGCTGCCAACTCTTGGCTTGGCCGGGGGAGACCTGCCGTCTCTGTGGCTCCAGCCGGCCAGCAGGCTGCAGGGTCGGGCGCAGGGGCCGTGGGGCTCTGGAGCTTGCTGCCTTGCCCGTGGGCAGGGCCTCCACGGGCCAGCCAGGTGGCACAGGGTTCCTGGGGCTGCGCCTCCTCCCGGCCCGGCCCGGCCCAAGGGAGGTGGGGGGAACCTCGGAGGCGCCCAGGAACGCAAGAGGGCCCAGACTGCGGCCCTGCCGGCCCTCGGAGAGGGCCCACGCGTGTCTGCTCGGGCTCAGGAGGCCACGGTGGGACAGCCAGTACCCCAGCACCGAGCTCATCTCGCGTGGACCACCCAGTGCGCGTCAGGAGTAGGTGTGTCCCAGCAGGAGCCCCTAGGAACAGCCCTGCCCTACCAGCTCTTAGCACAGGGAGTCCTGGTCTGCACATGCATGAGCCAGAGAGCCAGAGAGCCAGAGGAGGACGCTGCCGTGGGCTCTAACTGTCCTCAGAGAATGTTGGTATGACCCGGGGATCCAAGGGAGGTGGGGGGAACCTCGGAGGCGCCCAGGAACGCAGGAGGGCCCAGACTGCGGCCCTGCCGGCCCTCGGAGAGGGCCCACGCGTGTCTGCTCGGGCTCAGGAGGCCACGGTGGGACAGCCAGTACCCCAGCACCGAGCTCATCTCGCGTGGACCACCCAGTGCGCGTCAGGAGTAGGTGTGTCCCAGCAGGAGCCCCTAGGAACAGCCCTGCCCTACCAGCTCTTAGCACAGGGAGTCCTGGTCTGCACATGCATGAGCCAGGGAGCCAGAGAGCCAGAGGAGGACGCTGCCGTGGGCTCTAACTGTCCTCAGAGAATGTTGGTATGACCCGGGGATCCAAGGGAGGTGGGGGGAACCTCGGAGGCGCCCAGGAACGCAGGAGGGCCCAGACTGCGGCCCTGCCGGCCCTCGGAGAGGGCCCACGCGTGTCTGCTCGGGCTCAGGAGGCCACGGTGGGACAGCCAGTACCCCAGCACCGAGCTCATCTCGCGTGGACCACCCAGTGGGCGTCAGGAGTAGGTGTGTCCCAGCAGCAGCCGCCCCCCACCCCGGGAACGGCCCCTCCCTAGACAAGCCTTTCCTGTGAGGAGTCCTGGACTGCGCACGCGCGAGCCGGCGAGCCCGCCAGCCAGAGGGAGATGAGGCCTGGGGCTCCTCTTGCCTCAGAGAATGCTTGTGCGGCCTGGGGGCGCCCGCAGGTGTGCTCCGAGGCCTGCCGCGGCCTCTAGCTAGCACCTGGGGCCAGTTGGCAGTGCCGGCTGGCCAGCCTCCTAGAGCCAGGGCTGGCTGCAGCAGGCTCCGCGGGCGGGCGGGCGAAGGGCGAAGGGCGAAGGGCAGACGGAAGCCCAAGGGGGCCCGCCCGCCCGCTCCGCTGCGAAGCGCGCCCGCCCTGGAGGCCAGGACCCCAGGGGGCAGAAGTGGGTCTGGCTTTGCATTGCCCGACCAGCGGGAGGGAGCCAGCCAGGGGCAGCCAGTTGCATCCTCCCGGGAACTGCCAGCGGAGGCTTTTGGGGAGCGCGCTGCCAACTCTTGGCTTGGCCGGGGGAGACCTGCCGTCTCTGTGGCTCCAGCCGGCCAGCAGGCTGCAGGGTCGGGCGCAGGGGCCGTGGGGCTCTGGAGCTTGCTGCCTTGCCCGTGGGCAGGGCCTCCACGGGCCAGCCAGGTGGCACAGGGTTCCTGGGGCTGCGCCTCCTCCCGGCCCGGCCCGGCCCAAGGGAGGTGGGGGGAACCTCGGAGGCGCCCAGGAACGCAAGAGGGCCCAGACTGCGGCCCTGCCGGCCCTCGGAGAGGGCCCACGCGTGTCTGCTCGGGCTCAGGAGGCCACGGTGGGACAGCCAGTACCCCAGCACCGAGCTCATCTCGCGTGGACCACCCAGTGCGCGTCAGGAGTAGGTGTGTCCCAGCAGGAGCCCCTAGGAACAGCCCTGCCCTACCAGCTCTTAGCACAGGGAGTCCTGGTCTGCACATGCATGAGCCAGAGAGCCAGAGAGCCAGAGGAGGACGCTGCCGTGGGCTCTAACTGTCCTCAGAGAATGTTGGTATGACCCGGGGATCCAAGGGAGGTGGGGGGAACCTCGGAGGCGCCCAGGAACGCAGGAGGGCCCAGACTGCGGCCCTGCCGGCCCTCGGAGAGGGCCCACGCGTGTCTGCTCGGGCTCAGGAGGCCACGGTGGGACAGCCAGTACCCCAGCACCGAGCTCATCTCGCGTGGACCACCCAGTGCGCGTCAGGAGTAGGTGTGTCCCAGCAGGAGCCCCTAGGAACAGCCCTGCCCTACCAGCTCTTAGCACAGGGAGTCCTGGTCTGCACATGCATGAGCCAGAGAGCCAGAGAGCCAGAGGAGGACGCTGCCGTGGGCTCTAACTGTCCTCAGAGAATGTTGGTATGACCCGGGGATCCAAGGGAGGTGGGGGGAACCTCGGAGGCGCCCAGGAACGCAGGAGGGCCCAGACTGCGGCCCTGCCGGCCCTCGGAGAGGGCCCACGCGTGTCTGCTCGGGCTCAGGAGGCCACGGTGGGACAGCCAGTACCCCAGCACCGAGCTCATCTCGCGTGGACCACCCAGTGGGCGTCAGGAGTAGGTGTGTCCCAGCAGCAGCCGCCCCCCACCCCGGGAACGGCCCCTCCCTAGACAAGCCTTTCCTGTGAGGAGTCCTGGACTGCGCATGCGCGAGCCGGCGAGCCCGCCAGCCAGAGGGAGATGAGGCCTGGGGCTCCTCTTGCCTCAGAGAATGCTTGTGCGGCCTGGGGGCGCCCGCAGGTGTGCTCCGAGGCCTGCCGCTGCCTCTAGCTAGCACCTGGGGCCAGTTGGCAGTGCCGGCTGGCCAGCCTCCTAGAGCCAGGGCTGGCTGCAGCAGGCTCCGCGGGCGGGCGGGCGGGCGAAGGGCAGACGGAAGCCGAAGGGGACCCGCCCGCCCGCTCCGCTGCGAAGCGCGCCCGCCCTGGAGGCCAGGACCCCAGGGGGCAGAAGTGGGTCTGGCTTTGCATTGCCCGACCAGCGGGAGGGAGCCAGCCAGGGGCAGCCAGTTGCATCCTCCCGGGAACTGCCAGCGGAGGCTTTTGGGGAGCGCGCTGCCAACTCTTGGCTTGGCCGGGGGAGACCTGCCGTCTCTGTGGCTCCAGCCGGCCAGCAGGCTGCAGGGTCGGGCGCAGCGGCCGTGGGGCTCTGGAGCTTGCTGCCCTGCCCGTGGGCGGAGCCTCCACGGGCCAGCCAGGTGGCACAGGGTTCCTGGGGCTGCGCCTCCTCCCGGCCCGGCCCAGCCCAAGGGAGGTGGGGGGAACCTCGGAGGCGCCCAGGAACGCAGGAGGGCCCAGACTGCGGCCCTGCCGGCCCTCGGAGAGGGCCCACGCGTGTCTGCTCGGGCTCAGGAGGCCACGGTGGGACAGCCAGTACCCCAGCACCGAGCTCATCTCGCGTGGACCACCCAGTGGGCGTCAGGAGTAGGTGTGTCCCAGCAGGAGCCCCTAGGAACAGCCCTGCCCTACCAGCTCTTAGCACAGGGAGTCCTGGTCTGCACATGCATGAGCCAGGGAGCCAGAGAGCCAGAGGAGGACGCTGCCGTGGGCTCTAACTGTCCTCAGAGAATGTTGGTATGACCCGGGGATCCAAGGGAGGTGGGGGGAACCTCGGAGGCGCCCAGGAACGCAGGAGGGCCCAGACTGCGGCCCTGCCGGCCCTCGGAGAGGGCCCACGCGTGTCTGCTCGGGCTCAGGAGGCCACGGTGGGACAGCCAGTACCCCAGCACCGAGCTCATCTCGCGTGGACCACCCAGTGCGCGTCAGGAGTAGGTGTGTCCCAGCAGGAGCCCCTAGGAACAGCCCTGCCCTACCAGCTCTTAGCACAGGGAGTCCTGGTCTGCACATGCATGAGCCAGGGAGCCAGAGAGCCAGAGGAGGACGCTGCCGTGGGCTCTAACTGTCCTCAGAGAATGTTGGTATGACCCGGGGATCCAAGGGAGGTGGGGGGAACCTCGGAGGCGCCCAGGAACGCAGGAGGGCCCAGACTGCGGCCCTGCCGGCCCTCGGAGAGGGCCCACGCGTGTCTGCTCGGGCTCAGGAGGCCACGGTGGGACAGCCAGTACCCCAGCACCGAGCTCATCTCGCGTGGACCACCCAGTGGGCGTCAGGAGTAGGTGTGTCCCAGCAGCAGCCGCCCCCCACCCCGGGAACGGCCCCTCCCTAGACAAGCCTTTCCTGTGAGGAGTCCTGGACTGCGCACGCGCGAGCCGGCGAGCCCGCCAGCCAGAGGGAGATGAGGCCTGGGGCTCCTCTTGCCTCAGAGAATGCTTGTGCGGCCTGGGGGCGCCCGCAGGTGTGCTCCGAGGCCTGCCGCGGCCTCTAGCTAGCACCTGGGGCCAGTTGGCAGTGCCGGCTGGCCAGCCTCCTAGAGCCAGGGCTGGCTGCAGCAGGCTCCGCGGGCGGGCGGGCGAAGGGCGAAGGGCGAAGGGCAGACGGAAGCCCAAGGGGGCCCGCCCACCCGCTCCGCTGTGAAGCGCGCCCGCCCTGGAGGCCAGGACCCCAGGGGGCAGAAGTGGGTCTGGCTTTGCATTGCCCGACCAGCGGGAGGGAGCCAGCCAGGGGCAGCCAGTTGCATCCTCCCGGGAACTGCCAGCGGAGGCTTTTGGGGAGCGCGCTGCCAACTCTTGGCTTGGCCGGGGGAGACCTGCCGTCTCTGTGGCTCCAGCCGGCCAGCAGGCTGCAGGGTCGGGCGCAGCGGCCGTGGGGCTCTGGAGCTTGCTGCCCTGCCCGTGGGCGGGGCCTCCACGGGCCAGCCAGGTGGCACAGGGTTCCTGGGGCTTCGCCTCGTCCCGGCCCGCCCCGGCCCAAGGGAGGTGGGGGGAACCTCGGAGGCGCCCAGGAAAGCAAGAGGGCCCAGACTGCGGCCCTGCCGGCCCTCGGAGAGGGCCCACGCGTGTCTGCTCGGGCTCAGGAGGCCACGGTGGGACAGCCAGTACCCCAGCACCGAGCTCATCTCGCGTGGACCACCCAGTGCGCGTCAGGAGTAGGTGTGTCCCAGCAGGAGCCCCTAGGAACAGCCCTGCCCTACCAGCTCTTAGCACAGGGAGTCCTGGTCTGCACATGCATGAGCCAGGGAGCCAGAGAGCCAGAGGAGGACGCTGCCGTGGGCTCTAACTGTCCTCAGAGAATGTTGGTATGACCCGGGGATCCAAGGGAGGTGGGGGGAACCTCGGAGGCGCCCAGGAACGCAGGAGGGCCCAGACTGCGGCCCTGCCGGCCCTCGGAGAGGGCCCACGCGTGTCTGCTCGGGCTCAGGAGGCCACGGTGGGACAGCCAGTACCCCAGCACCGAGCTCATCTCGCGTGGACCACCCAGTGGGCGTCAGGAGTAGGTGTGTCCCAGCAGCAGCCGCCCCCCACCCCGGGAACGGCCCCTCCCTAGACAAGCCTTTCCTGTGAGGAGTCCTGGACTGCGCACGCGCGAGCCGGCGAGCCCGCCAGCCAGAGGGAGATGAGGCCTGGGGCTCCTCTTGCCTCAGAGAATGCTTGTGCGGCCTGGGGGCGCCCGCAGGTGTGCTCCGAGGCCTGCCGCGGCCTCTAGCTAGCACCTGGGGCCAGTTGGCAGTGCCGGCTGGCCAGCCTCCTAGAGCCAGGGCTGGCTGCAGCAGGCTCCGCGGGCGGGCGGGCGAAGGGCGAAGGGCGAAGGGCAGACGGAAGCCCAAGGGGGCCCGCCCGCCCGCTCCGCTGTGAAGCGCGCCCGCCCTGGAGGCCAGGACCCCAGGGGGCAGAAGTGGGTCTGGCTTTGCATTGCCCGACCAGCGGGAGGGAGCCAGCCAGGGGCAGCCAGTTGCATCCTCCCGGGAACTGCCAGCGGAGGCTTTTGGGGAGCGCGCTGCCAACTCTTGGCTTGGCCGGGGGAGACCTGCCGTCTCTGTGGCTCCAGCCGGCCAGCAGGCTGCAGGGTCGGGCGCAGGGGCCGTGGGGCTCTGGAGCTTGCTGCCTTGCCCGTGGGCAGGGCCTCCACGGGCCAGCCAGGTGGCACAGGGTTCCTGGGGCTGCGCCTCCTCCCGGCCCGGCCCGGCCCAAGGGAGGTGGGGGGAACCTCGGAGGCGCCCAGGAACGCAAGAGGGCCCAGACTGCGGCCCTGCCGGCCCTCGGAGAGGGCCCACGCGTGTCTGCTCGGGCTCAGGAGGCCACGGTGGGACAGCCAGTACCCCAGCACCGAGCTCATCTCGCGTGGACCACCCAGTGCGCGTCAGGAGTAGGTGTGTCCCAGCAGGAGCCCCTAGGAACAGCCCTGCCCTACCAGCTCTTAGCACAGGGAGTCCTGGTCTGCACATGCATGAGCCAGAGAGCCAGAGAGCCAGAGGAGGACGCTGCCGTGGGCTCTAACTGTCCTCAGAGAATGTTGGTATGACCCGGGGATCCAAGGGAGGTGGGGGGAACCTCGGAGGCGCCCAGGAACGCAGGAGGGCCCAGACTGCGGCCCTGCCGGCCCTCGGAGAGGGCCCACGCGTGTCTGCTCGGGCTCAGGAGGCCACGGTGGGACAGCCAGTACCCCAGCACCGAGCTCATCTCGCGTGGACCACCCAGTGGGCGTCAGGAGTAGGTGTGTCCCAGCAGCAGCCGCCCCCCACCCCGGGAACGGCCCCTCCCTAGACAAGCCTTTCCTGTGAGGAGTCCTGGACTGCGCACGCGCGAGCCGGCGAGCCCGCCAGCCAGAGGGAGATGAGGCCTGGGGCTCCTCTTGCCTCAGAGAATGCTTGTGCGGCCTGGGGGCGCCCGCAGGTGTGCTCCGAGGCCTGCCGCGGCCTCTAGCTAGCACCTGGGGCCAGTTGGCAGTGCCGGCTGGCCAGCCTCCTAGAGCCAGGGCTGGCTGCAGCAGGCTCCGCGGGCGGGCGGTCGGGCGGGCGAAGGGCGAAGGGCAGACGGAAGCCCAAGGGGGCCCGCCCGCCCGCTCCGCTGCGAAGCGCGCCCGCCCTGGAGGCCAGGACCCCAGGGGGCAGAAGTGGGTCTGGCTTTGCATTGCCCGACCAGCGGGAGGGAGCCAGCCAGGGGCAGCCAGTTGCATCCTCCCGGGAACTGCCAGCGGAGGCTTTTGGGGAGCGCGCTGCCAACTCTTGGCTTGGCCGGGGGAGACCTGCCGTCTCTGTGGCTCCAGCCGGCCAGCAGGCTGCAGGGTCGGGCGCAGGGGCCGTGGGGCTCTGGAGCTTGCTGCCTTGCCCGTGGGCAGGGCCTCCACGGGCCAGCCAGGTGGCACAGGGTTCCTGGGGCTGCGCCTCCTCCCGGCCCGGCCCGGCCCAAGGGAGGTGGGGGGAACCTCGGAGGCGCCCAGGAACGCAAGAGGGCCCAGACTGCGGCCCTGCCGGCCCTCGGAGAGGGCCCACGCGTGTCTGCTCGGGCTCAGGAGGCCACGGTGGGACAGCCAGTACCCCAGCACCGAGCTCATCTCGCGTGGACCACCCAGTGCGCGTCAGGAGTAGGTGTGTCCCAGCAGGAGCCCCTAGGAACAGCCCTGCCCTACCAGCTCTTAGCACAGGGAGTCCTGGTCTGCACATGCATGAGCCAGAGAGCCAGAGAGCCAGAGGAGGACGCTGCCGTGGGCTCTAACTGTCCTCAGAGAATGTTGGTATGACCCGGGGATCCAAGGGAGGTGGGGGGAACCTCGGAGGCGCCCAGGAACGCAGGAGGGCCCAGACTGCGGCCCTGCCGGCCCTCGGAGAGGGCCCACGCGTGTCTGCTCGGGCTCAGGAGGCCACGGTGGGACAGCCAGTACCCCAGCACCGAGCTCATCTCGCGTGGACCACCCAGTGCGCGTCAGGAGTAGGTGTGTCCCAGCAGGAGCCCCTAGGAACAGCCCTGCCCTACCAGCTCTTAGCACAGGGAGTCCTGGTCTGCACATGCATGAGCCAGGGAGCCAGAGAGCCAGAGGAGGACGCTGCCGTGGGCTCTAACTGTCCTCAGAGAATGTTGGTATGACCCGGGGATCCAAGGGAGGTGGGGGGAACCTCGGAGGCGCCCAGGAACGCAGGAGGGCCCAGACTGCGGCCCTGCCGGCCCTCGGAGAGGGCCCACGCGTGTCTGCTCGGGCTCAGGAGGCCACGGTGGGACAGCCAGTACCCCAGCACCGAGCTCATCTCGCGTGGACCACCCAGTGGGCGTCAGGAGTAGGTGTGTCCCAGCAGCAGCCGCCCCCCACCCCGGGAACGGCCCCTCCCTAGACAAGCCTTTCCTGTGAGGAGTCCTGGACTGCGCACGCGCGAGCCGGCGAGCCCGCCAGCCAGAGGGAGATGAGGCCTGGGGCTCCTCTTGCCTCAGAGAATGCTTGTGCGGCCTGGGGGCGCCCGCAGGTGTGCTCCGAGGCCTGCCGCGGCCTCTAGCTAGCACCTGGGGCCAGTTGGC